>NW_024870755.1:4762500-5290000 GCF_019054845.1 Dipodomys spectabilis
ACCTTAATAATGTTATCCTTTTGCATCCATAATATGTAATTTGATTTTTTGAACTCTATTTTTCAGGCAAGTCCCTTATATATAATTGGAATCTTCTTGTCTTGGTTTTATCGTGTGTTAGGTATTTCAAAACAGAATTTATCAAGGTTTAACTCTGCACTACTGAAGCAGGACCTTTATGATTATTCAATGTCTTGTAAATCATAAGTCACTTCTCGTGGCACTATTTGAGCACAATTAGTTTCCTATAATACCTCCACATATTATAGACCTCAATGCCATGCACTCTTCTGCCAATATGCAAGGGCATCCTTTGTAATTTTCCATGCATTTTCACTGTTCTTCTCTCTACTCTTCAGTGTTAAATCCTGTGATGGTCATGTTGATTTTCTCCCCTGTTATATTAATTATTGCATCTTGGGAACTACAGGTATGCACTAATGTACTTCTGTCCGTTCTCCTTGTGCTTTCGCTTGTATCCCTCTCATCTTGATGGTCCAGAAATTGGGGATATGTTCTTCACTCTTTATCTCAGACATCTTTCTTTGCTTTCTAGCAATACATTCATTGAATTTACAAGGCACTATGCCTTGAAAATGATTATTGCAATTTCATGGCATTATTATTTGGCATTATGGAAGAACATAGGTCAGTAATTGTACCTTAGATAAAAGAAGATTGCAAACATGCCTAATAGGTATTGCTCATTGGATAATGTTTACTTCACGGTCTGCCTGACTCCTTCCTTTTCATTGTTTTGTTTATTTTTCAATGCAGCCTTTTCATCTGGAAAATATTTTTGGGCCTAGAGAAAATCAATTCCTACTGTAATTAGTCATTAATTTTATTCCAACATCATTTCACAGATCCTTTTGAGTCCCTTCAGGGTCTATATAGAAGTGCTTTACATTCTTAGATATGTTTTAACAGCGATGCATCCAATGATAAATACACATTGTTTAAATCACCATTTTGATGACTGGAAAAAAAGCATGCTGCAATCTCACTATATAGCAATGTTATTGTTTTTAATTCTTTTAGATTGAAGTTGATGCTGGCGAACGAACAATCTGTGTACAATTTTATATTTTCCTAATTAATTTTAGTATACCTTCCAATATTATAAAATGTTAAAACATTACTACTACTTACATAGTTTTAGGATTTCTAAAATGGTCAGAGTGAAAGTTTTATTCATTCACAATTTTAAGACAATAGAGTGTGCATTATGACCAAGTGAGACATTTAAAATTTTTTACTTGTGATCTTAAAAGTTGTGCTGGGGAGTGAGTTCCGGGAAGATGGCGGAGGAGAAGCTGGAGGCTAAACAAGCTCTAGCATAGAAAGCAGTTTTAGAGTTCCTGCGAATAGTCCCAAGCCGGAGAACCACCTTCACAGGACAGAGAGTTAGGCCAGAGAGGGAAAATACAGGCAAGGAGACAGCTATGAGCACTTGCCAGCAGCCGCCACCGCGGTGGCAGCGGTGGTGGTGGCCGTACCTGCCATATCTGAATCACAGAGAGTCTGGGATGAAGGAGCCAGACGCGGCGGGCGAGCGGATTCTACTCAACACCAGCAAGAACTGACAAGGAGTGGATATTTTCATCCTGAAGTTCGCAGAACAGAGACAACCCAGGAACCAAGACGTGGTGTGAGTAGAAGAAGCCTGACGTCCTCACTCCTTCTCAGGGAGCAGAGGAAGGAAGGCCACCACTCCCCCCCCCAGTACTGGAGATCTCCATCTTGGATACCAGCAAAGCTCGGCGGAGCTGCTAGCTCCAACTCAGGCCTTGGAAGTAAACTAGAGTCATTTAGAAGGTCACAGGAGCCTAACCTGACCTGCCAGACTCAGCTCTACCCAGGGAAAAGTCAACCAGCCCAGGACGCCAGCCCTAGGAGTGGCTTTCTTCACCGGGTAATCAGAGCCAGAGGCTGCCCCTCCCTTTAGCAGCCTCGACAATCAATTGAAATTCAGTGAACATAAATCCTGAGAGTGGCTCCAGGCTGGGCTCGGTGTGTTTCTCACAAACCAGCCACCGGGAAAAGCTACTGTTTACTGAAAGGCCTCAAATCTACCCAGAACCTAGCCTTATCACAGCATCTCCAAACTTGAGGAAAAAGCCATCTCCCACTTTTGTGATACTCAAATCAGATCTGCCTCCCATTCACTAACCTGGGAGGAGGATCGCAAAACATTGGGGAAAGCAGAGCATTTTTCTGCCTGTTCAAAAAAACTAACTTAAGACACCAACCAAGCCACATGAACACAAGCAGACCAGAGAATCCAACAAGAGGCTGGTTACGGACATAAGGGAGATAAAGGATTTTCCCCACCCCTCCCAAAAAAAAGTCAAAGAACTTTTTTTTTGTACCATTTATAAAAAAATTTTTTTCTAAAATTTTTTTTTAATCTTTAATTTTTACCGTTTTTGAAAAAAAATTGTTTTCTAGTAATTTTTTTTCTTTTTCCTCTTAGAATTTTATTTTAGGCTTATAAGTGTGTGCACATCTTTCTTTCTTTTTTTGTTTGTTTTTGTTTGTTTGCTTTTGTTTTTTGTTTTTGTTTTTTGTTTAGCTCTACTGAACTTCTGATCTTTTTTCTTTCTTTCTTATCCTTTTCACCTTTCCTTATCTTTCGTTCTTTATGTAACTTAATTGTTGTTCTGCACATCCTCCGAAAAATCCGTAGTTGACTATAAGACCATATCCCCCATTGTGTACACACTTAATCCACAAATTCATTACTCAATTCAAAACCTCTGAGACTTAAATTCCTTAATAGCAGTACTACCTCTTTATACCTATATAATATTTTAAGTATTTTTATTTTTAAATTTTTCACATCTCCTTTATATCCCTCCCCTTCTCCTTTTATATTCACATTCTTCTCTGAATAGTTTGTTCTTGGTTCTTCAGAATATTATTAATTTTTATTTTTCTATTTTTTCTGAGCTCTTTTCTTTTCCCTTTCTCTTTCTTCTTTTTTTCTCTCTCTCTACTTTCATCCTATCCAACCTATTTCCTGCATTGAAGTTAGGACTTAGTTAAGTTAACTCTCCCTGTACCTCCCACATCACTCTATTCCTATTTTTTACCCACATCTCTCCTAACCCTAATAATTTCTGGTTTTCTAAATTCTTCGATGCAGTTCTTAGCCCATTAATATATAGATATTGGACGTTGAATAGATGTATCTGTTGAACTAGATTGTATCTGCAGACTATTCACTGTGCAAATACAGACTTTGGTTGATGCTTGCCTTAAGATAGTGTTCTAGCACAAAACTGGTGTTATTCTCATCCCAAATGGGCAGTGTAAGCCGGAAAACACAAGAAAAATGGCAAGTCCGGGTATCTCAACTCCTACTCATGATAATCAGGGGACAGAACAGATAATGAATAATCCAGAGGAGAGTTCACAAATAGCTCTACAAACACTGCTGGCAAACATGATAAATGAAAAGATTGAAAACATACAAAGGACTCTGTATGAGTGTGATAGAGAGAGAGAGGAGGCAAACAAAAGGTCAATGCAGGAAAAGACTGAAAACCTACAAAGGACTCTGTATGAGCGAGATAGGGAGAAAGAGGAGGCAAATCAAAGGTTTATACAGGAATATCATGAGCGTGAGGAAGCTACTCAAAACCTGATATAGGATTTGTGTGAGCAGCTTGAGAATATTCAAAGAGAAAGGCAAGTATGGCGTGAGCAGGCTGAGAACACTCAAAGAGAAATACAGGAATCCCACGAACGGGAGGAAACTAAGCAAAGAGTAATAAAGGAATTGAGAGAGCAGGATGAGAATACACAAAGATCACTAAAGGCATTCATGGGATCCATTAACAAAGAGCTGAAGGAACTCAGGGGTCCACAAAGGGAATGCTGAATGGAACCCAACAGAAGGAAAAGGAGTCCAAGGAAACCATAACCAATCAACTAAGTGATTTGAGAATAAACACTGAACACCAAATTAAGGAAGTAAAGAAGTTCATACAAGATCTAAAACAAAGCTTCAAGAAAGAACTTGAAGCTATCAAAGCTGACCAACTAGAAGGAAAAGAAATATAAAAAAAGTAGAAGTCTTGACAGCAGGTTAGGCCATGCAGAAGATTGAAACTCGGGGATTGAAGACAGCCTAGATATTATAGAGAAAGAACATACAACCATCCAAGACAGGTCCAAGAAATATGACAGATCTATCCAACACCTGGAAGACACCATCAGAAGGCCTAATCTAACGATAATGGGTGTAGAGGAGCACCTAGAAACAGAAGTTAATAGTCTAGGAAATTTGTTTAACAGGATCGTAGCAGAGAACTCCCAAACATGCCAAAAGATAGACCTATTCTGATACAAGAAGCTTTTAGAACTCCAAATAGACCAGACCAGAATAGGACATCCCACTGTCACATTATAATCCACACAGGATCAACTCAAACCAAGGAAAAGATCCTTAAAGCTGTCAAGGAGAAAAGATTAATCACCTATAAAGGGAAACCAATTAGAATCACCTCAGATTTCTCAGCAGAGACAATCAAAGCAAGAAGAACCCGGAATGATGTATGCTATGCCCTAAAAACAAACAACTATCAACCAAGAATACTATACCCAGCTAAACTCTCCTTCATAACTGAAGGCCAAATAAAAAACTTCCATAGCAAAGAAAAATTGAAACAATACATCTCCACCAAACCTGCCCTACAAAAGATTCTTAAAGATGTCCTACACATAGAAAACCAACAAGACCACAATAAAAGCCAAGAAACTGCACCCAACCTGAGAATCCAAAAAACATAGGAAGAACCCAGTTTTCACAGCCCACAAGAAAGTGGATAACATGGCATGAACTCCCAAATACCTCTCAGTCTTATCTCATAACGTTAACGGACTTAACTCTCAAATTAAGCGACATAGACTGTCTAGTTGGATTAAAAAACAAGATCTTTCTATCTGCTGCCTTCAGGAGTCACATCTTGCCCGTAAAACCAAAAACATTTTCAATGTTAAATGCTGGAACAAAATCTACCATGTAAATGGAACCCATAAACATGTGGGAGTTGCAATCCTAATATCAGATAAAATAGACGTCAAATTAAAATTTGTGAGAAGAGATAAAGAAGGTTGCTACATACTAATTAAGGGATCTCTCCTTCAGGAGGATATTACAATTCTAAATATGTATTCGCCAAACAACAGAGCACCCAAATTTATCCAAGAAACACTACTTTCCCTCAAATCCCACATAGATTCAAAGACATTAAATGTTGAGTATTTTAACACACCACTTTCCCCACTAGATAGATGAACTCAGCAAAAACTCAACAGAGAAACCGCAGATCTAAACAACTGCATAGATCAACTAGATTTAACAGACATCTACCGAATATTTCACCCAACAGCATCAGAATACACGTTTTTATCAGCAGCACATGGAACGTTTTCTAAAACAGACCACATTTTAGGCCACAAAGCAAACTTGTCTAAATTCAGAAACATTGAAGATATACTTTGCATTCTCTCTGACCACAAGGGAATAAAATTAGAACTGAAAACCAAAAGTCACCAAAGAAAGTCCGGTAATATATGGAGGCTGAACAACACACTGCTGAATCACAAGTGGGTCAAGGAAGAAATTAGAAAGAAATCCAAAAGTTCATGCTGTTCAAAAAAATGAGCACACAAATTACCAGCTCCTCTGGGACACACCAAAGGCAGTACTCAGAGGCAAGTATAAAGCTCTGAGTTCCTAGATCAACAAATTGGAGAGATCTGAAACCAACAATTTAATGAGACATCTGAACATCCTTGAAAAAGAGCAATCCATTAGATGGAAAGAAATAATTAAAATTAAATCAGAATTAAATGAATTAGAATCCAAAAAAACTATAGAAAGAATCAACAAAAAAAGAGTTGGTTATTTGAAAAAATTAACAAAATTGACAGACCCTTAGCAAATCTTATCAGAAAAAGAAGAGAACACACCCAAATAAATAAACTCAGAGATGAGAATGGAAACATCACCAAAAAAACAACTAAGATTAACAACATTTTAAGGGAATACTTCTCAAAACTATGCTAATAAGTTTGAGAACTTGGCAGAATTGGACTTTTTCCTAGCAAATATTGACATGCCAAAACTAAACCAAGATGAGGTAAACCATCTTAACAGGCCCATATCAAGTGTTGAAATAGAAACAGCAATAAGAAACTTCCCAGCTAAGAAAAGTCCAGGACCAGATGGTTTACAGCTGAATTCCACAAGGCCTTCAAAGCAGAGCTCACACCAATACTCCTCCAACTCTTCAATGAAATTGAAAGAGAAAGTTCACTACCGAATACATTCTATGAAGCCATCATCACCCTCATCCCCAAACCAGGCAGGGATTCATCAAAGAAAGACAACTATAGACCCATTTCTTTGATGAACATTGTTATAAAACTTCTCAATAAAATTTTGACCAATCGACTTCAACAAGTCATCCAAAAAAATCATACACCATGATCAAACAGGATTCATTTCAGGGATGCAAGGCTGGTTCAATATACGGAAATCAATTAATATTATTCATCACATCAACAGGAGCAAGAATAAGAACCACATGGTTATCTCAATAGATGCAGAAAAAGCATTCGACAAGATCCAACATCCCTTTATGATGAAGGTTTTGGAAAAATTAGGAATCCATGGAATATTCCTCAATACAATAAAGGCTGTATATGGCAATCCTACCTCCAGCATTATACTTAATGGTGAAAAACTAAAGCCATTTCCTCTTAACTCAGGAACAAGGCAAGGATGTCCACTCTCTCCACATCTCTTCAACCTAGAGTTAGAATGCTTAGCTACAGCAATAAGACAAGATGCAGACATAAAGGGGATCCAAATAGGGAAAGAAGAAATAAAACTCTCCCTCTTTGCAGATGACATGATCTTGTATTTAAAGAATCCCATAGAGTCAACTCCCAAATTACTCAAGCTGATTCAAAACTTTGGCAAAGTAGCAGGGTATAAAATTAACCCCCAAAAATCATGGCTTTTCTGTATGCCAACAATGAGAAAAGTGGGGCTAAAATTAGGAAAGCAACTGCATTTGTAATAGTCCCACAAAAAATGAAATACCTAGGAATTAACTTAAGCAAAGAAGTGAAGGATCACTATGATGAAAACTTTAAAAACTTGAAATAGGAAATCAAAACAGAACTTAGAAAATGGCAAAACCTCCCATTCTCCTGGATTGGAAAGAATAACATCGTAAAAATGGCAATACTTCCCAAGGCTATCTACAAATTCAATGCAATACCTATCAAAATTCCAACCTCATTTTTCAAGTAAATAAAAGTGGCAATCCAAAAATTCATATGGAGCAATAAAAGACCCCGAATAGCAAAAACGATCCTAACGGAAAGAACACTGATGGAGGGATATCAATACCAAATTTCAAACTCTACTATAAAGCCATAGTAATCAAAACAGCTTGGTACTGGCACAAGAACAGACCTCAGGACCAATGGAATAGAATTGAAAACCCAGAAATGAACCTACAGACCTATAGCCATCTAAACTTTGATAAGGGATCTAAACAAATAGAATGGAAGAAAGACAGGCTCTTCAGTAAATGGTGCTGGCAAAATTGGTTAACTACTTGTAGAAAACTAAACCTATATCCTCATATATCACCCTGCACCAGAATCAACTCCATATGGATCAAAGACCTCGGAGTCAAAACAGACACTCTGATAACATTACACGATGGAATAGGAGAAATCCTAGGTCTCCTTGGAGGAGGCCGAAATTTTCTTAATAGAGACACGGAAACACAACAAATCAAAGACAGGTTGGACAAATGGGATTGTATAAAGTTGCAGAGCTTCTGCATGGCAAACGACATAGCTAGCAAGATCAAAAGAAAGCCCACAGATTGGGAGAAAATCTTCACTAGTCATACTACGGTCAAGGGTCTCATATCTAAAATACACTCAGAACTCAAAAAATCACATCTGCCAACAACAAATCCTCAAAGAAACAACTGCCCAATAAATAAGTGGGCAAATGACTTAAAGAGAAACTTCTCTGAAGAAGAAAGAAGGATGGCCAATAGACACATGAAGAATTGCTCAACCTCCCTAGCCATAAAAGAAATGCAAATCAAAACAACATTGAGATACCACCTCACCCCAGTTAGAATGGCAAAAATCAAGAACTCTAATGTGGACAGAAGGGAACATTACTTCATTGTTGGTGGGAGTGTAAACTTGTTCAACCACTTTGGAAAGTAGTATGGAGATTCCTCAAAAGACTCCACATAGAGCTCCCCTATGACCCAGCAATCCCACTTTTGGCATTTACCCAAATGATCACAAACAAGATCATACTAAATCTACCAGCACACCTATGTTTATTACAACATTATTTACCATAGTTAAGATATGGAACCAACCCAGATGCCCCTCAGTAGATGAATGAATCAAGAAAATGTGGTCTATGTACACCATGGAATTCTATGCCTCCATCAGAAAGAATGACATTGCCCCAATTGTTAGGAAATGGAAAGACTTGGAAAAAATTAAATTAAGTGAAGTAATCCAGGCCCAAAGAAACATAGGTCCCATGGTTTCCCTTATTTTCAATTACTAGTATATGTCTGAGACATGCAGAAAAGGTCAGTTAAGTTGATGTTGGATGAAATAAACCCCAAGAGAAGGATTCAAATATTTTTTTTCTTTCTTGCGATTGTTTCGAACAAATTCATAAGATTATTTCTTTGTTGCTTTGTATGTCCCTCCCCCACAGTATGTCCACTGCTTTCACTGTATTTGATGTTGGTATAATTTGTGGAGGGGAAGGAAAAAACACGTTTTTAAATAAGGATACAGGTGGACCCAGTGCAACAATGAGATGTATAAGCCATTATGTTGAAAAACGAACTTTACAACTTTGGCCAGGAGGGGTAGGCAGTGGGGGGGTTGGGGAGGTGTGTAGTGGAGATAAGAAGGTATGGGAAGGGGAAACAAAGGACAGGGCAGCAATGCTTGATAAGAAATGTATTCAATACCCTGTCCATTTAATTGTAATTTCTCTGTATGTTATTTTCACAATTAAAAAAAAAGTCTATGTGAAGCCAGGTGCCAGTGGCTCATGTGTGTAATCCCCACTACTCATGAGGCTGAGACCTGAGGATAGCAGTTCAAAGCCAGCCCAGGAAGAAAACTCCCCATAGGACTCATTTCCAATTAACAACTCAAAAACTTGAAGTGGCTCCATGGCTCAATTGACCCAGTGCTAACTAACTTGAGCACGGAGTCTCAGAGTCAGTTCCCAGGCCCTGAATTCAAGCTCCACAACTGACAAAAAAATAAACATATAAATGTCTGAATTTCTTCTGAATTAAAATGACAGCTCTGGTATACAATTCTACAGTCTACTACAGATTTCATTATACTTGTGGTTAGAAAAAGTAGCAGCACTTGAATAAAGGACATTTTTTCATAAACTAGGGCAGATTGGTCTCTAATTAGAGGAAATTGCTGGACTCATACATAATATTTTTGGTTGGTTTTTGTTTTGTTTTTAGGACAGGAAGAGAATCCTTATTTCTGCCAATGGCTAATTGGATATGTATGTCATCATTCACAGGCCATGCAGAATTAACAGTAAAAACAGGACACAGTCAACTTGCAATAAACTTATTTGTCTTTATGCGATATTCCGAATGATTTGTTTAGCTTATATGTTCCTATGGCCTATAGTTTCCTATTCCTGCTTTCCTCAAATACAAGCATGTTCCACCAATTCAGATTTGAGCCAGGCAATATGTAGTATTAGTGTCAAAAGGTGAGGAAAATGGTAACACAACCAGGAAAGCATGAAACCAACTCTTTATGAGCTGGACACTGGGGACTCAGACCTAATCCTAGCTACTCAGGAGACTGATGATCACAGTTCAAGGCCAGCTGGAGTGAGAAAATCTGTGAGACTCTTCTTTCCAATTAACAACCAAACAGCTATAAATGGAGCTGGAGCTCCAGAGGTAGAGTAGCCTTGCTTACAAAAAGTCAGAGGTGGGGGCTGGGAAGGTGGCTCAGTGCTAGAGCTCTTGCCTTGCATGAAAGAGGCCCTGGATTCAATTCCTCAGCACCATATAAGCACAAAGAAAAAAAACAGAAGTGGTGCTGTGGCTCAAGTGGTAGAGCACTAGACTTGAGCTGAAGAGTGAGGGACAGTGCCCAGGCCCAGAGTTCAGGCCCCACAACCGGACCCCAAAAAAATAAAAAAATCAGAGGCAACACCCAATCCTGAGTTCAATAGAAAGTCAGGCACAAAAACAAAAACAATCAACAGCAACAAAAAAAAAAAAACAGAAACTGGGAGAAAGCTCAGGAAAGGATGGCATTGTCTACAAGGCAAATGTACACATTACATGAATTGTGAAATGGTAACCTCACTGTACAATTAGTAACAATTACACTTTTAAAAAAATCTGAGAAATCCCGTAGCCATTGGCCCTTATGAAGTGCGTCTACTTTCCAGGATTTCAAAGTACCATCATCTGAACTGGCAGCACACAGGTTGTAGCCCAGTGTGATTAGAAAATATGGAACCAGCGATCCTTTCAGATTGTCCCGACAACTCTTTTATTATTTTAAGAAAAAAAAACCCAAAGGAAAGCAAACAAAATAGACTTTATGGTTAATTAATCTGTTATTGAAGATTCCTGGCAGAATTATACTGTTAAATGATGAGTTAATGCACGTGTTTTCTAGATACTGAACTCACATTTGTCACAAAAATATCCATGGATTCATAACTAGACATTCTGAAGTGTAAAGCATACTAATTAGTTGAATTTCATTAGGTAGCCAATGACGAGAACATAGCACAGTATTAAGCCAGGTAAAGTAGTTTATTACTGAACTGTTGCCCATGCCATACATGGTGGAAAGGCATGTACAAAAAATAGGGCGACCCAACCTCGGGCCAGGATGTGTCTAGGCAAAGGATCGGATGAGGTGTAGCCAGGTGGGAGGAAAGACTAGCCATACTGGATCTAGATGTGACATCAGGGCCTGGGACTCACCTCCGATCAGATGGAAAGTGTGATCAGAGGCTGACCAGGTCATGACTTAGGGGGAGGGGGAGGTGGCTGCCTCCAGGTGTTCCAGATACTTAGATAACACATAAAGGGTGGAAACTTAGCCAAGAAGTGAAAAGGCATCTGCATAGGGTCTGCATGGCCTGGGGCAGACCTAATATTAAATACAGGAAGTACCTCTGCCATTAGACTTCATACTCTAAAAAATTCATTGTCAATCATTTTCATTCCCTTTCTGTTTCTTTCTTTTTTCTTTCTTTCTTCTTTCTTTCCTTCCTTCCTTCCCTCCTTCCTTCCTTCCCTCCGTCCTTCCTTCTCTCTCTCTCTCTGTCTGTCTTTCTCTCTCTGAGGTAGGCTCCCCTACCTCAGTATTCTTAACTCTCAAATAATGAACACTTGCTGAGCTGAACTCACAGGCTGGGAAGACCAGCTCAATTAGTGAATGTGAACTTTAATTTAATGTTCCCTTATACCTCTATCAGAGATCAGTTGAATCAAATAATGAACACTCAGCAGCATAGCATATTAAGGCATTTAGGGGAGTAAAGCAAGCATGCTCACTGCATTCTGTGAGGTCCAACCTGGGAAAGTGTGGCAGACTCCTCCCTCCTCTTGGGCAATCATAGCCCAGTTTCTGCATCAGGAGAGATGACTGGCTCCATGAGAGCCAGTTACCTAAGTGGCACAGGTACTTGGCAGAGACTTAGCCTCTTGTTGTGCTGAAATTAATGACATGCTTCAACATGATCCACTCATTTGTTGAGATTGGGACTTCTTAATTTTTTGGTTAGCCTATGTTCAAATTGTGATCTATTTATTTCTGATTGCTAACCACGATTATAGATGTGAACTAACACATCAGACCACTCAAAATCCTTTATCACACATGGAAGATATGAAGTTTATTTTCCCAAATGACATACAAGTTGACAGACAACAAAAATAATTCCTTAATTTTGGTTGAGAGGTGTTTTCAATGTGAAACAAAATTACTTAGCAAAATATCTAACTACTGTGATTATACTTTCAAACTTACCCTACATTTTTATATCAAATCACCTATATTAACCAATGATTAACTCATATTTCCTGTAATCATTTATTTCTGTCATATCTTCTAGAAGTAGGAAGAACTGGAGCTCATACCATAAAATAAAGTGGTAGAATTTGAGAGGATCACAGTTCTGAATCAGTCTAGGAAGGAAAAGAAACACTCATATCCACCTACTAGGTAGGGATATTGGAATGCAATCATAATCCCTGCTTTCTGGTATGAGTGCAAAAATTGCTACTCTAGGAGTAAAGTAACTTAAATGAGAAAGGATTGATGATGTGACTCCAGTGGTGGAGTACCTGTCTGGCAAACACAACATCAAAACTCAAATCAACTTCCTAAATATAAAATAAGAAAAGGAAAGAAATAACAACTCATACTGACCAAGTGTTCAATGTAAAGATTTACACTAAATTATCATAGTAATAAATGCCATCATTTATTTCTAGGGCCAAACATATTTTGTGTCAAGCCTAAATGAAAAATAGCACACTATATATAAAGCTTTGGTAAAACACAGGTCTAGCTTACAATGATGAACACTTAAGTTTGCATGTGCAGTGGTGTTTCAGGGTTGTTAATATTTATGGAAGTCCATCCTTTTGATGAACTTGACATGATGAAATTACCTAACCATACATAACCAAACAGTTTACTGGACACATACTGCTGATACACACACACACAAACACACACACACACACACACACACACACACACACACACGTATGTATTTATATATTAACATGTAAATAAAAAATTTACAATGAATAAGTTAATTGAACAGATACCTTTCTCAAAGAATTATTTTACCTGAACCAATTCATGTCTTCAAGTCTCCAATGCTATATCACATTTTCATGGTTGCTGATTGCTATCAGCTTTTTTAGGATATTGTTTTTTCTTTGTTTTTCAGATGAAAAAAGCCTGCCAATAAACATACTTGTATGACATTCCTTTCTATAGAAAATGAAAAGCACGTTGTGTTATCTGGCTCTTTATGTATCATCAAAATTTTTTTTTATAATTTCAAGTATATATTGTCTTAGACTTAAATCTCACTCATTGTCTCCAATAGTATCTATGGGAGGGAGAAAATGAAGGATCATACTGTTAATTTGGAAGCTTCTGTTATTAAATAAATAAATATTATGAAAATGAAAAAATTATTTAGAGAGATGACTTGAAAGTTACCTTTCTACACACTCATGCTACTCCCTCAACTAAATCATAGAACTTAAAATAAGTACCATTTTAGCTGTGTGCCAGTGGCTCATTCTTGTAATCCTAGCTACTCAGGAGCTGAGATTTAAGGATGGTTGTTCAAAGCTATCCCTGGCCGAAAATCTTTGACACTCTTACCTCCATTTAACCACCAGAAAACCGGAAGTGGCACTGAGCCCAGGGACAACGCCCAGACCCATAATTCAAGCCCCATGACCAAGAAAAATTAAAAAAGGAAAACAGGAGGAAAAAGTAACATTTTACAATTAATGTGCACATATACACAAAAATTGTCTATAAATAAAACTATAACAGTACCTGGACTGGCAAAGAAAAAGAGATTAAAGTGAAATTGCCTTCAGTCATTCATTTAGACAATCTATACTGAGGGCAGGCTACTGGAACTCGCATCACTAATTGAAGAGGTAAAACTTGAGAGCATCACAGTTCAGAACCAGTGTGCAAGGAAAGTAATAAGAGTCACATATCATCCTAAATCCTGGCATGTTGGAATGCATTTGTGATTCCAGCTACTTGGCAGACAGAAATGAGGAACTTAGCCTCTGTTTGGCCCTCAGCAAAACTGATAACCTATGAGCAAAGTAACTCAATCAAAAAAGAATGTTCTAATGGTACAATACTTGTTCAGCAAACAAAATATCTAAATTCATACCCCTTTCCTAAAAGAGGAAAGAAAAAGGAAGAAAGAAAGAACGAAAGAAAGAACGAAAGAAAGAAAGAAAGAAAGAAAGAAAGAAAGAAAGAAAGAAAGAAAGAAAGAAAGAAAGAAAGAAAGAAAGAAAGAAAGAAAGAAAGAAAGAAAGGAAGGAAGGAAGGAAGGAAGGAAGGAAGAAAGAAGGAAGGAAAGAAAGAAAGAAGGAAGGAAAGAAAGAAAGAAAGGAATAAATAAAAGAAGGAAGAAGAAAGAAAGGGAAAAGGAGAAGTATAAACAAAAACCTCACCATGCGTTAAACGTTAATAATGACCCTAAGTAATTTTAGGTATAAATGTCATCATTTAATTCTGGGCAGAGACATTTTGTATCAAGCCTGAATAAGCCATAGCATACCACATACAAAGCTTTGGTAAAATACAGGTCTGGCTTACACTGTTGGACCAATAGGAAGGTATGTCTAGTGGGTGGGGTCTTCATAATAATTTTGTTATGATCTCAAAATATGTCTTTATTTATGGCATTTTATCTGAGTAATTTCACTTCAATCTTTTCCAAAGGGCACTTTAGTGGAAGGAGGAAAATCATTGATTCTGGTAGACAATTTCTGTTACTAAAAACTCCAGTATATAGTAAGGGAAGCAACTCCAAAATTATTCTTTAGAGTGATGAGTTGAAAGTCATCTTTATACACACTAACTCTTTCCTCAATAAAGCCAGAGGATTTAAAATAACTAATATTTTTTAAGTTAATGGGCACAAATGTGCACGAATTTTACAGAAATAAAATGATCACTCATGAAACCTTACTGATACTTCAAAGAATGTTTTCCAATTAGAGGAATCATCTTCATTCATTTTCACACAATGTGTATCTGCTTTGTAACAGAATCCCCAACTAGACTAAGGCATCTAATAAAATTTATGAGGTGGTGTGGGGTTTCTGGTGGAGCCCTGTCTGGTTCAAAGGAGGAGTTGGTATTGGCACAGTCCCTGTGGTGGAGCAAGGTGGGGATTTGAGGACGAAGGCCAGTCTGTGTAGGCATTTGATATAGTAGGGAGGGGAAAGGAAGGACTAGACTTGTGGAGTAGGTGGGACTTTAGGATGGAGGCTGACAGGTAGACGGGTTTTCAGTGGAAGAAGGCTGGGTCACTGGGGAGGAGGCTGTTTGGGGAAGAGCTTGGAGAAGGAAGAACAAGGTACAAAGAAAGCGGTTACTTAGAGGAGGGGTTCTGGTGGAGCACTGTGAGCCCTAGTAGGATATGTAGGGTGGGGTTTCCCATAAGGCAGCGAAAGGAATGGAGGCAAGAGGCTGACAGAAGGTGAGGTTTCTGGTGAAGGAATACAGAGCTATGAGGGAGAGGCTTTTCAGGGTCTGGCTTTAAGAGGGCAGGGCAGTGCTAGGAAGAAGTGGGCTAGTAAGGGGCATGGTTTCTGGTGGATAATGGCAGGCCTTTGGGAAGTGTGTTAGGGAGGAGGTGGGGTTTCTGGCAGAGCAGGATGTATTCACAATGTATAGAGAAGCTTTTCAGGACCAGGGCTTTGTTAAAGCAAGGATAGGATCCAATGGACTAGACTAGTTAATACGGGTTTCTGGTGTAGCCAGTCACCACTTCGAAAAGAGGAGTAAGGTTGGGTGGGGATTTCAGAGTTGCAAGGCTGGACAAGGACTTTGGACAGGGTTTCCAGTAGTGCAAGGCAATCTTCAAAAAAGGACCACAGAGGGATAGATATTTACAATTGAGCATGGTGAGGCTTCCAGAGGGAGGCCAACTGGTGAAGTGGTTTCCAGTTGAGCAATGTGGGTGTTGAGAGATGAGACAGTTTGTTGGGGGGTTTTTAGTGGGGGTTTTCTAGAGCAGGTCAGAGCTTAGAGTCATGGGGCTAATTGGAGGAGGGGCTTTGAGAAGGAGTGGAAGGTCTACAAAGGTGTAGGATAATTAAGGACAGGGTATCTGTTGGAGTAGTGTGTGGATCTGAGGGAGGATCCAATAGGGTCGGGTTTACCTGGGGAGCAATGGAAAGCATTGAGAGAGTAGGTATGGGAGGTGGAGAGACTTGTGGTGAAGCAGGGCTGGCTTTCCAGGCAGAGATGGGCTATGTGAGAAGCTTCTGGCCAACCAAGGCTGGGCTTCAAGGGCAGTTATATGGAAGTGGAGGGTTTTTGTGTAGCATGATGGGCTTTGTGAGAAGAGGTAGATTCGGGGCTGGGTTTGACAAGTTAGGCCACTTAGAAGTAGACAGAAATGGGCAGAATTTCTGATGAAACCAGAAGTGGCTGCAGGGAGAAGTCTCGTCGGGGGTGAGGTATGAAAGGGAAGGGAGGAGCTTGGAGGTACTATGTTATGGGATCAATGGGTTTATGCGGAAATAGAGTAGTTAGGGGCTGGGGATCTGGTGGGTGAAGTGAGGATTCGAGGGAGGAGCCCGATGTAGGCTGGGTTCTTGGTGGAGCAAGGAGGGACATAGAAGGAGACATTTGAAAGTTTAAAGCAGGACTACTAGTAGGTAGATTAGTTAAGGTTGGATTTTAAATGAGGAGGCTGACTGGAAGTGGGTTTCCAGTGGATCCAGTCATGTTTAATGGGAAGGGGGATAGGAAAGTGGCAAGACTTAGTGTAGAGTGGGGCGACAAAAAATAAACAGTTACTCCAAATAGGAACACCATTTTCTGTCAGTATAGAATTATATTATTTTTGTGTATGTGAGAGATATTGGAGAAAGTAACCAAGTAATAATTCCTTCCTAGTGAAAATTTTCTTTATTCCAGTTGAGTGTAAACAAAACCACAGGTCACATCAGGCTCAGAGGCACACAGTAGACTAAGACACATGAAGCACTGGACTTGATTCCCCAGCACAACTTTTTTTTTTTTTATTGTGAAAATACTGTACAGAGGGGTTACAATTACATGGGTAAGATAGTGAGTACATTTCTTATCAAGCATTGTAGCCTCCTCCTTTGTTTACCCTTCCCATCCCTTCCCAGCCTTCCCCCGTACCCCACTCAATCTTCCCCACAGCCCCACCCATGTTGTGAAGTTTATTTTCAACAAGACAACTTGTACTTCTCATTGTTGCAACAGGTCCAACTGTATCCTTATTTAAACGACTTGTTTTTCCCCTTCCCCTCCACAAATTATACCAACATCAAATACAGTGAAAGCAGGGGTTATACTGTGGGGAAAGGACATACAAAGCAAGAAAGAAATAATCTTATAAATGCTTTAGAAACAAATGCATGAAAGAAAACAAAAACATTTAAATACATATCTTAGGGTTCATTTTCCTAACATGACCTTATCTGACCTTTTTGCTTGACTCATATATATACTAGATATTGCAAATAAGGGAAACCATGGAACCCATGTTTCGTTGGGCCTAGCTTACTTCACTTAATATAATTTTTACCAAGTCTTTCAATTTCCTCACAAAGGGGGCAATGTCATTCTTTCTGATGGAGGCATAGAATTCCATTGTGTATATATACCACATTTTCTTGATCCATTAATCTACTGAGGGGCATCTGGGTTGCTTCCATGTCTGAGCTATGGTAAATAATGCTGCAATAAACCTAGTTGTGCTGGTAGCTTTAGTGTGGTCTTGTTTGTAAGCATTTGGGTAAATGCCAAAAAGTGGGATTGCTAGGTCATAGGGGAGCTCTATGTGAAGTCTTTTGAGGAACCTCCATACTGCTTTCCAAAGTGGTTGAACAAGTTTACACTCCCACCAACAATGAAGTAATGTTCCCTTCTGTCCACATTAGAGTTCTTGATTTTTGCCATTCTAACTGGGGTGAGGTGGTATCTCAATGTTGTTTTGATTTGCATTTCTTTTTTTTTTTTTTTTTTTTAAATTTAATTTAATTTTATTTGTGAACATACTGTACAGAGGAGTTACAGTTACATGGGCAGGATAATACGTACATTTCTTACCAAGCATTGCAGCCTCCTCCTTTGTTTATCCTTCACATCCCTTCCCAGCCTCCCCCCTCCCCCCCTAATACCAATCCTTCCCCCCCCCCCCCCCGCACCAACGTTGTAAAGCTCGTTTTGGACATGACAACTTGTACTTCTCATTGTTGCAACAGGTCCACCTGTATCCTTAAACAACTGGTTTTTCCCCATCTCCTCCACAAGTTATACTGACATCAAATATAGTGAAAGCAGGGGTTATACTGTGGAGGAGGGACATACAAAGCAACAAAGAGATAATCTTATAAATGTGTTAGAAACACATGCATGAAAGAAAAAAAACATTAAAATACACATCTAAGGGTTCATTTTCCTGACATCACATTATCTGACCTTTTCCGCTTGACTCATACATATACTAGATATTACAAATAAGGGAAACCATGGGCTACTAGCCACCGAACTTCAGCTTGAAGAGCTGTCCTGACCAGAAGCTAGGATAAATTGAGCTGGAGAAGGCTGATCTCCATGTAAGGCTCTTGAGCACTAAGGACTAGTGTGTGTGTGTGTGTGTGTGTGTGTGTGTGTGTGTGTGAATACTGGGGCTTGAACTAGGGAGCTGACCTTTACCTTTTTTAAATCAAAGGTAACAGTCTACGACTTGAACCAAACTTCCATGTCTTGATTTTGAATGGTTAATTGGAGATCAAAGTTTCAGTGTTGCACATGTTCATTTTTTGTCCCTCCTTTTCAATGACCCCTTTAACTTCTGAAATAGAGATAAATGTAAAAAAAAATGACAAAAATGAAAGAAAATAAATATCATCTTGTTTCTGTTTCCTGGTCACTGATTATTTTTGAGATAGTGCTTCTTACTAATAAGAATAAATGGTAAAATCTGAAAACATATTTGAGTAATAAATAGACTAGGAAAAATGTTGTCTCCTATTTTTTATCACTACATTTCTTTTTGTCTAAGTATAAATGCCAGACTTACCCTAAGGGCCTAGAATAAGCAAAATGGCTTATAGAGCTCAGATCATATCTTTCAACAGAAGATGACAGCCCCAGAAGAAAAACAGATTCACAACTTGCACAAGGAAGAGAGAGTTTGATGTCTCCTTAAATCTTAGGATTGAATGCTCATGAGGAGCCCTCGGGACTGATGACAGCTTAAGGACCTAACATTTCCTGTGTCATTCCATCATAGGCACAGTCACCAATCTCCCATCACACTCTAGGTGCCGCGCCTGACTGGTGACCTTGGCTGTGTCATGAGAACATGTAGCAGGGCTCTGTCATGGTCATTGGAGAGTCAGGACTGCACACTAAGAGGACATTCATGAAAATGGTAACAAGGCCTGAGTCAGGGTTTTGTCAGATCTAGATGATTTGTAACAGGCACTACTGTCTTCTGGCTAAGAATGTGGATATATCATCGCGGTCTTGCACACAAATTTATCTTGTTAGCTTACAACATTTCCGTATGAAAGCCAACAAAAGGTCATCAATGCCCTCTGAACATATTCTCATCAATTGTCCCGACCCGCAGGACTTCAACCAGGGCAATGAACCTAAGCAAGAAGGAATGACGGGACAAGAGACACGAAGAATGACAGCAAGACAAGGATTCTGATCAAGCTGCCAATTTTTATTTTTCACACAAGGGTATTTATATGCTTGGACTTAGGGCGTGCTGAAAAGGTGGTCGTTCATAGCTTCAGGGTGTTTACGTAGGGCATGGTGAAAAGCCTCAAGAAGTTCCAATGAGATAGTTAAGCCTATTACATTGAGAGACTTAACTTTTGGCTCCCAACATCTCCCCCTTTCTTATTTAGAAAATTGACCATCAACTGTTGGCTGCTTTTTTAAAGGGGTGACAGAGGCTCTGTTCCTCTAAGGGCCCAGGGTTTTTCTCCACTCCCGAGCGAGCGTCCTCACTCGGGGAGGGGAGTTTTACAGGCCTTGGCATGTTTTTTGAGGAGACGGCTTGTGGGTATGCATGCCAACCGTCATGCACCAGAGCTTGCCACTCAGGGGTCTTGGGTTTTGGGATCTCGCAGATCCATCCCCCTGCAGTCTTACCTGCACCCTTGATTTGAGCATTTTTTCTTCCTCCCATAGGTGCATCCTCCCCCAAGCGGAGGGGCCTATAGGAGGAGGGGCGAACCTATCCCTTATGGCAAGGGCGCAATAGGTCTTGCCCGTTGAATGGTCAGGAGTTATGGAAGGGTTTTCTAAATAAGAAAAAGGAAGGGGGGAGTGTTTCCCACATGGCAAAACACTAATTAAAAGCCTGGGGTAAATCCTAGATCTCAATACCATGGTCTGCCATATCAAGGCGATGGTGATGAACTTATATGGGCTTAGAAGCCAAGAGACTAATCTGTTATTTAATAAATTCAAACAGGAAGGTCCACGTCTGGAGTTCTAGCTGCACCTGTAAGAGAAAAGGCATCATCCTCGGGGGGGGGTGGGGAAGATTTTCCCCGGGTTGTGGTAAGCCATTCACTTGCTTTATCAAGCCTTCTGGCAGCCACCTTGGGGCCGCTTGTTCTTTTTTTTTTTTTTTTTTTAATTTTAAATGTTATTTTTATTATAAAGATGCTGTACAAAGGGGTTTCAATTACATGAGTAAGGTAATAAGTACATTTTTTGTAGAACATAGAAGGAGTCTTTTTTCTTTATTTTTTTTAATTTTATTTTATTTTATTTGAGAACATACTGTACAGAGGGGTTACAATTACATGGGCAGGATAAGGCATACATTTCTTACCAAGTATTGCAGCCTCCTCCTTTGTTTACCCTTCACCTCCCTTACCAGCCTCCCCCCTCCCCCCCACCCAATCATACCCCCCCTCCCCCCCATACCGACATTGTAAAGCTGGTTTTGACATGACATTTTGTACTTCTCATTGTTGCAACAGGTCCACCTGAATCCTTAAACGACTTGTTTGTCCCCATCTCCTCCACATGTTATACTGACATCAAATATAGTGAAAGCGGGGGTTAACTGTGGGGGAGGGACATACAAAGCAACAAAGAAATAATCTTATAAATGTGTTAGAAACACATGCATGAAAGAAACGAAAACATGAAAAGCCACTGGTTCTTGATCTAAAAGACAATGAGTGGCAGGGAGTGGTCTACCTAAAGCTTGGGAGGGCATTGCCCCTTGGCTTTGTTTGCGGAAGGGACATTCACTTGCAAAGTGACCAGGTTGTTTACAAGTAAAACAAGTATGGGAGCCTAGAGCCAAGGACTGACCTTTGAAAAGCCTTGGTAAAAGCAGCGCCCATGGCGCCCATGGCATGGGCGGTTCCTACTCCAGCAAAAAGCCTGAGGAACTCAGATAGGTCACCCTTGTTTTTATGTGGCCGGAGGACATCTTGTCATGCAGGGTTAGCATTTTCAAAGGCAAGATGTTTAACAAAGGCACTTTCACTTTCACTAGGCCCAAGAAGCCTTTCCACAGCCAAGTTAAGCCAGGAGACAAAGTCACTGTAGGGTTCATCTCGCCCCTGTCTAAGTTTTGCCAGGGAAGTAGTAGCCGATCCCTTTTGAGGGAGACGCTTAAAGGCCAGCATTTTGAATTTGCACCAAAAATCCGGTAGGAAAGCTCACCTGTTTACCATTGGTATCAAAGGGCACATTACCCAAAAGTTTAGTATAGGTCCAGGTTTTTGAAGATGTTTTAGCCAATTTTTTTTTTGGGGCAGTCTCTCTACATTGTTCCTTAAAGTTCGCATTCCATAAAACAAAATCACCCTCACTAAGGGTGGCGTGGGCCAGGAACTTCCAATCATTAGGGGTGAGCCAGGGCACACTGGTTTTCTAACAAGGCTAACCTATAAGAGGGAGTCGGGCCATATTGGACACATGCATTTTTAAGCTTTTCGACAAACCGGAGGCTAAGCCTCTTATACTCTTGTTGGCTTTTTCCCTGGGTGGGTTGTTCCTCTTCATCCCCTGTATCCTGTTCCTCATCTTCCTTTTCCTCCTCTTCTGATTCATCCTCCTCACCCTCTGAGGTCCTATCTGTCTGGCTCTGAGTTACTGGAAAGGTGAGAACTGATTGATCGCCTGATCTAACCTTAATTTTATTAGGCAGTTTTGGCGTATCCGCCAAGGCCAGTGTGCGGAGTTCATAATCAAGGGACCGCAGTTCTTTTAAAAGTTGAAGGTGTTCTCGCCTATGTTGAAGGGTCTCTTGTAAAGGGGCCAGGTTAGGTAAAGGGGGGGGGGAGAATAAACATCTGGATCTGGAGGGGCAGTGGGCCCTTGAAGGGCCGGGCCACAAAAGGAAGGGATTTTCAGTAAATTGACCAGCAGTCATATCTAATACAACTGATGGGCAAGACGAGGGGGGCCTAGAGGCATGTTGGAGAACCTCCTCTCCAGTTTTTACAAGATTTAAAATTCCACTATCAAATAGAGAACATTTTAAAACTTCGTTAATCAAATTCCAATAGGAAAACATGGTAGCAGGAACCTTTTCCGAACCAAAGATTTCATAATAATCTTTTAAACAATCTCCTACTCTTTGCCATCTTTTTGCATCTATGATTCCTTCAAAGGAGAACCAAGGACACACATCCTCTATGAATGAGAAAAATAATTCTAAATCCTTTTTCTTAACCCACGTTCCCCGTGTCTTGAAGGTCTCCTTGAGGTCTGACAGAAATAGATCATATGACGATATTGCTTGTCCCATAGTGGGTCACTCACCATGCGCCATCCCCACTCTCCTCCTGGATCTGTCTTTCCGCGGGGTCTGTCGAGGCGATCTCGAGATCTCGGACTGTACTTGGCCAAGTTTGCCCGGAGGACAGTGTTCCTTCCTTAGTCAGAGCCTCATGCCCCACGTTGGGAGCCTGTTGTCCCGACCCGCAGGACTTCAACCAGGACAATGAACCTAAGCAAGAAGGAATGAAGGGACAAGAGACACGAAGAATGACAGCAAGACAAGGATTCTGATCAAGCTGCCAATTTTTATTTTTCACACAAGGGTATTTATATGCTTGGACTTAGGGCGTGCTGAAAAGGTGGTCGTTAGTAGCTGCAGGGTGTTTACGTAGGGCATGGTGAAAAGGTGGGATTCTGTAAACTCAGCCTCAAGAAGTTCCAATGAGATAGTTAAGCCTATTATGTTGAGAGACTTAACTTTTGGCTCCCAACAATCAATATTTAGGAAGTAAAAAGCTATAAAATCAAGTTCATCAAGAGGAAAAAACCGAAATGAAAACCAAATTGAGGAGCATTTACAAAAAATGTTTTTCTGTAAGTATCAAATGTGACAAAATATTAAAAGTTAATGAAGCTGGGAAAGTTAAATTGATTTCTTTTTTTACTATGGTTGCAACTATCTTTTACATTTCAACTACTTAACAAAAAGAAGGTAGGCCAAGCACCACTGGTGGGTTACACTTGTAACTCTAGCTATTTAGAAATATGAGAACTGAGGAAAGTAAATTGAAGTTAGACTACTTAGGAAAAACCAGTGAAACTTTGATCTCCAATTAACCATTCAAAATCAAGACATGGAAGTTTGGTTTAAATCGTAGACTGTTACCATTGATTAAAAAAAGCTAAAGGTCAGCTCCTTGAATTCAAGCCCCAGTATTCACACACAAACACACACACACACACTCACACACACACACACACACACACACACACACACACACACACACACACACAATCTCAAAAATAACCAGTGACCAGGAAACAGAAACAAGATGATATTTATTTTATTTCATTTTTGTCATTTATTTTTACATTTAGCTCGCTTTCAGAAGTTAAAGGGGTCATAGAAAAGGAGGCGCAAAGAATGAACGTGAGCAACACTGGTACACTGGTATTCAATTGGTATTATATTGAAAATGACCTATGCGATTTGTTTTTGGGGAAGAACGGGAAAACAGAAAAAGAGATAAAAATGCACTCAGGGAATTAGAGTTGTGGCTCAATATGAGTGCCATTATTTAGCAAAAGAGCTCAGAGAGAGTGTCCAGGCCCTGGGTTCAAACCTCATTACTAAAACAAAAACAAAGAAAAAAGAAATGTAATCATTACCACACAATTGTAACTAAACCCTCTACAGCACAATAATAGTAATAACAATAATAATAATAATAAAAAAAGAAGATGATGACGAAGAAGAAGGAAGTGGAAAAAAAACAAACCAGTGAGAAAAATTGAGAGAGCAAGGGAAGGACTGACCTTTCAAAAAAGAATATATCTGTATCTAACTTATATGACTGTAACCTCTGTGTAATTCACATATATAATAATCATGCAAGAGAAAAAACAGAAATTTAGTGCTGGAGCCATAACTCAAATGGGAGGTCAGACTAATATGTATGTGATATCAAGGTCAAAACCCTTATCAATTTCTCCTTCAAAAATGGCTCTTCTCATCACTTGTGCTTTCCCTAGCTTATAAAAGGGGGTGCAGTTAAAGAAAGAGAAAGGTAATCTGTCAGGCACAGTACTGTACTTGCAGAGAGCAGTACTCACTAGAACACATGTTTACTAGACCACATGATGTCTCCATGTTTTCTGAAATAAACAGAACTAATTGGGCTTGAATACAGGCTCCACTATATAGTAGATAGGGACTCAAAATTAATGAAGTTCTCTGTATCTCAAATTCTTTTCAGGTAAAGTGAGCATAACAATACATATCTCACGGGATTATGAGATCTGGTTGTCATCAAACATGGAGCGGGTTTTATCTTAGGTGTGTGTGCAACATTCAAACACTGCTGGAAGGAGTATAAACTGGCATGATGTTTACTATATTACTTTACATAATACAACATACCTATAATCCTACTTACAAAAGTGGCTGAGAAAAGAGGATCAAGGTTTTAAGTCTGGACAGGAAACTGGATCAGACTCATCTCCAATGATCTCTAAAAAAGCTTGAGGTAGAGTTTGGTTCAAGTGGTAGAGTGCTAGACTGGAGCATAAGCCTCAGGAACACTTCTTAGGCCCTGAATTCAAGCCCTAGGACCAGCACAAACACACACACACACACACACACACACACACACACACACTAAATTTGGTGTGTTCCTATCACCCTGCTTAGCAATATATTCCCTCTTCCAAGCTCACCTGATTTGTTTTGTTTTAAAAGGGACTTCCTGTAGCACAGGCTGCTCCTAAACTTACAATCCTCCTGGGTACTGGGAGTACAGGCATGCCTACTATAATTGGCTTCACTCAGTAACAACAACAACAACAAAAGACCCAATGACTGGGAATGTGTTTAGTGGTAGAGTGCTGGCCTTACATGCAAGAAGCACTTGATTTGATTCCTCAGTATGACCTAAGCAGAAAAACTGGAAGTGGTGCTGTAGCTCAATTGGTAGTGTGCTAGCCTTGAGCAAAAGAAATTCAGAGAGAGTGCACAGGCCCTGATTTCAAGCACCAGCTCTGGCAAAATTAAAAAAAAAAAACAAGTGCAAAATGCTGTTTGTTGAAATAAATATGTTGAAGAATTTTTGTACTCACTGGAAAATTGTGCTTTTGGGAATTCATAATGAACTTTGTTAGGAAAAATTAAAATAAATTAATGAAATATTATCTGGCATTGGAAAGGACACAGTGAGATGTAAAAATGATTGCTGCCTATCATTACTTGATACAACAATGTTACAGATACACTTGCCAGATTGTGATTTTTTTTAAGTATACAATCGTGGGTTTTTTTCTTTTTCAAAATAGTTTTACTGCCAGGCCTAGCTACTAAGAAGACTGAGAACTGTTCAAATCCAGCCAAGGCAGGAAAGTCTGTGACACCTTTATATCCAACTAAAGTTTCAGAAAATGTGAAGTGGCACTGTTGCTCAAGTGGTAGAGTGCTAGTCTTGAGTTGAAGAGTTGAGGTATAATGCCCAGACTTAGAGTTCAAGCACCACAACTGACAAAAATAATAATAGTAATAATATTAAATTTATTGTTACTATTAAGGTGTTATATATAAAGGCTACCAATTCATAAGTTTTTTCTTTGCTAAAAGAAATACATATCAATCTTCATTGCCAACAGCCAGGATATGGCCATCTGCTTTCCAGCTGATCTCTGTGTGTAGAGGCAATGTGTAATACGAAGCAATACAAACCATTTCTGCGTATAAATAATTTTTCTCTGCACATCTTGAAAATCAATGCTGACAACATGAAATAAAAAATCCCTAAGTTTAAAACATTCTTCTAGACAAGTTAAAGAAATCCTGATAAGTATTTTAAGAATAATTTCAGAGAGCTTGAACTCAGGGCCTGGGTTCTGTCTATGAGATTTACTACTCAAGATTGGGGTTGCCGCTTTGAGCCACAGTGCCTCTTCCAGTTTTCTCATGGTTAGTTGAACAGAAAAGTTTCACCAACTTTCCTCTCCAACCTGGCTTTGAACTAGGATCTAGAGATCTCAGCCCTCTGAGTAGCTAGGATTATAGGCAATGAGCCCCTGGCACCTGACTTTTTGCTTACCTGAGATAGAGGCCAGTTAATATTAAATGTCAATCATGTTTAACTTTGTAAAATAAAGTTAACTGAAATGACTTCCACTAGAAATAAGGAATCAAATGTGTAGGTGGGTTACAAAGTTCTTACCAAAAGTTACATATTTTCCTTGTGTTTTTTTTTCTTCCAAAATTGTGTGCTTTCCAGAATAATACCTTATCTTTACTTCCTGGTTTATTTAATTTATTTCATAAATGTCCACAGCTTCTTCAGCCATCATTTATTTATGTGAAGAGCTTTAAAACATCTGTTTTCAGTCTAAATTCCTTGTATGCACCTCTCATCCATATATTCAACTGCCATAAAAACTTGTGAAACAGTAATCATGTCTTATCATTATTGGATATTAATGTGTAATAAAATTTAAGAAAATAAAGAATAACATCAATAAATAAAGCATGATTTTGATAGTAATGCTAAACATAAATATAACGTTGATTATATGCTTAGAATTTAATAAAAACCTCAAGGAAAAGAAATCACTTTTTTTAGTGCTGATATTATGGTTTAAACTCAGGGCCTTACCTTCTCAATTAAGCTTTTTTCCCTCAAGGGTAGTGCTCTGTATTTCAACCGCAGCTCCCCTTGGAATTTTATTTGGGGGATAATATAGAGATAAGAATCTCATGGAATAAAAAAAAAATTTGTGTCCCTATCTTGGGGTTCATTTCACATAACATTCTCTGATAAGGTTATATGGTACCATGCATTACTTAGTGCAAGGAGGTTAACCATGGGAACTATGGTTATTTGAGCCTCGCTTATTTCACTTAATAAAATTGTTTCTGCATCTTTCCATCTCCTAGCAAATGGGGCGATGTCATTCTCTCTGATGGAGGCCTAGAATTCCATTGTGTGTGTGTGTGTGTGTATCACATTTTCTTGATTCATTCATCTACTGAGAGGCATCTGGGTTGGTTCCATATCTTAGCTATGGTAAATAATGCTGCAATGAACATAGTTGTGTTGGCAGCTTAGTATGGTCTTGTGTGTGATCATTTGGTAAATGCCCAAAAGTGGGATTACTGGGTTATAGGGGAGCTCTAAGTGAAGTCTTGGAAAAAATTATATTAAGTAAAGTAAGTCAGACAAAAGAAACATAGGTCCTATGGTTTCCCTTATTTGGAATAACTAGTGTATATCTGGGACAAGCATAAGAGTTCAAAAGCTATGTCATACCACCAGATAAGATGATGTTAAGCGAAGTGAATCCCAAGATAGGGTTTACAATTTACCATGTGATTTTTTTTGTTTTTGTTTTTATTTCCCCCCCCCCAAGGTATAACTCCTGTTTTCACTGTATTTAAGGTCGGTGGCCTACATCTTGTATACAGCGTTTCTCTAGTTTGGGGAGGGCAAGGGAAAAAACAAAATGTTTAAATGGGCAGGTTGACCCATTGTAGCAATGAGATGCACACGACACTATGTTAAAAAAGGAACTTTACAATATGAGCAGGGAAGCAGGGAAGGGAGGAGAAGGGGAGTGTAGTTGTGGAGATGGGAGGGAAGAAAGGGTAGGGGGAAAACAAAGGAGGAGGTAACAATGCCTCATAGAAAATGTACACATTACCTTGCTCATGTAACTATAACACCTCTATACCATATTTTTACAGTAAAAACCTCTTTTATAAAATAGAAAGTGTCATGTACACCAATTATAGTAGCCCACATGTGTAATTCTAGCTGATTGGGAAGCAGAGATGACAAGGATCATAGTCTGAGGCCATGTCATAGAAAAAAACTGCCAAGACAGCCATCTCAACAAATGAGATTTCCATAATGGTTCACATCTGTAATCCTAGCTAATTATGTGGGAGGCATAGGTACAAAGTCTCAGTCAATCTAACATCAGATCTGGGCAAAACGTTCAAGACCTCAAGTAATTAAATTGACTAGAAGTATGGTAAAAGTAGTTGAGCTTCTTGATGCTATACAACCAGAGTCCTGTCTAGCAAGCAGAGAACCCCTGAATAGAACCCTTCCACCAAAAAGCCTAAATAACTTTATCCTATTTGAACATCTAATTTTAAGGCGACTGACAGATCCGAGATGATGACATTCTCTTTAAAATTAGCTATTCAAAAGAGACAAAGTTTTTTAAGTTTTGAAAAAATTGAAAAGGAAAATGCATGTGATTTTTGTTAGCTCTATAATTCTTGAAAACATAAAATGTACTCAAGTATTTAATATATATCCATATGTGTGCATATATCCATGTAAGTATGTATATCCATGTATGTATGTATATATGTATATATATATATATATATATATATATATATATATATATATATACACACATACATATAAATGGTTCATCTCTTTTCTGTGTAGCCAATGTTACAAATGAATCTGTATAATCACTACTTAAATGCATGTATAGACAAAGAGAATGAGCAGAGAACTCATATTCAGGAAATTATGGCTAGCCCATAAACCTGAAAATCTTTAAATCAGTTTGCATGTTTCAGTTACTGCAGTACAGGTACAGTATGACAACAGTGGGATACCAGGCAGATGAATTGAGAAATGAGAGATACAAATGTTAAAATATTCTTTCTGATGGTTAAGTAGAATTTCTTGTGTGTGTGTGTATTACAATTTCTTGATTAATTTTTCTCTTGAAGGTTATCTGGGCAGTTTCAATAAGAATGGTTGGGCTGAAACCTTTACTATATCCTGGTTTGTAATCTTTCAGGTAAATGCCCAGGAGAAGAGTTGCTGGATCATATGGAAGTGGGTAGTCAAAAGAGGGGTGAAGGGTTAAAAGGTAGAAGAATGAACAGGAGAAAAGGGGGGAAATGCAGAGTGGAATCCAATAAATATCCTACAATATTAAGAAGAGTGAAGGAAGAAGTGCATAGAGCAGGGAAAATTAGAATATTGAAAGGGCTGGCATTGATCAAGGTATATTGTACGCATAAAATGCTTTGTTTAATGATAATTCCTATGCTGCTTAAAATAATAAGTAAAAATTCATGTCCCTGAACTGTTATGCAATTAGAAACAAAGAATAGAATTTGCTCAGATCAACTCCAGGGTCTATAAGTCTTTTTTGTTAGGATAAGTTTTAGAACAACACTAATGATACATATCACCTGAAGAAAATTTAATGATTTTTAGCTATTTAAATAATCATTTTTGGAGATATAGCTCAAGTGGCAGAGTGGTACTTAGTGAGCAAAGCTGTCAGATAATGAATTGAAGTCTCAATCTCGAACAAAAGTAAAAACAATCAGTAAAATTCAGGCACTTTCCTGGGCACTGGTAGTTCATGAGTTTAATCCTACTTTTAATCAGAAGGCAGAGATCTCGGAGCTCAGTACAATGTCAGCTTAGATAAGAACATCTGTGAGACTCTCATCTCCAATTCACTGCCAAAGAAAGCTGGAAGTGGAATCATAGCTCAAGTGGTAGAATGCTAGCCTACAGCAAAATGCTCAGGGGCAGAACCCAATCCTTGAATTCAAGCCTTAGAATCGTGCATATACATACACAAAGGAAGTAAATCACTCAAGTTCTCAATCTTCCATTTCCCTATTCCTAACTGAAATCTTGGACAGAACCCTAAGAGCAACCTTGATGATAATAGTAACCCAATCCTAAAATTAATGGAAAATATATCCTAACAGATACTCATTGTCTTTGAAATGATTTGCAGTGTGCTCCAAATCCTACAGATTCCCTGACTTGGATTCTGAAATCGTTCCCTATTATGAATCAGTAACCTCAAATCTTCATATCATGAAAACTACCGTAGTTTCCACTGATCTTAACTTTTACTGAACTCCTCTATCTCCAAAAAGAAGTTGCAGGTTTACTTCAAATCTACTATCGTTCCTAACCCTAACTATAGATCTAAACCTTACTAGAAACCTAATTCTAAATTTAACCCTATTGAACCCTGAATAGGAATATTAGGAAAACTCTGTAGTTTTTGGTAAATTTCACACTTATTTTACTTAAAAGTGTTAGCAGAAATCTCAGTTTTACCTTAAAGCTTACCCTTCCCTAAGCCTAAGTCTAACCTGAACTAGAAAAGCAACCCTAGCCCTAGAACTAATAGCCTTTGGATTCTAAAAGCCATACAAATACATTACTTTTTATTCATCCTAACTTTGATTCAACTCATCTCTCTCAAAATAGTTTGCAGTTTTATTCATTATCTAGCCATTTTTGTAACCTTAACCCTAACTGGAATATTGAGGCTAACCCTCACACTGACCATACCCTAATCTTAGTATGATAGTCCAATTCTAATGTTTAAGAAAAATACTCTAGTTTTTATTCATTCTAATGAATACTCCAGTTTGCACTCTGGAAATGAGTTTGTTTGTCCTAATTCCCACAAATTTTCTGACTCTGCCTCTGAAGTTATCTTATTCCCTAACATGAACCATTATATTATTTTTCCTCACATTGTCTTATCAGGAAAAATACTGAAGTTTCCAATGATTCTACCTTTTCCTGAACCCCTGTGCCCTAAAACAATATCAGATTTACTTTCCATCAATTCCATTAATTAACTTTAACTCTCAACCTAAACCTGGCTGGAAAACTCTCATTAATCATTACAAGAATGATCACTGAGAAATAAATATAATGATAATGGTCTAGTTACTGTTCAAACTCATATTTTTGCTTCCACTTGTTAGTGAAAACTGAATATTATACTAAAAACTTTCCTATTCATAACACTATTCATAATCAGAACAAAATACTGACCCTAATGGTAATCCAAATTATATGTCAATACTAACACTAACACAAGTACACTAGTTTTCACTCATCCTAACTTGATTCAAATAAGCTTTCCAAAAATTGGTTTCAACTTTTTTTCCATTATCTTAGTCATTTTCTAACCCTAAACTTAATCTTACCTGGAACATTGAGAATAACCATAACCCTAAATGCAAGTAGATTCTAATATTAATAGCAATACTCTAGTTCACATTCATTCTAATTCCTGCCAGGCTTATTCTAAAATTTACCTTCAATTTGACTCTCATTTTTTTCCCTTCACTCTAAACCCAATCATGGCTAGAATCCTAACCATATCCTTGACACTAATGTTATCTCACTTCTAAAATTTATGAAAAATGCTTGTTTTGTGTCATTTTTACTGAAATTCCACCTGTAATTCTTGAAATAAATTGCAGGTTTTCCTAAACCCTATACATTTTTTCACTCTTAACTCTGAATCTATCTTGTTCCTTAACAGGAATCATTATGTCCATTGATCTCAAATCCTGATATTATGAAATACATTATACTTCCAATATCCAAGCTTTTCCTGAATTCCTAGAACCTAAAATAAGTTCAGATTTACTTAACATTTAACACATTTCTTTTCTTTTTCTTTTTGTCCAATGTGGGGCTTTAACTCTGGGCCTGGGCATGATCCCTGAGCTCTAGGTCATGAGCCCTCAGCTCTTTAGCTATAGGTGTGCACTTTACCACATGGCCACCACACCACTTTTGGCTTTTCTGGTGGTTAATTAGAGATAAATGTCTCATGGACTTTCTGCCCCGGCAGGCTTTGAACTGCGATTCTCAGAAATCAGCTTCCTGACTAGCTTAGATAATAGGCATGAGAAACTAGTTTAACCAATTTCTTTATCCTATTCTCAACCCCCTTTAACCAGAAACCTAATCCTAATCACAATCTGATTTAACACCAAATAGTTACTGTAAGGAAAATTGTCTAGATTCTAGTCAACCACACATTTTTTTGCTTCTACTTCTTATTGGAAAACTAAATTTTATACTAAAGCTTATCCTTCCCTAAACCTAATGAGAACAAAATGTAATTCACCCTTTAAGCCAAATTATGTCTGAATGTTTAAAGTAACACAGACACTGGTTTTCATTCATTCTAACCTTGATGCCATTCATTCTTCTTAAAATACGTTGCAGTTTTACACCTTTTTATATCTTACATCTTTTTCTCATGCTAAACCCAGCTCTAACTGGAACACCTTGCCTAATCCTAAACCTACATATAACCGAATCATAATGTTAATAGCAAGCCTCTATTGCACTTTTATTCTCTTGCCCAGCGTGTAGGTCTAAATTTTACTTGCATTTTGAGCCTACATTTTTTAAGTGTCTTTCTATTTCCTGTCAGGATTTCTTTTTCGTTTTTTCTTTCTTTTTTTTTTTTTTTTTTGGTCGGTCATGGGGCCTAAATTCTGGCATTAGACTTTGTCCCCCACTCTTCAGATCAAGGCGAGCACTCTGCCACTTGAGCCACAGCGCCACTTATGGTTCTATAGTGGTTTATTGGAGATATGAGACTCAAAGACTTTCCTGCCTGGGCTGCTTTGAACTCTGATCCTCAGACCTCATCCTCCTGAGTAGCTAGGATTAAAAGCGTGAGCCACTAACGCCCATCTTCATCATGTTTTTAAATTTCATTTTATTGTAAAGATGCTTTAAAGACAGATTAGTTACACGAGTAAGGTAATGGGTATATTTCTTTGTTGAGCATTGTTACACTCTTCTTTGTTGTTCTCCTACTACCCCACCTCCCTTACTCCTCCCTCGCCATGGGTGTAAAGTTCATTTTGAACATAGGGTCTTCTGAGTATCATTGTTGCAATGGGTCATCCTGTATTGAACCTATTTCACTAACCCTAATTCTAATTCTGTCTGGGATCCTAAACATAACCATAATAAAAATGATAGCTAAATTCAGAAGTTAACAAAAATATTCAAGTTTTTATTCATACTGTTAATCCACTATACAACTTGAAATAAATTGCAGTTTAGTTTAATTTTTTCTCCAAGTTAGATTATATGTGCATATATAAAGACATAACTTTATGTGAAATACAGAAGATCTTTGGAAGAAGAAGTAATGAAAAGAAAATAGAAGGAGGGAGTATAATCAAATGCTTTAAACATATTATGGAATTGCCACTTCTGACTATTAATAACCATTAACAAAATAACTAAAAATTAATAAAGAACACACTGCCGTTTAGTATTTTTAAGAGAGCCATGATATGTCTTGTGAATAAAATACTTGTGTTAGATAAACTTTGTTCATGCATATTTTATATTGTTATTGGTCAATTACTTAACTTAATGAATAAGAATATATCAAATAAGATTCCATGAAAAAAACATAAAACAGTGTTTTAGCAATTGTTTGAGAAAAAGTTATATTCATGAATTTTAGGAAACTAAATTTCTATTTCCCTATGAAGCAATGATTTAGGTTTACTAATCTAGTTATTTTAGAGAACATAATTTGCATGAAAAACGACTAATGTACATATTGTTTCTTTAATGAGTGATGTTTAAATATTGTCTTTCATTCAAATGAATACTTAGGTTTACTTTTCAAAATAAATGCAATTTTATCTCCTTTTAGAAGTATTTACCCTGCAATTAAATGTATTAGTATGTTCAGGTATTTAAAAGCTAAAATTTCGATGTTTGTTACGTAGCTCTACATATTCAGGGTGACACGATTTTTGTATTCGTAAATGTCTAACCAGTGGGATTTTTGCTTCAATATAAATTATCTCATGAGGTTGTTACAAAGGCTCCAGTAACCAGTGTGGTCAAAAACATTTCCTGAATTCTAAATTTTAAATCTAATCATTTTTAGACTTTGACTATATCATTTATTATATCTTCAGAGCAATTAAGCAAAACTAAATACTACTTTTTAAACATTTTGTTCACATTGTAAATAATATCAACACGGATCACAAAGAGACTAATTATTTCAGACTCATCATGTTTGGTAAAGTTAGTGTGAAGAATGTAGAGAGCAGAAGGTTCTTATACTCAATAAATATTTTGGTTAATTTAAATTAAATTAAATATCTGGATTTCTAATTTGGAGGTTAATCACATGGAAAGAGGAAGATAATTTTTTAAAAATAATTACTTTGGGACCATTTTTCTTCTTAAAATATGAAGCAAAAATATCTCTAGGAAATATTTTTTTCAATAAAATGTTTCAACCCTTAGTAAAGTGCTTTATACTTTAAAATAAAGTCTGTCTCAAAATAGAAATTCTGCAACTAATCTAATATATGTTTTCATGCACAAAATTCTGTGACTTCTAGTCTTATGTGATTTTAATTATATGTTATAGTTGTGACATGATCCCTACTTATATTTATACAAACTTCTGTAATTATACAAATCATGCCAATACACACTAACTTACGAAAGAAAATATTCAAACAAAATTAGCTTTTTTTTCCTGTCTCCAACAGGGAAGGATGATGTGCTAAAGTATATTAAATGAAAGCACTCTAGCAAAGAGTCTATGGAGTGGAAATTTGCAACATGAGGATGGGAACATGAGCACTTTCTACTTGGCTGAACAGGAATTTTTGTTTCTACAGTACTTTCTTACCTTTTAATCACACAGGAAAAGACATAAAATTTGAAATTCATATGAAGGAATTGCATTACTAAAAGATGTGGCAACCCTGTTCAAAAGCTGGATCTTATCACTAGTTCTTTGTGATTGCTGGCTGATCTATTTCTCTATCATATGTTTCATATTATTAAATATATTAGTAATTGAGCAGTAAGTACATTACAGGAGATTCCTGAAAATCACAGCTATTGCAGTTTAATAATCTGAAGTGAGGAAAAAGATTATATTAATCTCCAATTTCTCCCTTTGGCCTTCAATGTGCCAATTAATTTTCAAAACAATCATGTAAGATGTTAGTTTATTTTTCCCTTTTTATTTATTTCTTTTTCTTTTTTTTTATTGTAAAGCTACTATACAGAGGGTACAGTTACATGAATGAGGTAATGAGTACACTTCCTCTTGAACATTGTTACCCCCTCCATTGTTTTCCCCCTACCATCCTTCCCCGAGGTTCTTTTTTTTTTTTTTTTTGATTGTGATTAAATGATTACATAATTTCAAAGTCACAAGTTCATTCTAACTTCCCTGGAGCAAATTGTCTACCACAGTCTGTAATATATAACAGTGTTCACATGTTATATACCATATTTGTGATCAGCAGCATGGGGATATTTAGTAGTGGTTCAACCAGATGAGCAGGAGTTCTTTGTTTCTTAAGTCCTGTTAGTTTTGTCGAATCACCTAACCTTTTGGATTTAGCATCCACTTATCAGGGAGACCATGTACCGTTTGTCTCTTCGTTCTTGGCTTACCTCGCTCAACATGATTCCTTCTAGCTCCATCCATTTCCCTGCAAATGCCATTATTTTGTCATTTCTAATGGCTGCATAATATTCCATTGTGTATAGATACCACAATTTTTGGATCCATTCATCTGTGGTGGGGCATCTAGGTTGTTTCCATATCCTGGTTATTGCGAACAGTGCTGCAATAAACATGGAGGTGCATTTGTCCTTGTATATTGGTTCCTGTTGTTCAGGGTAGATGCCTAGAAGTGGTATGACTGGGTCGTAAGGGAGGTCAATCTTTAGCTTTCTAAGGACCCTCCAGACTGCTTTCCAAAGTGGTTGTATAAGTGTACATTCCCACCAGCAGTGTAATAGGGTTCCTCTTTCTCCACATCCCCTCCAGCATTTGTCGTTGGCTGATTTGTGGATGTGGGACATTCTGACTGGGATAAGGTGGTATCTCAGGGTTGTCTTTATTTGCATTTCCTTCACCACCAGGGATGATGAACATTTCCTCATGTGTTTCTTTGCCATTTTTATTTCTTCATTTGAGAAGTCCCTCTTTAGTTCCCTTGCCCATTTAGTAATTGGTTTGTTAGGTTTGGGAAGGATTAGTTTCTTGAGTTCCCTGTATATACAGGATGTTAACCCCTTGTCTGATATATTGCTGGTAAATATTTTTTCCCAATTAGTTGGTTGTCTTTCTAGCTTAGTTGCGATAGATTTAGCTGTGCAGAAGCTTTTTATTTTAAGGTAGTCCCATTTGTCGAGTCTCTCTCCAACTTGTTGTGACCCTGGGACTCTGTTCAGGAAGTTCCTTCCTGTGCCTATTAGTTCAAGTGTCTCTCCTACTCTGTCCTGCAGTAGTTTCAGAGATTCAGGTTTAATGTTAAGGTCTTTAATCCATTTTGAGTTGATGTTGGTGCATGGTGATAGGCTGGGGTCCACTTTTAGTTTTCTGCATGTGGCTGCCCAGTTTTCCCAGCACCAGCGGTTGAAGAGGCTGTGTTTCTTCCATTGTATGTCTTTGGCTCCTTTGTCGAATATCAGCTGGCTGTAGGCCTGTGGATTTATATCTGGATCTTCTATTCTGTTCCATTGGTCTTCGGGTCTGTTTTTGTGCCAGTACCATGCTGTCTTTGTGATTATAGCTCTGTAGTAGAGTTTGAAGTTCGGCATGGATAGCCCTCCCATATTGTCTTTATCCCCTAGAATTGTTTTGGCTATTCTAGGTCTTTTGTTGTTCCATATAAATTTTTGGACTGTTTTCTGTATTTCAGTGATGTACGTCATTGGGATTTTAATAGGAATTGCATTGAATTTGTATATTAGTTTTGGAAGTATCACCATCTTTACTATATTAAGTCGACCTATCCAGGAGCATGGGAGGTCTTTCCATTTCCTAGTGTCTTCTGCAATTTCTTTCTTTAACTTTTTATAGTTCTCATTAAATAGTTCTTTTACATCTTTGGTTACGTTAATTCCTAAATATTTTATTTTTGGGGAGGTTATTGTGAATGGGGTTGCTCCCTTTATTTCCCTCTCTTCCTGTGCGTTATCAGTGTATAGGAAGGCAACTGATTTTTGTGGGTTTATTTTGTATCCTGCTATTTTGCCGAAGTGACTTATGATTTCTAAAAGTTTGGGGATGGAGTTTTTGGGATCGTGGAGGTATAGTATCATGTCGTCTGCAAAAAGGGATAGTTTAACTTCTTCTTTCCCTATGCGGATTCCTTTAATGTCTTTTTCTTGCCTTATTGCCCTGGCTAAGGGTTCTAGGACTATGTTGAAGAGGAGTGGAGACAGTGGGCATCCTTGCCTTGTTCCTGTTTTTAGGAGGATTGGTTGTAGCTTTTCCCCATTAAGTATAATATTGGCTATTGGTCTGTCATAAATGGCTTTTATTGTTTTTAGAAATGTTCCTTCTATTCCTATTTTCTCCAGAGCTTTTATCATGAATGAATGTTGAATTTTATCAAAGGCCTTTTCTGCATCTGTGGCGATAATCATGTGATTCTTGACCTTGGCTCTGTTGATATGCTGGATTACATTTATTGACTTACGTATGTTAAACCAACCCTGTGTCTCTGGGATGAAGCCTACCTGATCATAGTGTATTATTTTTTTTATGTGTTTCTGGATTCTGTTAGCTAGAATCTTGTTAAGGATCTTTGCATCTGTGTTCATCAAGGAGATTGGCCTGTAATTCTTCTTTTTGGTTGGGTCTTTGCCTGGTTTGGGAATGAGTGTGATATTGGCTTCGTAGAATGAGTTTGGGATAGCTCCCTCCTTCTCTGTTTCTGTGAAGAGCTTGAGGAGTATGGGTATTAGTTCTTGTTTAAAGGTCTTATAGAATTCTGCTGTGAATCCATCTGGTCCTGGGCTTTTTTTTGTTGGAAGACTTTTGATAGCTTCCTGTATCTCATTATAGGATATTGACTTATTTAATTGGTTAACTTCTTCTTTGCTCAGTTTGGGTAACTTGTATTTCTCTAAAAATGCATCCATTTCCGCCAGATTTTCTTCCTTTAGAGAGTATAGCTTTTGAAAGTAGTCTGTTAGAATTGTTTGGATTTCTTGGGTACGTGTTGTGATGTTTCCCGTGGCTTCCCTAATCCTATTAATATGGGTTTCCTCTCTTCTTTTTTTAATTAATCTTGCCAACGGGCCATCAATTTTGTTTATTTTTTCAAAGAACCAGCTTTTTGGTTTATTTTGGTTGTGGTTTTCTGATTTTCTAATTGGTTAATCTCTGCTCTCAATTTGGTTATCTGGCTTCGTCTAGTAGCTTTAGGTCCCATTTTTTCTTGTTTTTCTAGCTGTTTTAGTTGCAACATGAGATTATTTACTTGGTCTGTCTCCATTCTCTTGATGTGGGCACTGAGGGCAATAAATTTGCCCCTCAGGACTGCTTTTGCTGTGTCCCACATGTTTCTTTGTGAGGTGTTTTCATTTTCATTGAGTTGTAGGAAATGCTTTATTTCTTCTCTGATCTCTTCTGTTACCCAGGCCTTGTTAAGGAGTGTGCTGTTCAATTTCCATGTATTAGAGAAATTTCTGCGGTATGCTTTGTTATTGAGAGCTAGCTGGATTCCACTGTGGTCAGATAGGATACAGGGGATTATGTCGATCCCTTTGTATTTGCTTAAGTTCCTTGCATGAACTATGATATGGTCTATTTTGGAGAAAGTTCCATGAGCTGCTGAGAAGAATGTGTACTGTGTTGTTTTAGGGTGAAATACTCGGTAGATGTCAGTTAATTCCGCTTGAAGTATGGCCTCACTTAATTCGGTAGCTTCTTTGCCAATCCTCTGGTTGGTAGACCTGTCCTTTGGTGAGAGTGGCGTGTTAAAGTCTCCTAGTATTATTGTATTGGGATCTATTTTATTCTGTAAGTTTGAGAGCATTTGTTTAACATATCTGGGTGCACCGATATTTGGGGCATATAAGTTGATGATGGTTATATCCTCCTCTTGGATTGTTCCCTTTATTAATATGTAGTGTCCGTCCTTGTCTTTCTGTACTGATTTTAATGAAAAGTTTATTTTGTCAGATATCAGGATAGCTACACCTGCTTTCTTATTGGGGGAATTTGATTGGTAGATCCTTTTCCACCCCTTCACTCTGAGTTTGTTTGTATGTTTGGCTGAGAGGTGGGTCTCCTGAAGGCAACAGATGGATGGGTCTTGTTTTCTGATCCAGTCCTCAGTTCGTTTTCTTTTAATTGGCGAATTCAGCCCATTTATATTAAGAGAAAGTATAGAGAGATGCATTGTTGCCCCTGCCATTCCGTTTTCCTAAGTTTTTCTTCTTTCCTTTCCTCCTGTGCTTGCTCAGTTAGACTTTGAGTAATGCCTGTTTGGGGCAGGTCCCAGTTCCTGGTTGCTTTCTTCAGGTTGTGTCCCCCTTCTTAGAATTCTTTGTAATGCTGGCTTAATGTTTATGTATTCATTTAGTTTTCCTTTGCTATTAAAAGTTTTCAGTTCTGCATCGAATGTGAATGCTAGCTTTGTCGGGTATATCAGTCTGGGTTGGCAGTTATTGGCTCTCAGGGCTCGTATGGTGCTTTCCCAGGCTTTTCTTGCATTCATTGTTTGTGTGGAGAGATCTGCAGTGATTCTAATTTTTTTCCCATTGTAGTATAGCTCCTTCTTCATTTTTGCTGCATGCAGGATTGTTTCCTTATTATTCAGATCCATCATTTTTACTATAATGTGTCTAGAAGTGTTTCTCCTGGGATCTTGCTTGTTGGGTGTTCGATAAGCTTTTGTGATGTAGTTAAGATGGTCGTTTTTGAGGTGGGGAAAATTTTCATTGACTATCTTGTTAAATAGGTGTTGCATTCCCTTGCTCTGGAATTCCTCACCTTCGTCCACTCCGATTATGCGAAGGTTAAATTTTTTAGCATTATCTGCTTGCTCTTGAATTTCCCTTTGGTTTAATTTGAGTGATTTTTCCATATCTGTCACTTTTTAGTCCAGTTGGTGTATTCTGTCTTCTGTATCTGACACTCTACCTTCCATTTCATTCACTCTGTTGACCGTGGCTTCTATTGTGGTTTGCATGGTGGAAATGGATCCCTTTATGGATTCAATGTTGATTCTCAGAGTACTGATCTCACCTCTCAATGAGGTGAGATCAGTATGCATTACCTCTAATTTGGCGTTTATCTCATTTCTTACTGAGGTTTGTGCAGCTTCTATTTTTGCATCCAACTTTTGTTTGATATACTGTATATCTTTTGATAGTTCATCCTTGTGCTCTTTCAATTTCTGATCCATTTCTCGCTTTATTTCTTGAGTCACTGCCTCCAGCAACCCTTGGATGTAGCTTTTGTCTTCCATTCCTGCTTTGCTCCCACTGGGACTCTCCCCTGCGTGGCTGCTGGCTTTTGAGGTGAGCTTGCTGCCCTGGGTAGTGGTAAACCTTGTGATTTTTCTCTGTGATTTTCGCATGGGGGTTCAGGAGACTGCTCTTCAATCTTGTTTTGGTGTGTCTGTCTTTGCTTGGTTGCTGATTCTGTATTGGTAGAGAGAGTCTGTGCCTGATCTGGATTCTGTTGGGAGCCTATTTCCAGCTGCTATTCTGACTTACTTAGGATTCTCAGCTCTCTGCTGTAGATTGCTGGCAATTCCCGCCTTTGGAAGGGTTGAGCAGCCTAGACTGCTTGTGTTTGCTCCTGCGGGTGCTCTTGGGAAGATCAGATGCTCTGGATGCACTCTCCCAAATACTGGAGTCTGCTTTGGGCTCCTGATGTGTTTTTGTTTGTTTGTTTTGGGCTGGTTGTGGGCTTGAACTCTAGGTTTGGGTGCTGTCCCTCAGCTCTTCAGCTCAAGGCTGGCACCCTACCATTTGAGCCACAGCACCACTTCTGACCCTTTTTGCTTTGTTCAGGCTCCGGTCCCCGGGCCTGGTTCCGGCCCCAGCCTGGAGCGTGCTCGTTAGGCCTGTGCTAATGTGTATACCACCTAGGTTATGCAGCCTGGAGGACACAGTTCAAATTTCTTCTACTGTTGGTAGTCTTGACCCAGGGGCGCTGTTCCTGGCTTGGGCATTTAAGCTCCCTTCCAGGGGCGCTCTTGCTCTGGCCTGGCCAGCAGAGTGTGCTCCACCAGCTGGTGGAGCTCTCGAACACTTCCCAGTTTTAGTGGGTCCTGTGGTCCGGGTGTTGGGGTAGGGAGTCTAGGTCAGGGTCTGGGGATTCCCTCCAGCTCTGGTCTCCCTTGATGGATTCACTGTCCCCTGTGGGGTACTCACCCTGTAGGTCGTCAGTTGTTGTTGCAATCCGAGTTCAGTTGGGGTGGTTGCGGGCTGGGTTGGACGGCCCCCCGCCGGGTAGTTGCGATCGCGATTGGGCGGGTGGTCTGCCGACAGGTCCCTTTGTTGCGCTGCTGGTGCCGGGCGGCTTTGGCGGGATGGAGCCTCTCCGCTCCGGTGGAGAGTGAGGGGTGGGGGTTGGATCCTCGTGGAGACTCCCAGCTGGTAGGTTTCTCTGTTCCTGGCGATCCGCTGTTCTGCAATCCGGTACCTAGTGATCTGCAAGCAGCCCCCTGTGTCTCTGTGGCTCCGGCAGCCCCCACCAGGCCAGCTGGCCGGCGGCTTGGCGCACTGCCGCGCGGCCAGTAAAGGTTGGGGGAGGGGTCTTCGCTCGTCTCTGTTCTGAGTTTCTTCTTTTCCTCTCTTTCTTTTTTTGTTATTTTCCACCTCTGGTTTTTCTCTGAGTGTTCGTCTTTTTGTTGTTGTCGGTCTCTTGGGGAGATAAAACGTTGGAACTCGAACTCTCTTTTTGGTTGGAGAGAGCTGTGGCGTTTCCCTACTGCCCCGTCGCCATCTTGGTCCGGAAGTCTATTTTTCCCTTTTTAATTAGAGATTAAGCAAGTGTGTTTTTGCAGTAGAAAGTGATGACAGTGGTATCAGAGCTCTGTTAAGGGCACCTTCTCCTTTACAAGTAATGCTCTATGGACTGGAAATATAGAAGCCACACTAAAATTCTCTCTCTCTCTACACACACACACACACACACAAACAACACACACACACACCGCTGCCACCCAGACACATCAGAGATATGTTCCATTCCCTTGTAATGATAGTTGATTGATGTTTGCTGCATTGCTTTATCTCAGCTTCAAGAACTTCCCTGGACCTTTATCTTTCCCCGAGATCAAGTCCCTAATTCTTAGTATACTGTGTGTCTGTGTATTCACAATAGGTTCCTGGCTGCTTCAGGCCAATTAATACCCTCAATACAGTATCCTCAAACTTCACATCCAAGTCAAACTCCATGAATTTATACACCGTTGCAAAATACTAAAATTTATTGGATGTAGAAACCAAGAGAACACCCACCTTGTTACTATAGTAGCAATTGACATCATGAAAGTAGAAGAATATTGATCAAGAACTGAGGTAAGAGAATGGGAGAATGTCTAAAATGGAGAATACTGGATGTGTATTACAGATACAAAATCAACATCTATAGGCTTATTTATTGAAAACGTCATTATATATTGAAATCACTATTTACAAATACAGTTTTCCAGTTACTTTGCTTACCTATCACTTCTGATCACAAATCCGCTCATGAATTTTTATAGTACCTTTGAATAAATGACACGATTTGCATGTATCATCTTAAAAAAAGACAGTATGATTTTACATCTTCCTTTCTATATGACAAGTCCTTATTTTTTGTTTCCCTGTTTGCTGAATAAATATATTCCTGAAAACAGGATATTCACATCAAATCTGGGTGTAATTTTTATTTTTTAAATTTGAAATATAAACTTTGTTATGACTAGTCATTTTCTAAAGATGAGTGATATTCATGAACACTAATATGTTGGCGCCTTTAAGTAAATTGAGACTTGATGTGGTATGATAGTTCTTGTGTCTAATTGACATAACCATTAGATGATTCATGTATAAACATGTGCATTGCACTTTTTTATTTTTATATATAAAATAGTCCCCAAGGATATACTTTAAAGTGATAAGGGGGGGGGGGTTGTCTCCATGTTCCATACTTTATATTTATTTCAGTAAAAGTACTAGAAATAAATGATGTTTACTGGAACAATATAAAAGAACATATTTTCTTTAGAACGTATTTCTAAAGATAATAGATTTATTGTTTAAAGAATAGAAAAGAGTAAAATAGGTTTCTTGCTTGAGACTGCATAAATTACATATGAATGTAGCTCAAGATGAGACTCAGAGATAAATTCATATTAATATTACTGACATTTATATCACAATATAAGCAATATAGGTATTTTAAGGAATGGGTCATTCCAAGCCCTAGATACCTAATGGATGAAGAATGGTATTGAAAATAGCAGAGGAAAACAATTCAACATGCAGATGTTATGATTTCATAATACTAATACAAAGAAAATGGATCATTTGCCTTTCTGAAGAAGAATGTTTAGCCAGTAATTTCAGTGAAAGGCATCAGCGGTAATCAGTCTAAAGTCTTTTCCTCCAAGATATCCAAGAGTACTATACTCATCCTCTGAAGAATAAATAAGAGTTAATTAGCTTTGCTTAATATTAATTTACTTGTAGCAAATAGGTTAAAATGTCTACACTCTTTCTTTCAATGTAATAACTTACATTTGTTTTACCTAAACTCCAATCCCCCGAAGACCACCAGAGACCTCAACCAATGCAAATAACAAAGGCGTCTTTTATTTGCAAGTTCCAGGCTGCAAATAAAAACAAAGCTCTGTGCAATCGGTAACCCATGACACTAAGAGACCCCTAGCATAGAATCAGCACAGTTTTTATAGTATTGAACAAACAACTTTAAGGAAGTTTTACATGAGAAATTACATGATTGATTAACATTTTAAGCAAACTAAGCTATACATATATGATTGGCTAATATCATTGAGGTGTTATTGACAGGAAGTGTCTGGCCACTGGGTCACCGTGTCCTGCATGGCCACCCAATGTTTGGTCAATGCATATGGAGAAAATTCCTGTGGCTTTCCCAAGGATTGTTTATGTCTCGGTTGTTCAGGAATTGATTTTCTTTTTGTGTCATTTCTGGGTCCAACCCATGGTTATTTTCATAATTCATACCTCACAAGATGGTTGCTAGCTTGTAATGAAGTTACTTAGGACTTCATTGTGCCTCATTATGCTTTAAGCTCTTCACATTTTATATTATTACTGTCTATTCATACAAGCCTGAAATCACTATTTCAAAGTAACACAAACAGAAAAACAAAAATAACTTGATACAACCATCACAAATCCTAAATTATGTGAAAAAAAATCCACAATATAATAAATGAACCAGAGGAAGAGGAAAAACAGTGGCAGAATAACAACAGAAAATTACCCTAGATTTCTCAAATGAAACAGAGATTTAGAGTCCTAGAAGGTAATCCATTTCTAGAGTGTCACACCAAGTTAGGTATAATTATATATAGATATTCAATTCAAAAGAATATTTTATACTGTCTTCACAAGAAAACAGAAATCTATGAAGTTACCCAACCAGGAAGGTGACTGCTGTGACTCTGTTGGCCAACATATTCAAAAACACAACTGCAGTGTGGAAATGAAAGGGCCACATGGGAAAAAAAAATCATGAACAGAGACAGTCACATATAAACATAGACACAATTCACCTTACCACTGGATAATCGGAATTGTCGTTGGAACCACAAGTATTAATTTGAAAACATCTCTCACAACTGATCTCTTCTACCTACACTTAATGGTCTAGACAAAAACCTAATTACAGAGAAACAAATCACAACAGAAGACCAAAGAAACACCTGGCAAATCATCCAAGAACATAGATAGTCACCTATTAAGATCATATATCCCCCAAATGAAAGCCAAGAAATACTTCAAATGAGCAGAACAAATCAGAAAAATATGAGAAAAGTCATGCCAAGGTAATACAACTCACACAGTAAATAAACAGGCATTAGAACAATCAGTTACCTAGAAGATAGTTTTCAAAATACATTACAAATACTGCTGAAAAATGTGATTAATGAAAAGATACAAAACCTCTACAAGGAAATTTGTGAACAAGATAAGACCAAGCAAAGATCAGTAAAATAATTCATGGAGACTCCAAACACAAAGAAAAACAAATTCTGAGAAGGCAAGAGAGTCCAATGGAAAAATGGATGCCTAGATTAAAGATATGAGAGAAGACACAGCTAAAACACATACCTCCCAAGTCCCCACCCATCTGTTTATTGGGTGGGGGCGTGGAAGGTATACAAGACCTAAAATAAAGCTTTATTAAAGAGATAGAAGCCCTAAAACAATAACCAATTGTAAGACAGGGAAATCACAGAGATAGGCTCATTCAGATAAGAGAAGCCTTTAGAACACCAAACAGAGTATACCAGAAGACAACAAACCACCATCACATCATAATCCATTACAGGATCATTAGACATCAATGAAGGGATTCTTAAATCTGTCAGGAGAAAAGACTGATCATTTATAAAGGATATACAGTCAGAATAAATACAAATTTCTTAGCTGATATGGTAAAAAGGGGAGCCTCGCATTATATATGACAAACATTAAAGGCAAACAACTACCAACTGTGAATATGGTCCCAACCCAAACTCTCCTTTACATTAAAAGTATATATAAAAATATTTCATGACAAAGAAATCTTGAAACAATATATCTCCACCAAATCAGCAGGATAGAAGTTAATCAAATATATCCTACATAGAGAAGATCATGAAGAACAGGTAGTGGTTATATAAAATGCTCCCTACCAGTGAACAAGGTAAATATATTGAGAGTAGATGAGACACAGAGCCTAAGAGCAGGTGAATAACATAGCAGGACTTATGAGATATTTCACAGACTTAACTCTCAATATTAATGGACTTTACTTTCCAATTAGAAAACAGACTAAATAATAGTATAATAAAACAAGATGCATGCATGTAGTATCTACAAGAGACACATTTTATTGACAAAAACAAACACATACTCACACTGAAAGGCTGGAAGGAAAATTTTCAAGCAAAGAACACCATAAACAGGCCACAGTAAAATTACTAACATAAGATAAAATAGAATTCAAAATAAAATTACTAGGACGAGACATTATATATTGATAAAGGTACATCTCCATAAGGTGGATATATCAAGTCTAAGTATCAATGCCTGGAGCACCCCACTTCATCAACCCAAAACTACTTAACCTAAAAACAAATCTCAACACATCATTGAAATTCATGGATAGCTCATCCAGGAAAAACTCAACCAAGAAACTGAAGACCTAAATAAATACATTGAACGCCTAGCCCTCACAGACATCTACAGAATATACATTCAGCATCAGTATACACATTCTTCCCAGCAGCTCATGGAAGCGTCTCCAAAATAGAACATATCCTATGTCACATAGAAATTCTATCCAAATTGAAAGAAAAAATATTTGAATTCCCATATCTTGTCAGACCACAGCAGAATAAACTTAGAATTAAAAAGCTAAAGCAAAAAAAATTCCCAAACTCATGAAGACTGAACAACACATTGCTGAATGACCAGTGAGGCACTGAATACATTAGAATGAAAATCAGAAAGTTCCTGAAAATTAACAAATTGAACACACCAAATACCAACTCCTCTGGGAAACAGTAAGTGCAGTATTTAGAGGAAAATTTATAGCTCTAAGTGCCTATATCAAGCAATTGGGGAAATCTGAAGTCTGTATATTAATTGTATACCTGAAAATTCTTGAAAACAGGAACAAGCTCAAACCCAAAGCAGAAGACAGAAATAAATAAAAATAAATAAATCAGAAATAACTAAATAAAGACAAACTAAAACATAAAAAGATCAACAAAACAGAATTGGTTGTTTCAATAAATTAACAAACTTGACAAACCCTTACCAAATCTAAGAAGAGAACTTACATAGATAGAAAGATAAATAGAAAGTCCACAGAATGGGAGAAGTTTGTTACTTACTCTGCAACAGGCAATGGCCATACAACTCAAATATATTTAGAGCCCCAAAAGTTAACTGCCCCCAAAAACAAATCTTCAAAGAAACAACCCTCTTAATAAGTGGGCTAAACATTTAGAGAGACCTCTCTGAAGAAGAAATATGAGTGGCCAATTGAAACATGAAGAAATATGCAACATTTCTAGCCATAGAAATACAAATAAAAGCAACATTGAGATTCCACCTCCCCCCAGTTTGATGAACATTATGAAGAAAAGTAATAACAGAAGCTGCTGAGCCATACGGGAGCTCTATGTGAAGTCTTTTGAGGAACCTCCATACTGCTTTCCAAAGTGGTTGAACAAGTTTACATTCCCACCAACAATGAAGTAAGGTTCCCTTCTGTTCACATCCCCTCCAGCATCTGTTGCTGTTAGAGTAATTGATTTTTGCCATCCTAACTGGAGTGAGGTGGTATCTCAATGTTGTTTTGATTTGCATTTCTTTTATGGTTATGGATGTTGAGCATTTCTCCATGTGTCTATTGGCCATCCTTCTTTCTTCTTCAGAGAAGTTTCTCTTTAAGTCTTTAGCCCACTTATTTATTGGGCAGTTGTTTCTTTGAGGATTTGTTGTTGGGGGATTTAATTTTTTGAGTTCCAAGTATATTTTAGATATGAGACCCTTGTCTGTCGTAAGGCTAGTGAAGATCTTCTCCCAATACGTGGGCTTTCTATTGATCTTGCTAGCTATGTCCTTTGCCATGCAGAAGCTCTGCAACTTCATGCAATCCCATTTGTCCAACCATTCTTTGATTTGTTGTGTTTCCGGGCCTCTATTCAGAAAATTTCTGCCTGAGCCAAGGAGACCTAGGGTTTCTCCTATTCCATCCTGTAAAGTTTTCAGAGTGTCTGCTTTGACTTCGAGGTCTTTGATGCATTTGGAGTTGACTCTGGTGTAGTGTGATATATAAGGGTCTAGCTTTAGTTTTCTACAAGTAGTTAACCAATTTTGCCAGCACCATTTACTGAAGAGGCTGTCTTTCTTCCATTCTATTGTTTTAGCTCCCTTATCAAAGATTAGATGGCTACAGGTCTGTACGTTCATTTCTGGGTTTTCAATTCTATTCCATTGCTCCTGAGGTCTGTTCTTATGCCAATACCAAGCTGTTTTGATTACTATGGCTTTATAGTAGAATTTGAAATTTGTTATTGATATTCCTCCAGCAGTGTTCTTTCCGTTGAGGAGCATTGTTGCTATTCGGGGTCTTTTATTGTTCCATATGAATTTTTGGATTGCCTCTTCTATTTGCTTGAAGAATGAGGTTGGAATTTTGATAGGTATCACATTGGATTTGTAGATAGCCTTGGGAAGTATTGCCATTTTCACGATGTTAATCTTTCCAATCCAGGAACATGGTAGGTTTTGCCATTTTCTAAGTTCTGTTTTAATTTCCTTTTTCAAGATTTTAAAGTTTTCATCATAGAGGTCCTTCACTTCTTTGGTTAAGTTAATTCCTAGGTATTTTATTTCTTGTGGGGCTATTACAAATGGAGTTGCTTTCCTAATTTCAGCCACACTTTTCTCATTGTTGGCATACAGAATAGCCATTGATTTTGGGGGGTTAATTTTATACCCTGCTATTTTGCCAAAGTTTTGAATCAGCTTGAGTAATTTCGGAGTGGAGTCTATGGGATTCTTTAAATACAAGATCATGTCATCTGCAAAGAGGGAGAGTTTTATTTCTTCTTTCCCTATTTGGATCCCCTTTATGTCTGCATCTTGTCTTATTGCTGTAGCTAGGCATTCTAATACTAGATTGAAGAGAAGTGGAGATAGTGGACAAGACCACACTAAAGCTACCAGCACAATTATGTTTATTGCAGCATTATTTACCATAGCTAAGATATGGAACCAACCCAGATGCCCCTCAGTAGATGAATGGATCAAGAAAATGTGGTATATATACACAATGGAATTCTATGCCTCCATCAGAAAGAATGACATTGCCCCATTTGTTAGGAAATGGAAAAACTTGGAAAAAATTATATTAAGTGAAGTAAGCCAGGTCCAAAGAAACATAGGTGCCATGGTTTCCCTTATTTGCAATATCTAGTATATGTATCATTCAAGCGGAAAAGGTCAGATAATATGATGTTAGAAAAATGAATCCTTAGATATGTATTTTAATGTTTTTTTTCCTTTCATGCATTTGTTTCTAACGCCTTTATAAGATTATCTCTTTGTAGCTTTGTATGTCCCTCCCCCACAGTATAACCTCTGCTTTCACTATATTTGATGTCAGTATAACTTGTAGAGGAGGTGGGGAAAAACAAGTCGTTTAAGTATACAGGTGGACCTGTTGCAACAATGAGAAGTACAAGTTGTCATGTCGAAAATGAGCTTTACAATGTTGGTGCAGGGGGGTGGGAAGCGGGGAGGATTGGGTGGGGGGCTTGGGGGGGAGGCTGGGAAGGGATGTGAAGAGTAAACAAAGGAGAAGCCTGCAATGTTTGATAAGAAATGTACGCATTAACCTGCCCATGTAATTGTAACCCCTCTGTACAGTGTGTTCACAAAAAATAAAAAATAAAATAAAATAAAAAAATAAAAAAAAGAAGGTCAACAACCAAAAAAAAAAAAAAACCAGAAGCTGGTCTGGTGGGAATATAGCCGAAAAGGAATGTTACTACATTATTGGTTGAAAAGTAAACTTGTTCAAATACTACATAAAGAAGTATACAGGTTCCTCAGAAGGTCTCCCTTATGACCCAGCAATCCCACTACTGGTCATTTACCCAAATGACCACAGACAAGGCCACACTAAAGTTACCATCACAGCTCTGTCAATTTTGCATTATTTATCATAGCTAAGATATGGAACCAACACAGATGCCCCTCAGTAGATGAATCAATCAATCAAATGTCATATATATTCACAACAAAATTCTATGCTTCAGTTAGAAAGAATGGCATTGCCCCATTTGTAAGGAAATGGAAAGACTTGGAAAACATAATACGTCAAACAAGCCACACCCAAAGAATCATAGGCTACATGTTTTCACTCATTTAAAAAAACTAGAATATGTCTAGGATATTCTTATAAAAGATCACAACAGCTCAATAGCTATATGCATGTCACCATAGAAAATGATGCTTATTGAAATGAGCTCCAAGAAGTGGATACAAGGTAATTGTATAGTGAATTGACTTTAGTTATTTATATTTGCTTTTTCCTTTTGGTTTATTCCCTGTAGTCACTGTTTTTGATATCTGTACCCTTTGTCTTAAACAAAAGTTTATCTGATTTGGGGAAGGGAAGGGAAATCACAGAAATGGTCTGACAAAGATTAACCAAAGCAACAGTGATATACACTAAACCCAATGTTAGAAATGAACTTTACAACTTTGGGGAAATGGGATATCAGAGTTGGGAGAAGCAGGAAAAAATGAGGAAGTGGTAACACTGTAAAAAAAAAGTACTTATTACTTATGTAACTGTAACTCACCCCTTGGAATATCATCTTCATAATAAAAAAAATAATAGAGCTGGCAGGAAGCTCGGCCTGACTTCTCTGTCATTCTCCCTAGGACAATGGGTGCTATTCTGTCCACTTCTTGTGGTGGGAAGTCCACTTCTTGTCAGTCGTAGGGCTTGAACTCTGGGCCTGGGCACTGTCCCCGAGCTCCTCAGATCAAGGCTAGCGCTTTACCACTTGAGTCACAGCACCACTTCCAGTATTCTGGTGAATATTTGGAGATAAGAGTCTCACAGATGTTCCTGCCCAAGCTGTCTATAAACCATGGTCCTCATAACTCAGCCCCCTGTGTCCTTAGGATTATAGGCCTGAGCCACCAGCACCTGGCTTAAATGTAATTCTGAAGCTATTTCTCTCTCTCTCTCTCTCTCTCTCAAACTTATTTAATGGGTGCTGGAGGAGGTGGCCCAGCATCCCCATGTGGCTGGAACCAATGTGGCCCTCTCATTCTGGAGGTGGGCTGTGGGTAGGAGTTATCTTGCTCAGTCTGTTTTTCCAGCTCCATGAGGTAAGCCCCTCTGTGTTCTGGCTAGACTCTGACAGTTATTCATTGTCCATCTATCTTTACTGGACTCAGTATTGTGTTCAATATCCTTTTCTAGCAAAAATTTCTGGCTAAAATTATGATACGTAGTTACGGAATGAAAAAGTAATGCCATCTTAAGAAAGTCATTTAGGGCTCTGGGAATGTAGCTTTACAGTACGGTGATTGATTAGCATGCATGAAAACTTCGGTTCAATTCCTCAGTACCATATAAACAGAAAATCACTGAAAATGATGCTGTGTTTCAAGTGGTAGAGGGTTAGCCTTGAACAACAACAACAAAAATAGTTGAGGAATAATTCCCTATCCCTGAGTTTAAGCCCCAGGTCTGGCAAAACAACAATAACAATAACAAACATTTAGTTCGTAAATGCAAAATAAACAACTCATACTTGGAATATATAACTGCTCCTTCCATACTGATAACTGACAATAATCCCTAATTCATGTACTTTACCTATATTAGTATACAATTTTGAAAACAAAAAACAAAAAATTTGTTCATTAAGTCGCGGCAATTAATACCAGGAATTTGCTTAGATCTCAGGTGAAGATTAATTCTGGAAATTCAAAGATTCCAGGCTTTTGAGTGGTCACTGCTAATCAGAAGAGTAGCATAAGTGAGATTTGGAAATCTTTTTGATAAGTCATGGCACCAAAAAGGCAGAGGCTAATTAATAGTTTTTACAGAAGAGAAGGAAATAACTCCAGATGGAAGGAATAAATGGTAATAACTAAGTTATACCACAAAATGTTCTAGGGAACCATTTTTGGTTATTAAAGAACTAGTCATCAACTAGGCTTATTCCTCATTGCCTTTAGCATTATATTAATTAGGATAATTCTTAATGTCTGTGTGATAAGTTGTATATCCTTCTATGCTGTACTTTCATACCTGAACTCCTTTGTTTTCTAAAAATCTCAGTCTTTTATATTTCTCTATGAACAATTTCTGATACTAAGTCGACAAATGCAGACAGCAGAGGATGCTAATGTAAGGGTCTCATAACACATGAATCATTAATGTAACAACATGGAAAAGGAGGACAAATTTATTGCTACCTCGATTTTTCTGAAAAGTTGCAATGTCATCATTTGATTCAAATTTCCATTCTTTGTCTACATAGTGTCAATAAGTGCACATAAATGCAAATATAAGATGGATGCTGGTGGCTCACACCTGTAATCCTAGCTACTCAGAAAGTTGAGACCACAGGATTGTGGTTCAAAACCAGCCTGGTCAGGAAAGTCCATGAGACTCTTATCTTTAATTAACCACATTAAACCCAGAAGTGGTGCTGTACCAAAAGTGGTAGAGTACTCAACTTGAGATGAAGAACTGAGGGACAGAATCCAGTATCAGAGTTAAAGACACATGAGCAACAAAAAAGTGCAAATATGACTTTAAGTTTCCCCAAAAGGAATGACAAAGTCAATAGTAATCTTCACAAGTAGAAAAAATAATTCCAAAATGATTCAGTGCACCTACTTTTGTTGAGTTATTTAAGTTATGGTTTCTTTGCTTGACATATTCTCTTCGTTTAAAAAATGTCAAATATTAGATTTATAATAAACTTCATCTAATATTTCTTGGTTCCAAAGAGAAATCTGAGGGGAAACAAAGGAGGAGGCTACAATGCTTGTTAATAAATGTACTCATTATCTTGCCCATCTAATTGTAATCCCTCTATACAGTATTTTCACAATAAAAAATAAATAAAAGTTAAAAAAAATAGATGTCCATACAGTTGAAGTCACTTGGATTTATTATTATCTCAGTTCAAAGCCAACCCAGGCCTGACAGTCTAACTCTTATCTGTAATTAAACACTAAAAAAGCCAGAAGTGGAATTTAGGCTCAACCAATAGAGTACTAGCTTTAGGGGCAGGTGGGCAGGAAAGACAACTGTACAGGGACAGGGTCCACCCTCTGGGTTCAAACCCCAAAACCAGCACAAACTAAACAAACAAACAAGCAAATGAAAAACACCATGTTTCTTTGTGACCATCATTAAAGCACTGGTTTGAGAAGAGGCTCCTTTTGCTGATCATACTCTCTGGATCCTGCTTTTTGGAGTCCTTATTGCTATGGAGACCACAGAACGAGCCTAAAGCATTGGGTAACTGACTCCTGCAACAGGAGAATCATCTCAGGAGTGAAATATCCGTGCAAAAGTCTCTTTAAAACCCCCATATCTTTGTTTCTTTGCAGGAGAACACTTTTAAGACAAAGTTATTTCCATTTATTATATGCTGGCCTTCAAATGGCATATTGTTTCCTTTTGTTATACTCTCAACTAGAAGTTTACAGAAAAGTTATATATAAGTAAAGGACACACTTGAAAAAGTCAGGGACAGTTTCCTTCAGGCCTTGGATTCTTTTCTTGTACCGTATAAAGGACAGCACAAATTACCTTGAACTTTGTCATTTTTCTATGTTCAATTCCTCTCTTGGGCTCAGTTTCCACTTGCAATAAAAGTTCCTTCCACTTACTTCCAGTAACAATCTATGGTGCTACTCCAGGTAAAATGAATGTTTTCTGGCTTCATTGAAATAGCACAAGTATATCTTTGGACATGAGGTAACATGTGTTTCAGAGATAACTTCATAATGAGAAAATATGGAATTTGCATGGCTTATCAAACCTTATTCATGTACATATGGCCATATAAGATGATGTTAAGTGAAATGGAACCGAAGATAGGGACACAACTTGCTTTTTCTTTCTTGCTATTTTTTAATGTATCTAACATGTAGTATGTGATTTTTTTGTTTCTCTTCTATTTTCTTCCTCCATGGTATATAACCCCTGTTTTCACTATATTTATTGTCAGCTACCTGCATCTTGCATATACATTTTTCTAATGCGGGGAGGGGAAGGGGAATAACAAAATGATTTAACAAGTATACAATATGGCCTATGTAACAATGAGTTGTACAAGGCACTATGTAGAAAATTAGCTTTACAACTTGAGGAGGGGAGAAGGGAGTTGGGTTGGTGGGGAGGAAAAGGATTGTAGAAGAAATACAAAAGAGGAGGTAACAATGCTTGATAAATAATGTTCTCATTAACTTTCTTATGTAACTCTAACCCATCTTTAAACCATTTTTACAATAAAAAACATGAAAAAAACATCCTGGACTACTTTAAGCTCAAATTTCCTAAGTGCTCTGTTATTAAGACCAATTTTATGTGGGAAGAATGTTCTCTGAAACATTTTTTGTGAGTGTGTGTGTTGTGCATTATTTCCCAACTGTACATAAGTTAGCAGTAGGAGAAACAATAGGAATAATAGGAGAAAAAGAAGTTTTGTGCTTAAGTATAATGGTTCACTACACTATAGAAGAATCTTCAAACAAGACAACTTTGAAACAATAAATCCAAGGCCAGTATGTAGATCTACGGGAGTGATATAGAGAAACATTACTACTAAGTGGAACATGAAGGATGAGGCCACTCTTGTTTTCTACTAGATCTAAATCATGGTAGTTAATCATGAAAATTTGTAAAAAGTAGAACAGAAGAGTAATTCTGGTTCCAAAACAAGTCAGATATAAGAGCATGGACAACTGTGAAAAAAGTCCATGTTGAGAGAGCAGGAAATATAGCAGCAATGAACTGGTGGATAAGATCACATTTCTTTTTCTTTTTTAGTTAGTTTGTTTGTTTCTTTGTTTTTTGATGGTTGTGGGTTTTGAACTCTGGGCCTGGGTGATGTCCCTCCCCTCTTCAGCTCAAGGCTAGAGCTCTACTATTTGAGCCACAGTGCCAATTCCAGTTTTCTGGTGGTTAATTGGAGATAAGTGCCTCAGAAAACTTTCATACTGGTGCTTGATCTGAACTGCAATCCTCAGATCTCAACCTCCTGAGAAACTAGGATTATAGTTTTGAGCCAGCAGTACCAGACTTAAGATCACATTTCTAGCAGTGTACACTCACGATATGTAATGTGTATGTTCATCTATCTTTGTATGAATTCTTGAGTTAAAATCTAGGCTACAGGTTAGACTTTACATTCACAAAAATGTTTGTAGTTTAAAACCATACTCCTGGAAAAAATTAAAACTAAGAATGTAAAAGAGTCTGGAAAGCTCAGTTTGCATCCAGCCTCGGCAGAACAGTCTTTGCAAAACTACCTATAATTAACCAGCCAAAAGCTGCATTGGACGAATGGCTCAAGTGATGGGATACTAGTTATGAGCAAGAGTGCTGAATAATAGCCTGAGGTGTTCGCATACATACATACAAACATTTACATACATATAGAAGTACTTATATGTGTGAACACGCATATGAAACAACTCTCACAATGTGTAAAATAGTTAGAAAATAATAGAAAATATATCCTGAGTAAGACTATAATCAAGTGATAATTTTTAATATTAGAAAGTCGTCAAGTGAACTTTCAACCCAAAAGCTTGAGACTATTACATAGGTAGAGACCAGAGATAGAAAAAGAGCCAAGTAATAATTATTAAAGGGATTGGATCCATGGAAAAATGAATCAGAGACCCCTGCTGGTGCATCTGAAAATGTTCTTATCCTGTGTCAAATGTTAGAACATCTTTGAAAATTGTACAGAAACAGTTTGAGCAGTCAGTCGTGGATAAGATCATCGGAGAAGTTCAGAATTACTAGTATGTTTCTCGATTAAATAAACCAACAATCTATGGCAGGACAATGTGATACAAGTCTGGAATTCTAGCACTCAGACTAATACAGGAGATTAGAGAGTGGATTAAATAGTAATATCTTCCCTGGACTAGGTAGTATAATTTTGCCTCCATAAAACAAACCAAAGAACAAGAAAGGAATTGACAGTTGGAAGTTTGGGCTAATTTTGTCATTATGTTTTGAGAAGTCAAGTTTCCTATTGAAATGCAACTCATATATCATCCTCAGAAATGTTTTAAATGCTCTCTTCATTACAGAATACTTCTAGATGCAAAATAAGTCAGGATTCGGAACCAAAAATTTGAAAAATTTAGCATCATTCTGTTGGATTCCAAAGAAATAATGGAAGGATTACAAAAGCTTAAGTCTGGACAAACAGCAAAGTTATCTAATGTAGGACTTTGTAGACCTTACTAAATTATCATTTAGATTTATATCTTTTGCTTGTAATTTCATATTCTATAGGATACTACAAAATACTTTTTAAGTAGAAGTTTTCATTTGCAAATTCACAAATGATTCTAGCATTCTATTTGTCTAGAATATTCTTTCAAGAGAGTTGAAATTAAGACTTAATTAATAGATAATTCCAACAATTCATGTAATGTGTATAATATAGAAAGAGTTGAGAATCAATGGATGCTATTAATTTATAAATTTAGAAAAAGAGCAATGTTTTGAGACTTTCGTGTAAAATGGTGTGAAGAGAGTTATTGTTTGAAAACTTTTTTTCTTCTACCTGTACATAACATAGGAAGAAATTTCCTTAATTATATATCTCTGTGTACAATGAGAAAAATTCTAGGTTTGGGGTTTGTTTTCATTTTGTTTTTGTTGTTTTGTTTGTCCTAGGGCTTGACGTCTGGGCCTCGGCACTGTGCCTGAGCCTGTTTTTTGCTCAAGGATACTGTTCTACCACTTGAACCTCAGTGCTACTTGTGTCTGGCTTTTCCTGAGCAGTTTATTGGAGATAAGAATCTAAGGAACCTTCTTACCTTGGTGGGCTTTGAGCCATAATATACAGATCTTTGCCTCCTGAATATCTATGGTAGACAAAAAAATATGTATAAATAATATTTTCAGGTTTTCTGATCTGAAGAATACCACTAGCGGGAAAATGATGCAGAAAAGTTTAGTGTAGTGTTCTTTCAACAATAGAAAGCGCATAACATTAGCAGAAGTGTAGAATTTTTTCACAATAGTGATAAGCTAGTCATGCTGTGAATTTAGGGAATATTAAGGTGCACCTTACAAGGTGGAAACTGTTGGGCTAGAATGACTTTATTGCATAAAATGTTGGGATTGATTGTCATTGAAATAATAGCTTACTATGATGAACAAATGTTTACTCTATAAGAATTAATTATTATAGATAGTTCATAGTTTTATCTTCTACCAGAACGTGGCTAGTTTCTCTGTTGACCTTTAAATATGTAATGCCCTATTGGAAACTGCATCTATTGCAGAATTAAATTAAACGCATACAGGCACTGCTTTAAATGTCTCTGGTATGGCATGCTCAAAATTTGAAAATTAGTAGTTAGTAGAACACATATATTCTGTCCTCTTAACAAATATTCAGTTTTAAAAATTAGGAGTTTCCAGAGAATGGAACTATTTTCTATTTAGTATGAGACAATACTAAAATAATGTTTTTTTTAAAATAATGGCAAGTATATTCTGAAAATTTTGTATAGTTTGATAGCATTCAAGTTGATGACCCTCTGAAAAAGAAAGGGGCAATTAATTCAAATTAGAAGCCAAATATAGTTCATTTGTTTAAAAATGTAATACATAGAATATTATTTACCATAGAAATACAGTGAAATTACATTTTATGTAGCTTACTTTTAAATTTAATTTTATTGTCAAGGAGATATATAGAAGGGATTGTAGTAATTGTAAGGTAGTGAATATCTAACAAGTCGAACTTTTTATGCCCTCCCTCATTTTTCTCACACTTTTACTTCACACCAATAACCCTCACAAGTTGTAATGTGAATATCCTACATGTTGTTTTGTGAGTATTGCTATTGCATTGGTTTGCCCTTTGTTCTTTGTCTCGCCATTTTGTTGTTCCTCTTCCGTTGCCAAATTAAGATAAATGTGTATATAATACACAGGATACTGACATCAAATACAGCAGGGAATAAACCATAGGGGAAAACACAAAAGAAAAATGAAACAGTAAAAACAACAACCACAAAGACAAACCTCTGTTTCCATGTCTAGGAGTTCATTTTGCTCAGCATCCTCTTATATGTATGTATACACACACACACACACACACACACACACACACACACACACACACACACAAATAGCTATTGAGCCATTCTGCTCATCTTCTAGGACTATCTTCGATATTACCTAATTATTACACATGAAGAAAACCAATGAATCTGTTTCTTTGTGTCTTGCTTATTTTTCTTAGTAGAATTTTTCCAAGTCTTTCCATTTCCTCATGAATTGGAACCATATAATTCCACCCTGTGTGTGTTTAATGGATTCGTTCATCTTCTGAGTGGCATATTGGTTTAAATCATGATTGCATGTAAGTATCATTAAGGTCATTCAAAAATGACAGATGCCACCTCCCAAATATACTAAAATCATGATTTCTAAGTAAGATAGTTTTTTATGGTGGTACAAGTGTTGAGATACCTGGATAAGTCTAATGTATTTCTTGCACTGAGTTAGGCAGGAAGACATCATATAGGATAAAAATGGTAGTGACAAAATATTCCCTTGAGAAAGATTTAGGAGGCTTCCAGAAATATGAAGAAATTCAGATAATTTTTAAGAATTTAGAAATGCAAGCTCAAGTACGTCTCTTTAAATAAAAAAATTTGTAAGTGGAAGGGCAAAAGAAGAAATACCTGACAGCAGATCATTATTCCAAGTTAGAGTATAAAAAGACATTATCTATAACTTCCCAGTTAAAAAGAGACGAACATAATACGTCCCACTTAATTTAGGTACCTGAAAAATATTTACTTGGCTTTTTCCTATTTTAATGCTCCAAATAAATGAAGACTTATGAGAAAAGTTATGTGATTCCCATTACTTCAAACAGAACACTAACTGTGATGAGTCCTCTTTTTCGCACTTTGCACTTGGAAAATAGTCCTTAAGTTGATGATGTTGTGGCTCATTAGAGTCAGAATTATCCCAAAATAGTTTAAAGCAGTTTTTTCCCCAAGATATCCAACTGCATTGTCTGAAGGTGTACTTTGAACACACCCTCAAACATGAGTACGTAATTTGAAATTATACTTCAGCATTTCCTTGGCACATTCAACTGTGTGCCTTTGTCTTTTTTGCACATTCCTTTTGAGTTCATAGTTGCTCTATGTCAATTTCATCTTTATAAACTACTAAGAACATTGTTCAACTACCACTTCTTGTTTGCACACACCCTGTGTCTGTATCAAGGTACTTTGTCTATGTTAAACAATAGGGTAGTACTCACTCTCTGAGGAGAAAAGTTCCACAGTATAACCCTATGCCCACATTAGAGGGTGTAGAATTTAAAGCATTTTGAGACAAACAGTGATATTAGAAGTGAAAGCCTCTTTAGGGACATTTGCTTGGAGCTCATTAGTTTTCCCAGGAGAAATATAAATATCCACAAAATTTGGAGCTAATTAGTAAGTAACCAAATTAACACTAGATCCTAGAAGTTGTGTTAATTCAAGTCACCATTGTATTATTGTTATATCAGAATTCTTCCCTATTTGCCAATGTGTATGAGAAAATGAAAGATTTGGATTAAATGGTGAGGGTAATGTCTGAACTCTTCCATTCAATAAAAGCTTGAAGTTTACTATGGCACTTCCTACATATAAGAATTTGTGGCAGGTTGATTGACAGGGATATTTAAGCATGGAGATATTTCTAACAAGAATTAGATTTCAATAGAGTATATGGCAGTTATGATTTGTTAATGTCTACTGAAGCATTTTCTGTTCTAAAGAAGAATCAATTCAAGAATCAATTCAGTCACATCAGTAAAGCTGTATGTTTAACCTAATACTTGGTGTTACTTGTCCTACATTTGGGATGATTAGGCTGATAAGATATACAAACAAATCTGAACGTATTGCAATAAAATCCCAAACTGATGTGGATACATGAGTAACTCATTGGAACTGTAGGACAAATTAGGCTTGTCTGTGCTGTAGTTCAATCTCTAATGTCCTGTCTAAACAGTCTTGAAAAATATTCACAAAATACCTCTAAGGAAATTTCATGACAGTTATATCCGTATAATTCTTCTAAGGTCAGGATAAAAGCATTTGCTCCCAGCATTTAAAATCAACAGGATCTGTTGAATTCATGGATCCAGAATTTTATAGCTTCACATTCCTACCACAAAATTTTATCAATATGACTTTCACCGAAACACTGTTCTTATTGAACTTGTCTATGTCCTTTTACTTTTCAAATCCAAATATCATATTTTCTTCAATATATACCTGCAAATTCTTTCCTTTACTTGTGTAAATCTGTGTTTATTACTTGTTTGTTTCCTTATTTATCTCTCTCTTCCAGTCTTGTCCACACTGGTGCTCACATTGCTCACACTTGTGTCAGAATTTTTCTTTTCCTCCTCCCTTTAATAATGCCCCCGATTTTATATTCTTTTGCATATTCAAGGTCATGGATATTTTGATGATGTCTAAACAGACCTATATTCGCATCTCTTTAACATAAACCTTAGAACTGAGAGTCTTTTCCTTTAAGTCCATATTTTCCACCTGTAGTCCTTTTCACCAAGAATATAACTAACAGTTGCCAACCAGAGATGTGGATGCATTTTAGATTTCTTCTTACCTTTCTTCTTAGTTTTCTTCTTACCTTTCTTACCCTCCCCTTAGATAAGATGAATGATTAAGATTTTCTCAGTTTCTGTCACTAATACAATTTCTATGTACTCCTTTTTATGTCCATGACACCAGCCTGTTTCAAGTATTCATCACTGGTAACCTAGTCCTAAAACAACAGTTTACAAAGTATGCTTTTTTCCCCATAGTCTTTTCATATTGGTCCTCTCCATCACTTTGTAAGCACACAGAGTGAAGAGCTCAGACAAAAATTCTAGTAACATTATTTACTCACTACATTGACTGTTGGCCTTACATTTCTCATCTGTAAATGGATGTAATCTACCAGAACTATTGAAGAATATTTGTTGACTTCTAGAACAAGAAAAAAAAAGTGGAGAGTCCTTACATTTTCCACTTTAGCTTACAAATAAGGAAAGAGTCAAATTCAGTTTGTTGGTATAAAGTCACAAGTTATTTCATGCAGAAATAAAAATAAATTTTAACTCCTGGTGGTGCTCATGGTTTCCAGTCCCATCAGTCATACAGTCCAAAAATCAATAAACAGTACAAACAAAACACATGCAGGCCTGACAGTTATCACAAAAAGCTTACAAAGTGGAGATTTCACAAATTGGTCCACTGACTCCTGTCATGGCGGGTTTCCACACCCATGCCCCACAGCAGAAGGTGCAGAGCCCCAGTGGGCAAGTTTAGGCCTCGGTTAGGAGGCCCTCTTGGTCAATTCCGACCCAACACGGAAACGACCCCCTTCCCAAAATTCACATGGTGGTGTTCCAAGAACCCCCTCCCCACCGGCCCACCCCACACAGTGGGGTTACAACTCCCTCCCCACATGGCAAGGTTCCAAGGACCCCCTCCCCACAAGAGGATCTGGGACTTCTCCCAGTTCCTTCAGGGTTGTTGTGCAAGCACCTCAGCTTTGACAACCCTTTAGGAATCAGAGCAGCCATCCTCACAAAGGAAAATGAAAGTCAAACAGACAAACGACAGGACAAGACAAATTAACAAAGATAGTGCTGTTTTACCTTTGGAGTCTGAGATCTCGGGCGTCTTTGGGGGAATCCCGGAGGACCCCCACTAATGTTATACCCAGGTTGCAGGATCCCCACCAAGAAGACCATCGAGAGTCAGACTTTACAGTTGTTTTAAAATTTTATTTAAATGGGCTGTAGCTTGGGTCTCGTCCTACACTCCAACACAGCAGAGCCTAGGAGGAGAACCCTGAGCTAAAGATTAGCAGGGTTTATAAAAGCACACAACCAACCAGGTGTTTGGATTACCACCATGTGTTGCTCTGCTAGAAACAAGCAACAAATATTCACTGCCTCAAAACTTTAACCCTTCACATGAAGATGCTACTAGTGTGTTATAGACATTTAAGGTTGGAGACACAAAGCACTCAAAATTATTAAATCATTTTATAGGCAAAAGGAACGATTCAGACTCTATGAGGATCGCTCCTTATATCCTGAGACAGTAAATTCACAGCAGCTCAATACTAAGTGACAGAACTGGCATGTACTGTGGATATTTGCTCCCAAATCCTGTGACACTCATTTCTCACTTTTGGCCTCAAACCTGTGACCAGAGGTTAAGATGAGGAGAGAAAATCCTTCTCAGAGAAAGCACCTATAAAGAACATTGGGTAGATTACATATAAATTCAAACCATGGGAATGACCCTGTTAAGAAGACAGATTGTCCAGATTAAAAATGTGAAGAAGAGAAGAAATAAGGTGCCAGTGGCTGCTGTCTATAATCCCAGGTCCTCAGGAGGCTGAGATGTAGAGAATCTTAGTTTGAATCCAGCCAGTGTAGGAAAGTCCATGACACAGATATTTCAAAGAGATCACAGAAATACCCAGAAGTGAGTCTGTGACTCAAGCTTAATGCACTATCCTTGAGCAAAAGGAGCTCAGGGACCACGCATAGGCTCATACTTCCACCCCAGGACCTGCCCCTTCAAAAAGAGCCTGTACTTCCATGTCTTTGTCTATGTATTGTATTCTTATAGGTGAAATTCCCGAGTAGCTATGATGAATGGCACCAACCTAGGAAATTTTATTCTATACAATGAGTTCATAACAGAGAGACTTCTTTCAAGAAAGTGCATGTTCTGGGGCTCCGTTCACTGTTTACAGTGTAACCTGAGAGTTTCTTTGCATCCAAGGCCTGCTGGAGGAAGTCTCTCGTTGTCTGGACAGGCACACAAAAGACCTCACTTCTGTACAGCTGGGTAAAAACCAACTTCATCTGGGCCAGTTAGTGAGGATTAGCGTGGGTGGGCTCTGAAGGTCAGGAGAAAAAAGCCTGTTTGTACCCTTAGCAATCTCTCTCCCCAGTGTTCTGTTTTAACAGGAGGCTTTCATTTTTGCCACCTCCCATGGAAGTCCAAGTTCTGTGCACATATCATGCCTTTATGAGACTATATTCCGCTGTTCAGTTACAGTGCTCAATAAAATTCAGGAGTCCTTTAGGCAGACAACTACGGCACTGAGCATAAGGAAACGTTTCATTGCAGGCAATGTTGGGCCAATGATGCCTATCCTATGTTTCTGGAAGCTTGGGAAATCCAAGCACATGTTGGATATCACAAAGCTTTCTGTCATCTAGGACTGGTGAAGCTCATCAGGTTTTGAAACTTTTGACTTCTCCTAGTTGGGCCCTGGGTGGCTAGATTTGGGGGTTGAACACAGGGCCTGGGTGATGACCATGAGCACAGTGCAGAAGCCCAGTGCTTTACCATTTTGTGTAACAAGATATGTTAATGTATGTGTGTGTGTGTGTGTGTGTGTGTGTGTGTGCACGATGGTGTGTGTGTGCGCAGTTGTGTGTGTGCGTGCACACACATACATGAGTCCTGAAGCTTGACCTCAGTCCCTGAGCACTGTGCTTAGTTTCTCTTGTATAATGATATCCCTCTCCCACTTGAGCCACAGAGCCACTTCAGGCTTTGTTCTAGTGATGTGGTCCTGAGAAAATGAAGCCCAGAATTTCATATATGGAAAGCACTTTACCACTAAAGCACATTCCCAGCCCTCTACTTCAGCTTCGTTAGTTTATTTCTGTCTTTTTTTATTGTTGTTGTTGTCGGTTGAAGGAGTTGAAGTCTTGGCCTGGGTGCTGTCCCTGACCTCTTCAGCTCAAGTCTTGTGCTCTACCACTTGAGCCAAAGAGCTACTTCTGGTTTTCTGGTGGTTCATTGGAGCTAAGTTTCTCAAGAACTTTCCTGCCTAGGCTAGCTTTGAACCATGATCCTCAGATCTCATCCTCTTGAGTAGCTAGGATGAGAGACATGAGCCAAAAGCACTCAGCTTCCCCTTCAGGTTCTTAGTAGTGAATTGGAGATAATAGTCTCATGGTACCTTTTGTGTCTGAAATAGTTTGGAACCCAGATCTTTAGAACTCACCTTCCGGAGAAGGCAAGATGACAGACTTCAGCTACTGACACATTGGCTGTGGGCTCTGCTGCAAAGGGGTCCATGGCTCCACGTGGTGGAGTGCTAACCATGAGCCCAAGAGGTAAGGGTCAGCGCCTAAGCCCTAAGTTCAAGGTTTATGACTGAGAGAAAACAAAACCAAACCATTGTCTGCTGTAGACAACTCACTAGTCTTCAGTAATACATAATGTTGTCCCTGACATGGAGACTTTTCTGAGCCTCAATATTCTTGTCTGTATAATCATCTAAGTTGTGGAGCTCTTACATAGACAAGATGTAAGAATGCACCCGGTTAAGGACACAGCACATGGCACTCTTTGCACCACTCAGCACACAAGATCCTGTTAAAGAATCAGCACCCAGCACCCAATGCAGGACTCAACACACTGCATCCTATGAAAGACTCAGCACACAGCACCCTGTGCAGGACTCAGAACAGAGCACCCTATGGAGGACTCAGCACATAGCTCCATCCCACAAGCTGTCATTAGATTTAGGGTGCTTTCATCAGTATCACCATTGTTTGAGGCAAATTTTACAAACCATACAAGTTCACATCTAATGGTTTAGTGGGGTGTCTTTTGGGGCAGGGGATGTTAGCGATGGTGCTTGAAGTCAAAGCATGTGGATACTGTTCTAATAACATTTGCTCAAGGCTAGAAATCTACCTCTTGGAGCCACATTTTTAGGTGTCTCTCAGACTTCCTGCCAGGACTGGGTTTTAAACCCCCTGAGCAGCTAGGATGACGGGCATGAGCCAGGATGACTTGAGTAACCCGTGGAGCTGGGTTGCAGCAGTTTACATGTGGCTAAGTCAGATTAGGTGGCAGCTGTCAGCACCAGACTCCTAGCTTGATCTGTAATGAGGTATTTGAAGTTCTGTCCTTCGATAATTGCAGTTAGAACATTCTACATTTTCTGGCATCAGACCTGGGGATTGAGTAAGAGCTTAGACAATGTCCCTAAACGTTTGTGCTCAAGGATAGCATTCAATTGATTGAAAGACAGCAGAACTTCTGGGTTTTCTGTTTTGTGGCACTGAGGAATCGAACCCAGGGCTTATTAGGGGAGCACTCAACCACTGAGCCCCAGGACATTTATTACTCTTATTTATTTTTTATGTATTTTATTTAGTACTATTACATATATAACATTTATTTCATTTATTACATCTTATCACATGTTATTTACATATGGATTATACATCATACTGAGACCCACAACTTTCACAGAGAAGGAAAAAAGTGGGTCAAAATTGGCTTCTGACTCCACATATAAACTTTTGGCCATGCTGGGATTTGAATTCACAGCCCACAATGCACAAATCATGAATGGGTCAGTTGTAAAATAAAAGCCTTTGGCAAACTGAACTGACAGCCAGTTCTGAGGACCTGTGATCAAGCAATAGTAGTGCTGGATAGAGAGATAGATAGATAGATAGGTAGATAGAAGTCAGTATTCCCTAATTGGGAGAATCATACCATGGTGCTGGAATGGAAGACATTATCCAATACTTTTTGTGTGGCATTCTATAGGAGAATCATGAACTAACTGCAAATTTAATTGTTACTTTTATAACATTTCATTAGGCATTCCCATGGATAGGAATGATTTTCTCAAGATCTCCCTCCATTTGTAGGTAGCAGTCCAGGCACTTCAACTCCAGGCTGTAACTCTAGGCTGCAACCCAGCCTAGAGTGATCAATGCTGAGGCACAGCTGCCATTGAACTTGACAAACTAAAAATACATAATACATACATGCATACATACATATATACATAGATACATTAAAATATTTAAATAATTATGATGCTACTTGGCGTATTCGTGCCATTTTTTCTGCCAGGCCTGGGATTTGAACTCAGGGTCTGGGTAAATCTTCAGTACTGTGGGGGAAGGGAAAGCTCACAATGCTGGAAGAAAAGAAAGACAGGCCTGTTCCCAGGGGCTGAATTCAAGTCCTAGCATTCACATAAATAATATTCATATGCATTTTAAATGCATGATTTATATTTACATACACATGTTTACTGCATATTGCAGTTAGTGTAGTTATTCATTTTATTTTGTTTTTTTATTTATTTATTATATATTTTAGAGAGTATGATTACATGTATACAGTTTTTTACATCCTATTAAATAGAACATAGATTTGCCTATGTATTATACATCATTCCTGAGACCCAGGACTTTCACTGATAAGGAAAACAAGTGGGACAATTGGCTTCTTCTACCAGGATTAAGTTTTTGGCAGTTCTGTGATTTGAACTCCGGGCCTAGAAGGCCCACTTTATGAATGGGTCAATGCTAGCACACCAGTCTGTCGCAAGTGAATTTGCAAGGCAAATTTGAGGACCTGAGATGAAGCCCTAGGAGTGGCCAATATATAAACAGATAGATATGTAGATTGCAGTGTGTGTATTTACATATGTATATGCATCTATAAATAAAGTTATAGAGACAGATAGACATTTATGTAGATTCTAATGTATAAGTCTATATAAAGAGTGATGTCTATATCTTATTTTTATATATTCTATTAATATGAATTATTTGGTCTAAAATTATGTCTCCATTAATTAATCAGAGTGGGAGACTTAATAAAGTATTAATTAATTTAATCAATGACCTATATTTATTGTATACAATCTTGTACTACAATGACTAGCTAATTAGTAGTTCAACTGGTACATTACAAAGATTCTATTATTGTTCCTATATATAGTAACGAGTAGGTGGAAGTCCTAGGATCAAGCTATGGGCCTTGGTTTCTGGGTTTGGCTCAGGCTTCACTGACAGCCCGACAGCCTTCAGCCATGCAAGGTTATGTACAATTTTTAAGCTGAGTCATTGAGACCCAGGATGGTCACAGTGCAAAGGAAACAAAGGTAAAACTGTTGTCTAAAACTTCCTGGTTTTTCCTCCTCCATCTTGGTTGGCTTATTTTTGTGCCAGAGCTGGGAGTTGAACTCGGGTCCTAGGACCCCTGGATCATCTGTGGGTGTAAAAGCTGCATCCCAGCCTAGGGTAATCAAGGCTGAGGCAGAGTTGTGGCGACCATAGTACAAGCTCCGTGCCTGCCACCCCAAAAAAGTTAAGGTCCTGGCTAGGAGTTTGGGTCATTTTATCTGCCATACCTGGAATTTGAACTCACGGACTGGGTAACTCTATTGTGCTCTGGGTGAAGTGAAAGCTAACCTCCTAGAAGAAAAAAAAATCCGGAGCATTTCCCAGTGTGTGAATTCCAGCCCTAGAACTGGCAAAAATAATATTTATATACGTGTATAATATATATCATATATATATTTGTATAGATATTACATATTGTTCCTAGGACACAATATTTCCACAGAAAGGAAATCAGGTCATCATTGCCTTCTTACTCCACCTTTTGACTTTGGCACTGCTGGGATTTGAACTCAGTGCCTGGAATGTCTATTTCATCAAGGGGTCAGTTTAAGCACAGCAGCCTCAAACAAATTCAATGCCAGGCAGTTCCCAAGACCTGAGTTCTAGCCCCAGGAGTGGCCAATATATAAATAGATAGACGTGTAAATTGCTGCAAATACATGTATATAAATATATTGAGAGCGAAAGAGATTGAGATGTATATGTACATTCCACTGTACATTTAAATATAAATATATAGAATATGAGATGTCTATATATAACTAAATTACAAGTAATATATTACTAATAATTATTAGGTATTTGCCACCCCTACTCCGGTGGAGTCTGCTTAGCATGGGAAACCTACTTTCAGACCTGAGAATGGGGCTTCATAGAAGCCTATCTCTGAGAATGGGACTTCACTGAAGTCTACCTCAGAGAATGGGGCTTCAAAGAGGCCTACCCCCTGGAAAGGCTGGCAAGCCCCTGGGAAAGATGTGTTTTTGTTCCTGTTTTTCTTTTCTTCACTGTATAGGAGTGCCTATTAAGCTTTTACTGTTCCTGCTGCTTATTGTACTCACTCATGCTCAACGTTCCCTTATTCAAGGCTCTTTCTTAAAAGTGTTGACGACTCCAACATCCGATGAGTGTCCTGAGAATATGACTAACTCACCAGAGTTAAGTGCTACCCTGAAAGCCCCTCTTATGGAGGCTAGTAGACAAGTCATAAGTAAATATAAAAGTATTGGGGGTTTCATGATGTCACTTCAGCAGAAGGAATTGTTTGTAAGAGATTTACAAGAAGCTGTAGGCACAGCTAGAGCAGAAAGAGTGTATGGCTATTCCTTTAATTCTAAAACATATACAATAGATTCATATAGATATCCTGTAGATAAGAAAGATGTAGAGGGATATTTAGACCAAAAGCTAAATAAGATTCCTAAAAAGTTGGTAGATGAAAGGTGGCAATGGCTTTTCAGAGGAAAATGGTGGGATCCTCCATTATCTAGAGGACCCCAAAGACATCCCCCAGATCCAGCCTTTAACAGGTGTATATGACAAGGATGGCAACCATTGGGAAAACTACTTAGGAGAAAGAACTTCCTGTTACTCTCTTTCATTTACTGAGAGACTTGCTAGATCTAGGCCTCATTGGTGCTTACTATTAAAGAAGGAACAAGAAAGATCTTATGAGACAGTTAAGGCCTCTATAGAAAAGAGTAAACGATTATGTGAAAGGTTTACAGAAAAGACACTAGGAGCTTAAATTTGATATATGGCCAGATTTAATTAAGTATAGTGAATATCATGATTTTTGGCTACAAATTGGTAACCCTCCAAGCACAATTGCTTAGAAAAGATTTAAAACGTATAAAGTACAAAACTAAACAAAAGTAACTATGAAGTACTAGAGTTCATGCCTTTCTGTTCAACACCTTGCCCATATGCTCTGGTTAATGGTTAATTGGTGATAAACATCGAAACCCATTGTATTTCTTAAAAATAGAGGTAAAGCTGAAAACAAGTGCCTATCGTCATAGCTCGTCATCCAAAAAACAAGATCAGGCGACCAGCTGGTGAATACCCAAGAACGAAGCCTTGCAGTAAGATTGTGTAACATTTTGCCCTTTCTCATGGAGACTTTTGCTATAAAAGCTTGTTATCCTCTGCATTAAATCGCACTCAGCATCCACTCCTCTTGTGTGTGAGTTGTCTGTTTGCCATCTCCCCACCTATTCCAGTTCCTCCACTAGGTGTCCTCCATCGTCCCGACAGAGCCGGTCCGGGGCAGGTATTTAATTATGCCTCCATTTAATGAAGTATCATGGATTAAGGCACAATAAAGTAATTCCTTGTGTAAATGGAGCTCAGCGACAATTTCTAGGCTCATAGTTCAAGCTCAGGACCTGCACTAAAAAGAAAGAGCCAGTAATTCCATGTATCTGTGTATATATGCATGTATTTCTATCAGTGAACATCCATAGTCATTAGGAAGAATAGCACCCAGCTAAGAAATTTGCTTTGAATAGAATGATGTCATAGCACAGAGAGTGCTTTCAAGACAGTGCATGTTCCTGGTCAAAAAAAAAATAAGACCTTGGCTTGGAATTTGCATCATTTTTCTGGCAGGCCTGGGATTTCAACTCAGGGTCTGATTAAATCTGTGGCACTGTAGGGGAGGAGAAACTCACCATCGTTGAAGACAAGAATTTCAGACCAGTTTCCAGGGCCTGAATTCAAGCCCCAGCACTTGAAAAAATAATATTCATATATGAGATCTATTTACATACATGTGTTTACTCCCTATGACATTACCCTTATTTATTTTTTATTTATTTTATTTAGCACTATTAATATATAACATTTGTTTCATTTATTACATCTTATCACATGGATTATTTACATATGGATTATACATCATACTGAGACACACAACTTTCACAGAGAAGGAAAAAAAATGGGTCAAAATTGGCTTCTGACTCCACATATAAACTTTTGGCCATGCTGGGATTTGAATTCACAGCCCACAATGCACAAATCATGAATGGGTCAGTTGTAAAACAAAAGCCTTTGGCAAACTGAACTGCCAGCCAGTTCTGAAGACCTGTGATCAAGCAATAGTAGTGCTGGATAGATAGATAGATAGATAGATAGATAGATAGATAGATAGATACATACATACATACATACATACATACATACATACATACATAGATGTGTAGTTTGTTATGTATATTAGAGAGAGAATGTGAGAATATTAAATTATATACATTATGAATTGTTAGTTATTTAATTATGCCTCCTTTTAATGAAGTATCATGGTTGAATACTTATTAAAACATTAATGTAAAAGAAGTCGGTATTCCCTAATTGGGAGAATCATACCATGGTGCTAGAATGGAAGACATTATCCAATAATTTTGTGTGGCATTCTATAGGAGAATCATGAACTAACTGCAAATTTAATTGTTACTTTTATAATATTTCATTAGGCATTCCCATGGATAGGAATGATTTTCTCAAGATCTCCCTCCATTTGTAGGTGGCAGTACTGGCACTTCAACTCCAGGCCTTGGTATTTTACTTCAAAATGCAAGCCATTGAAATTACACTGTGAAGATTTCAGATTGTCAGGATGAAAGGAAAGAATGAGAAGAAAAGAAAGCCAAGTGTCAGTCGATCCTATCTATAATCCTAGCTCTTCAGGAGGCTGAGAGGTAGAGAATGCCAGTTTGAATTCAGCCAGGACAGGAAAATCCACCACACTCTTATTTCTGAGGGATTACAGGAATAAAAAATCCCCATGAATGGGGCTATGGCTCAAGGGCAGAGTGCTAACCTTAAGCACAAGAACTCAGGGGCAGTGCCTAGGCTCATAGTAAAACCCCCGGACATGGCAATAAAAAAAAGCCAGTAGCAACATGTCTCTCCATGTATGTATGCAAGTGCGACGGACCAGCTTGGCCAGAGCACTGGGACTGATGGGACAGGGATCTCAGGATAGGTGGGCAAAGGAGTCGGCGAAGTGACAAACAGACACAGCCTCAAAAGAGTTGCATCTGAGTGTATCTTTATTGAGGAGAATTAACATTTTTATACAGTGTGAGATTGTGACATAGATTCCTTGTTTATTTAAGCATGTAATCAATTTTTTTAAAGGCAAAGCATTGATGAATTACATGAAAATTGATGACTATCCCACCAACTGTTTAAGCTAAGTGGTGTGAAACAAGTCTAGCATATTGTTTAATAGAATACATCATCTATTCAGCCTTTTTATGTTTAATAATTAACAAACCTAAGACATCGCTGTACTTACATTGTACTCTTTTTAATTTTATCCAACTAATTTCATCTTTGTAAGCTCCTGTATAAGGAAATGGTTCTTGGTTGGTTCAGGAAATATGTTACTAACTTTATATTTTGTGTGAAAACACCATCTATTCCCTATAACGTAAGTTGGACTAAACTTAATCATAACTGTTGGGAGAATCTTTCTTTTTCTTTTATAATCAGAGGTCCCTTCTTTTTTAGAACTCTCTGAACTACTGGGATAACTCTTTCTAACTTAGTTTAATTCATTGATTTTATCTATTGGACATGTCTGGAAATTTTAAGTCTCTATATTTACTATGGGTGAGCTGCAAAACCGCTTGTGAAGTTGTAGTTCCTGGAGGCACCATCACATCAGATGATAGATTGATTGGGGCATTGCCCACTTTTAATCTTTGGCCTTAGTGTTTATTAGTTAGAGAAGCCGTCTCTATTGGACTGGAAAAATACAGCATGCTCTGTTCGCGGATCAATAGAAAAATAGCCAAAACGAAAATAAAGGCAATGAATGTACAGCCAAGAAGAATATAGTAAGAATAAAGGTAGAGGCTATAAAGGTGCAGGCAAGTGTATGGGAAGCCTTGAACCAACACCCCCTTCCTGATGGCATGCTTCCTTAAAGCTCTTTGTCCAACACAATCTCTCACGCAGACTCCGCAGAAGGTGGCGTGGCACCCACTGGTCACAGAAAGATTTCCACTCAGTTGGAAATACCAGGAACCACTGGAAGTGCAGAAACTTAAGCGTTTGACCTTGTTTCTCTGGCCAGAGACTATTCATTGAACTTGCAGTCCCTTATTCTGTTGTCGATGTCAAATCAGAAGCCATCTATCCACCACAGGCAGCTTTATGGAAGTGCTCCGCCCACCTGCACTGGCCTCTCTTTGCTGAACCCAGCTAAGGACTCCTTGCAGACACATCTTTATGGCTGCTTTGCCTGCTGTAATCTCTGCTCCTTTCCAAACGCTTGCTTCGGCAGCTTCCCCTCCATTGTGCCTCTCGGACTGGGTTCCCATGGTGGTTGGATACTGAGCTGCTTGTTAGAGGAGGAAACAAGATTTGTTGTATACAATGGCAGGCCTGAACTGGCCTGGAGGCAGGATAAATGCTCTCCCAGGTGGGACTTGTCAGGGCACAGGGCAGGCATCCTGCCACTGGGCCCTGGGTCACTGTGGTGAGCAGCAGTCACACTGGAACTTCTCTTTCTCAGAGAACAACTGATTAAGTCTGACCAGATTGTCTTTTTTAGGGAATCCAGTTCTCCACCAACTCCTGGGGGATGCCTGGAGCTTGAGTCTATGCCAGGCTCCACTCCTGTCCAGAACCTTTCATTCCAGAAGTTTTAACCAAGTGTATGTGGCGTGGCATGTATGTATTTCTATTGGTGAAGGACAAGAATCCCTATGATGAAAGGCATCCAGCTAGGAAATTTGCTTTGAATAGAATGATTTCATAGCACAGAGAGTTTTCAGACAGTGCATCTTCCGGGGCTCCTCTCACTGTTCCCATTGTAGCCTGAGGTTTTCTCCACATCGGGGACTGCTGGAAGAAGTCTTCCTCATTGTTGGAACAGGCAGACAAAAGACCTCACTCCTGTACAGCTGAGTGACAAAAAACTCCTTCTAGGCCAATTAGTGAGGAGTGTGGGTGGGCTCTGAAGGCCAGGAGAAAAATGCCTCTTTGTACCTCAATCTATCTCTCTGCCCAGAGCTCTGTTGTGACAGGAAGACTTCATTTGTGCCACCTCCTGTGGCAGGCCAAGTTCCCTGCACTTATCCTGTCTTTGTTAGACTATGTTCCAGTCTGCTACAATTAATTCAAGGGCCCTTCTGGCAGACAACTAGGGAGCTGAACCTAATGAAATGATTCATTATTGGCAATGATGCCTCCCTGGGTTTCCAGAAGCTTGCTAAATCAAATCACATACGTAATATCACTATGCTTCCTGTCATTTAGGGCTGGTGAAACTCATGAGGATTTGAAACTTTGACCTCTCCTAGTTGGGCCCTGGGTGGCTGTGTTTCAGGGTTGAACACAGGACCTGGATACTGACCATGAGCTCAGAGCAGAAGCTCAGTGCTTTATCGTTTCGTGTCACAGATTCACTTCTGTTATCTGTGTATGTGTTTGTGTGTGTGTGTGTGTGTGTGTGTGTGTGTGTGTGTGTGTGTGTGTGCGTGTGTGCATGTATGTGTGTTCATACACTTGTCCTGGAGCTTCAACTCAGGACCTGAACACTGTACCTGAGTTTCTCCTGTACAAGGATAGCACTCTACCACTTGAGGCACACAGCCACTTCAGGCTTTTTTATAGTGTAGTATTAAGGAATCAAATCCAGGGATTCATACATGCAAAGCATTCTACTCCTAAGAAACATTCCCAGCACTCTATTTCAGGTTTCTTTCTTTCTTTTGTTGGAATTTGGGGGAATTTAAGTCTAGGCCTGGGTGCTATCCTTGAGCTCTTTAGCTAAAGCTAATCACTCTACCACTTGACCAACAGCAGCCCTTGAGTTTTGTGGTGGGTCACTGGAGAGAAGCGTCTCAAGGAATTTCCTGCCCAGGCTGGCTTTGGACCGTGATCCTCAGCACTCAGCATCCTGAGTACCTAGGATGACAGGCACGATTCAGCAGCAACTAGATTCCACTTCAAGTTTCTAAGTAGTGAATAGGAGATAAAAGACTCATGGGACCTTTTGTGTCTGGGATAGTTTTGAACCCAGATCGTCAGATCTCAGCTTCCTGAGTAGACAGGATGACAGACCTCAGCTACTACATGCCTAGACTGTAACACTCTGTTGCAAGGGGGTCCTTGGCTCCATGTGGTAGGGCGCTACCCATGATTCCCACAGGTAAGTGTCAGTGGCTAGGCCTTGAGTTCAAGGTTCATGATCAAGAAACATAAACCAAAACAATTGTCTGCAGGAGACAACTCACTAGAGTTAGGTACATACAAAATTTTGGCCATGAAATGGGGCCACAAGTTTCCCATCTGCATAATCATCTTACTTGTGGAGCTCTTACAAGAACCAGATGAAAAAATGCACCCCATGAAGGGTTCAGCACACAACAACTCATGAAAGACTCATCACATAGCTTTATCCCACATAATGTCATTAGAATTAGGGTGCTTTCATCAGTATCACCATTCTTTCAGAAACACTTCACAAACAGTCCAAATTTGGATTTTAGAGGGGTGAGTTTTTTTGGGGGGGGAGTCAACCACGGGGATTGCACTGAAATGTTGGGGGTACTGTCCTAAGGTCTTTTGCTCAGGCTAGAACTCTACCACTTTGAGCTACAGCTCAGAGTTTCGTAGACTTCCTGCCTGGGCTGGGTTTTAAACCCACCAGTGTCAGATCTCAGCCCCTGAGTATCTTGGATGACAGGGGTGAGAAAGCCAGCAACATCTAGTCCATAGAACTGGGTTGCAGCAGTTTACTTCTGGCTAATTCAGATTAGATGGCAAGTGTCAGCACTAGACTCCCAGCTTGCTCTGTGAAGATGTATTTGCAGCCCTATCCTTATATAGTTGCAGTCAGAGCATTCTATCATTTCCTTTTTTTTTGTATTGTTGCCCATCCTGGATCTTGAGTAAGGGTCTAGACACAGTCCCTAAGCCTTTATGCTCAAAGCTAGTGCTCTAGTGTTTGAGCTACAGCAAAACTTCTGGATTTTTCTATGCAAATGGTAGTGAGTAATTGAACCAAGGGCTTCCTACTTACTAGGCAAGCACTCTACCACTGAGCCCCCGTAATGACAACTGTATAAACAGATAAATGTGTAGATTGGTAGATAGATAGATAGATACATAGATTTAACAAGAGATGTCTGTAAATTATGAAATTGCATATATATTTCTATCAAATATTGCCAAATAAATTATTCCTTCCTTGTTTAAGTATCATGATTGAATACATAATAAAGTATTAATTGAAAATTAGTCAATGTAGTATACCTGTTGTGTATAATTTTATAATATAATCGTACACTAACTACTAATGTAATTGTTACTTTTACAAAATTCCATTTGTACAGATGTCTTTTGGAGCGTTTCTTAGAATCTCCCACCAGCCATTCATTAGTGGCAGTCCCGGGTTCAACCTCCAGGCCTAAGTTGCCAATTTCGGTTTTGCTTCCCTAATAGCCAGCCAAACATCAGCAATGTAAGGTCATGTACATTGTCTGGGCATTGTTATTTAGACTCAGGATGGTACAATACAAAGGGAAAAAAAGTGAAATCATCTGATTGAACTTCTCAGTTTTATCCTTTTCCTTTTATTTTTTTTTTTTGCCAGCCCTGAGATTTGAACACGGGACCTAGGATCCCAGGATCGGCTTTGGCAGAGATGCCAAGACCTGAGTTCAAGCTCGGTGCTTGGCCTAAAACCAAATAATAATCATAATGATTACAACAACAACAACAACAATAACAATAATAATATGGCCTAGGTTTGGTATTTGCACCATTATACTGGCAGGCCTGGCATTTAAACTCAGAGTCTGGGTAACTCTGTGGCACTGTGGGTGAAGGGGAAGATCGCCGTCCTTGAAGACAAGAAGTTGGGAAAAGTTCCAAGGGCCTGAATTGAAGCCCCAGTACTGGAAAAAGTAATACTCATATATGAGATTTATTTACATACATGGGTTTACGCCATATGACATTAATTACCCTTATTTATTTAGTATTATTACACATAAATCATTTATTTTATTACATCATATCACATATACTGAGACCCTGGACTTGCACAGAGAAGGAAAAAAATGTGTCAAAATTGGCTTCTTACTCCATGAATACATTATTGGCCATGCTGGGATTTCAACTCACGACCTACAATGCCCAATCCATAAATGGGATCACAGTCTTAGCACACCAGCCTCCAGAAAACTGAGCTGCCAGGAAGTTCCGAGGACCTGTGATCAAGCCACAGTAAGACCAAATATATATATTATATATATATTTATATATAATATATATTATATATTATATTCATATAATATATATAAATATATGTACTGACAAAGGGAATGTGAGGATATTATTAAATTATATATTATTACAAATTATTAGTTATTAAATTATGCTTCCATTTAATGAATGGAAGTATTGAAGATTTGAATTAACTCCATTTTGAGGCAGCAGCCATTCTGTCCTTTATGTTAAATTATGAGTGACCCAGAGCAAACATAAATTCCAGGAACTGACCTGTCCATGTTGAACTTAACCAGAGTTCACATAAATCCAAAGAACAGAGTTATCTGTGGCCACAAACTTCCCTTGCTTCACAGATAACCCGCTGCCCTTTATTGCCTTAGCCCAAATGGTCTAATAACCCACTGCCTTTTATTGCCCTAGCCAAATAGTTTGATAACCCCTGCCCGTTATTGCCCTAGCCCAAATGGTCTGATCACCCTGATCACCCCCTATCAACACTTATCACCCTAGAATGTCTTGTTAGCACATCTGTTTACTGTAACTTTGTAGTTTTTGCCTTTATAAGCCCTATGAAATTCCAGCTCGGGGCTTCCTCCTAAGCTCCGCTGTGTCAGTGTGTAGGAAGAGACCCAAGCTGCAGCCCGACTGAATAAAGCCTTGCTTTTGCATTTTGGAACGTCTGACTTTCGGTGGTCTCTTTGGTGGGGGTCCTGCGACGGGTTCACTTCAGTATCATCATCTAATATCATTAGTAAAAAATCAGTCAATATCCTTAATCATACCATGGTGCTAGAATGGAAGATATAAATTCAGTAATTTTTGTGTGGCATTCTAAAATAGAATCATAAATTAACTGCAAATTTAATTATTACGTTCATAACATTCCATTAGCATTCACATGAATAGGAATGAGTTTGTCAGGATCTCCTTCCATTTGTGGGTGGTAGTCCTAGCATTCGAATTCCAGGCCTGGGAAGTTTACTTCGAATGCAAACCATTGGAATGACACCTTGAGTCACAAGTAGGGCAGAGGGTGGGGTCCCAGAATGAGGCCCAGGGAAAGATTAGCTTGACATTTCACCAAAGACCCCAGCCAATTTCTGTGGCTGGAAGCCTATTTTTCTCAGCTCCTGACCCTCAGGTCCTCTTTGCATGGAGGAGTCAGGGCAAATGCAGGGAAGAACTCTTGCTTAAGAAAAGCTTCTAGCCCAATGCCACCAGTGGTTCAACCTCCGTAAATCCTAGCTACTCAGGAGACTGAGATCAGAGATCGTGGGTCAAAGCCATCTCAAGGGAAGAAAGTTAGTGAGACTTTCTTGCCCATAAACTAACAAAAGCCAGAAATGGAGCTGTGGCTCAAGTGGTAGCATGTCCTCATTGAGAGAAAACCTTAAGAGACTACAGGCCAGACCCTGAGTTCAGGCCCCAGTACTGGCACCTAAAAAATAAAGAAAAGCTTTCAGGAGCTCCCAGTCCACTGTGGTTAATGGCCAGATCAGCCTGGCATGGGTTGCTTATGCTGGTCCTCCTAGCACCTCAGGAGGCTGAGATGTGAGGATTGCCGTTCAAAGCCAGCTTGGTCAGGAATGTCCGGGAGACTCTGATCTCCAAGGATCCACCAGAAAACCAGAAGTGGTGATGTGGCTGAAGTGCTAAGCTGAAGAGCTGAGAGACGATGCCCAGGCCCAGACTTAGAGCCCCATGACCAATTCCTGGCCTGCTTTGACCTCATGTTGTGGCTCTAGCAAGTACTTTCCAGTGGGCTCCTGATGGTCTTCCAATGTCTATGTGTCCTACAAGTCTTGAGAGCAGCCTCCTTGAAGGCCTTTGCCTACAGAGCAGGACACAGTACCAGAAAAGGATCAAGCCTTGTGGCATGCAGGTCATCTGCCGGTCATCAGAAGGGCATCTGTCATGAGTGCAGTGTGGATCTGAGCACTAAATCGACGTCTCAGATCACGGTTCTGGGTCAGAAGGGGTAGACCAGTTAATGCCAGCTCACAAGGGAATTACAAGAATGTGAATTTGTCAGGCACACCTTGGGCAGGTTTTGAGTTGGGCTTATGAAAGACTTGTAGGCTGAGGAACAAAAGCAGGCTGGCTGTTGCTTGTACAGTCACTATATTCCAGGAGTCCAGTGACTCAGAGCCCTGCTTAACTCACCAGTGTTCAGGGGCAGATGAAGGTCTGCAATCATGGGACAACTACAAAGGAGCATCCATAGTGTCCTTCCCTTGGTTTATGTCCCCGTGCTGGGATGGAGGGGCAGGTTCCATGGAACTTACTGCCATAGCCCAGACCCCTCAGCCCAAGAAGGACTTAAGGAGAAACAACTGATGTGGCTTGAGAGTTTACTATGATTATGCCTCAGGACTGCCCCCAGTTCTAGCTCAGCTTATCATTAGTACCTTCCTCTGTGTGTGTGTGTGTGTGTGTGTGTGTGTGTGTGTGTGTGTGTGTGTGTGTGTGTGTGTGCATGCGCATGAGTGCATCTTGGTATTAGGGCTTGAATCCAGGGCCCGTGCTCTGTCCCTCAGTTTTTTCATTCAAGAATACCACTCTACCACTTAAGCCAGAGCTTTTCTTCCAGGTTTCAGTTGGTTCTTGGGAGAGGAGAGTCTCACAGACAATTCTTGCTGGGCTGCATCTGAATGTTAATCCTCCAACCTCAGCCTGCTGAACGAGCTAGGAATATGAGAGCATGAGCCCTTAGCATCTGGGCACACTTTCCTTCTTGGATAAAACAGAGTACCTGTTTCCAAGCCGAGCACCCATCTACAGCTATCCCTCCTACCCTTTCCCCTACCCCTCCTAGCTTCAGAGGAGACATACCCTCCCCTGAGGACAAAGAAATAGGATGCACTGACAAGTTTGAGCATTATGGTCTCCATACAGTCAGTGGCGGCTGGGAGCTGATGTAGAGGTCAGCGATCTAGGCCAAGGCAAGTAGAAAGCTGTTAGAACAGAATGAAAAGATATCCATGCAGCTGGATGTCAGTTTCTCATGCCTATAATCCTAGCTACTCAAGGCTGACACTGGAGGATCAATCAAGATTCAAACCTAGCCTGGGCATACTCTTATCTCCAAAGAATCACCAAAAAGCTGGGAAGAAGTAATACTATAGTTCAAGTGTTAGAGCACCAAACTTGTGCAAGAAGTTGAAGTTTACCACCTAGGCTCTTCAACCCTTGGTAAACACACACACACACACACACACACACACACACACACACACACACACACACACACACACAACCCATATGCATGCAAAATCAGAGATTTCTACACTGTAACCTTTGGGTATCCTCTACCTTTTTCCCACTAAGTCTGGTGGTTGTTGGCCTATGAGTTCGATGCATCCAACACCACCTGACATCTATAATTTTGGGGAACAGAATGGCTAGAATGTCAGCCTTCCCCAATCCCAGTTCCTTGATTGGGTATTGGTCTATCCAGGCCTTTGGGGTTCCTTTTACAGACTCGCCAAGATCCTTTAAAAAGGCATCACATGCTGGGCACTTGTGGCTCACGCCTGACATCCTAGCTACTCAGGAAGGTGAGATCTGGCTTCCAAGCCAGCTTGGGAAAGAAATTGTGTGAGACTCTTATCCTCGATGAACCATCAGAAAACAAGAAGTGTCCCTTGGCTAAAGTGGTAGAGTGCAAGCCTTGAGAAAAAGAGCTCAGGGACAATGCTCATGGACAATAACAACAAGGAGAGGCATTGCATGTTGGCTTTGGGATTGGCATGGGCCAAATATTGGAAATTTCAAGTGCACCAAGATAAAACAGTACCTCCTCTAGTCCCGTGCTCCTCTGTCTTCTCCACCCCCTGGCCTTGGCCGTGCTTTGGGTCAGGATGGCTCTGGCTTGACAGGAGGGCTCCAAGGAGGAAGATCCCAGACCAATTGCCCCGGGTCCTTCCTCCCTGATCACCCTGCTGCTTCTGCTCTTTGCCATAGAACGTCTTCCTGAAATCCATCCATGAGATCATTGACACCAACACAGTGGTAAGTGGTGGGTCCAGCCTAACTCTGGGAAGTCAGAGATAAAAGTCAGTTTGGGACTAGGAGCATCTACCCTGGGTGTGGGCTGAGGCCAGGGCTGACATTTATTTCATTCTGAGCCTTGCAGGAGTAGGGAGACAGTGTAGATACAACACTGAGTCAGGTAAGATGGAAATCTGTAAGACGACTTGTGTGGGGGAGGCTGTGGGGCTCAGGGGGCCACTGTTCTTGGTACTCCTCTCTCAGATGTCCCTCTCCCTCTCTCATCCCTCAATAGTAAAAGAGAAACTTTAAATAAGGTTGTCGAAGAGGAGGCAGGGGAATATTTCCATGTGAACCAGACTTGTGTTTCATATTCATCCTAGACCCTACTTCCTATTTATCTGAGGAATAGCCATATGGGTTTGGGGACAGGAGATCATCCTAGCTGAGAATGTGGCTCAGTGATAGAGTGGTCGCCTAGCAAGCCTGAAGCCCTGGGTTCGATTCCACAAAGAAAAAGCTGGAAGGGGAGGTGGGGCTCAACTTGTAGACCACCAGCCTTGATCAAATAGAGCTCAAGGACAGTGGACAGGCCCTTAGTTCAAGCCCCATAACTGGAAGAACAAATGTTTGTGGAGGCTTTTTTTCCCCTTTGGAAACGATTTATTCTTTTTGATAAGCATAACATGGGCCTCTTCCCTGGCCACCAATGGGCCATTAGATGTTCTTGGAAGTTGGGCCTCCTCGAAGCAGCCTCTGCTCCACCAGGCCCATAGTTTACCCTTCCTATCACCAGGCAGATGGAGGCCTAGAGAAGCCCACCTGGCCACCTAGTTCTGGTGGCTGCTGAGGATTTTGGGACTCAGTAAGTCACATAGGGAGTCATCATCCCCATCTGTCTACAGAAAAAAGGGACAGAGCACAGTAAGCCTGAGCGCACCAGCTGTGGGAAGTTCTGGATGTGGGGATCTGCAGCAGGACATGCTCTGTGGGGGAGTCCTGTACGGGGCAGGGAACCTTGACCTCTCCTCTTGCAGTTTCCACACTATCCTGAAGTTGCAATTCTTCAAAACCTTTCTGCTTCTCCCTGATTTTGACCACCCAGGAGCCTGAGGCCTCTGAAACAACTGCACTGGTGGGGAGCTCAGCCTGTGTTGGCATCTGGAGCCCCGTGTAGGAGTGACAGAAGCTCTTGCAGCTATCTACTCTTCATCTTCTCCTGGGACAGCTGGCACATGCACTCGGCTTTCTCCTGACACAGCTGATCCAGAATGAACATCTCTCCTTTACATGTCAGGAGGGACTCCTGGATGGTGCAGATATGTGCCGAAAGCTGGTTGCATCAATGGTGTAGCTCATCTGCAGGACTCTGGAAGTCGACCTTATCAGGCAGGTTGTGGATGAAGAAGATTTTCTTCTCAGACACCCACGTGTCCCACTTGCCATCCTCACACATGTTGTGGTGGCAGCTCATGGGGCAGGGGATCTGTGGCTCCAGCTCTATCTGGCACTGAGCTGTCGGTGGGAGGGGGTAGTGCCTGCAGCAGTCCCGCCACTCCTGTGGCAGGAGTATCCCCCGGTGGATCTCAGCCTCCAAGAGTGCTAACAGTGCCACCTCCCTCTGAGTTTGGGGGACATCTCCATTCTCTGCCATGGGCACATCGAGGAGAGTCGCTTCCTCAGCTTTTGCTTCTCCAGGGTTCACAGCTTCTCCTTCCCCAGGGAAAGCCAGGAAAGCTCAGCTGGGCCTGCAGGCGCTCCTCCTGTGGACTGATCATGTCCAGGCACTTGAAACTGTCCTGCCACTTTGGGGTCACCATCTAGTCCACCCAGTTGGTCGGACCCTGCACTTGTTTCAGCTTCTCCAACAGCTGGGTCTGCCTCTGCAGGTGCTACTGCAAGAGCACAGCTGCTCATTGGAGGCAATGTGCTGCTCACAGGTGACTCTGAGCTCCTGAAGCTGGGCCAGGGACTGCTCCTGCTGCTCCTGGAGCTCCCGAGTCGCTTGGCTCTCTCTCTCAGCCACCTCTTTCCCTTCCTCTATCTTCTCCTCTGAGCAGTACAGCTGTTCCCGTAGATGTTTCTTCACCTGCTGCTCTGAGTCCACGATGCTGGTGAGCTCCTCCTTCTCACTGCTAACCCTGTGGAGAGCGTCCCGCAGCAAAGCCAGCTGTTCCTCCAGCTGTGGGTTTCACACGCATGCACATCATGGGGTCTCGGGGATGTCCTGCGAATCCTTGGTTTTCTCCTCCAATCTTCCCAGTTGCTCCCGCTGCTCTGCATTCTGGAGACTGAGATTCTAGTTTTCCTGTACCTGGATGTGAAGTTGTTTCTCCAGGTTTTTCAAGTCCATCTGCGTGTGGTAGGTGTGGACCCGCAGGTGCTGCTCCTCCTGAGATGGACCCACAGAGGGCCATGGCTTTGCCAGCTTCCTTCTCAGTTCCCCCAGCTCATTCTCTAGGTGCAGCACCTATCTTCATCCTCACTCCTTTTCCTCTGTCAGTTGGTTCACCTGCTCGGTCTGCCACCAGGGCTCCTCCTTCTGCGTGGACCTCTCAATGCTCAGGTTCTGCGAGAAGGTGTCTGTCTCCAGATTCGCTGTAGACACCATTCAACTCAGGTTGTCCTGAAGTCTCTTTAGTACCTCACACCCCTCCAGCACTTGTTGGAACTTTCAGATTCTGTTCTTCCTGTTGCTCCTCTATGTCCAGAATGCTTACACCTTCTCCTAAAATTCTGTGTTCACTTGCTGCAGGTCATAGAAGCTTCTCTTCTTTTTCTTGAGCTGAAGTGTTACATCATTTAGCTGTTTGAACATTTCGGCCACCTTCTGTAAGTAGTAACCACAGAAGCCACCATCTCCAGCTCTGCCATGTGTTGCTCTGCGGCCTGTAGGCAGCTGGTGAGAGCTTCATGCTCCATTTCGCTGTCATGGGCCATGAGCTGCATGTGGGCTGGTGCTGATTGTAAATCACTTTCTGCCAAAACCAACCTCTATATGGGTGGCTTGTGGATGTCTAGCTCTGTTTTTGGTGTTTGTGTACTTTGGCTACCTTCTCCTTCTCTTTCTCTCGTCAATCCTGCAGGTCTGTCTTTTCCTGTTTCAGTGGTTGGATCTTGGCATAGAGCACCTGGTTTCTCCTTTTGCTGTGGTCCAGGGCAGGAACCACATGTCGCTAGCACCTCTGCATATTCTTGGTGGTATCGGGACCCTTGACATTCTGGATCCTGGTGGCTGTGACTGTGTCCAAAGGCAGGGGAGGCCAGTGGTCAGCATCACCTTTGGCCAGACCCTCGGTTGAATCACCCTTCCCAGAGGTATTTGTCTTTGGCATCCTTCCCTTTTATGTATTCTTTGTTTTCTTGAATGCTGAAGGTCTGATGGGAGGATTTCTTCTGCTGGTGTTCTGGCAGTAGTTTGTTGCCCACAGCTCTCTCACGGAGTCTTGTTGTTTCAGACATCTGAGCTCTGGGATGGGAAAGATGGGCTGGCCACATTCCCAGGCTCTGGGAAATCCTCTATTCTCCCACTCTCTGACTAAGTTGTCAATTTCCTTTTGTACTCCAAATTCGCCTCGAGTCTCTTGTTTACCACTCAGTTACCTCTACCTTCCTCAACTGCTGGTAGTGGTGTCAACCAACAGAGGGAATCTTGGTGCTACAGGGCAGCATGGAATGTGGGTGGCCACGATTCTTGTATCTCATTGGTCAGAAAGAACCATAAAAGAATGGGGGTATGGCTGGTATCCTGTGATGCAGGCAGAATGGGCAGAGTCAAGATGACAGCAGCCCCTTTCCCAGGGAACTCTGTCCAATCCAGTTGTGAACAAGAGGGAGACCTGCTTTAGCCATATAGCTGCACAGATTTTTGTGTGTATGCCTGTTTGTTGCCAGTCCCGGACATTGAACTCAGGACCTAGGCACAGTTGGTGAGCTGCTTTTGCTCAAGGCTACCCTTCTACCACTGGCTCTACTTCTGGCTTTGTTGACACTGAAGTTGGACAGGGGTCTCAAGTACTTTCCAGCCTAGGGTGACTTTGACCATGAATCTCCTTTCACAGCCTTGTAAGTATCATGGAGGACTGCTGAGAGCCACTGGTGCCTGCTTAATTATTGGTCTTGATGATGTTCTTGAACAGACCAGTGAGTTCCCTATCTTCGGATTTAAGTAGTGGGAGCTAGAGCCCACAATTTGAATCCTGGTCCTGCCACCTCCAAATGGCAGAAGATCCTAAAAACTCATTTCTATCCATATGAATACCAATGGAATGTGATGTATATCATGATTGAATGGACAGTTTTTGAATGATTCTAGGATAAAATTATACACAATTATATTCTAGGACACTGATTGATTTTAGTCAATACTTTATGAAGCATTTAAAAAATTACATTCATCAAATGGAGAAATAATGAAATACCTAAGAATTGGGCATCCCATAGCATAGAGATGCCATTTTTTTCTGCCAGGACTGACATTGGAACTCATGGTCTGGGTAAATCTGTTGCACTGTGTAGCAAGGGGAGGCTTGCTTTTTTGAAGTCAAGAAATTCAAGTCTGTTCCTTAGGCCTGAAATTGATCCCCACCACTAGAAAACATCTTATTTGTGTACATTTTAAATATATGATTTATATTTATATACATATATTGACTCTATATTGCATTTAATGTATTCATTTTATTTTTTGTTTTGTTCATGTAGTGACCATTTATTTTATTGATTATTATGGCACATAGAATATTGATTACATAAGATATAGGTCTGCATATGTACTCCATTGCATACCTGACACACAGGACTTTCACAGAAAAGGAAAACATGTGTCACCATCTGCTTCTTACTCCACGATTCCTTGTTTGCCAGTGCTGGCATCTGAACTCATGGCCTACAGGGCCAAATTCATGAATGATTGAGTGTCAGCATGCCATACTGGGGCAAACTGAGCTGACAGGCATTTCCCAGGACCTGAGATTGAGCCCCAGGTGTTGACAAAATAAGAACAGATTGACACACAGATGGTAGTATGCTAATAAATATATATCTTTATTATGTGCCAGAGATGTCTATCCATTATTCAGTTATATAGACTACATTCCAAACAATTCTTGGGTATTTATTATGCCTCCATATAATTAATGTTATTTTTTTAATCCTTAATAAACAATTAAGTAAATCAGTGTCCTGAAATTAATGTGTCCCTGTAAGAAATAGTAGTGTTTTTAAAAAGAGAAACCTTTGTTTTTTTGTCGGTCATGGGGCTTGAACTCTGGACTTGGGCGCTGTCCCTGCACTCTTCAGCCCAAAGCGAGCACTCTACCACTTGAGCCACAGCACCACTTCCAGAAATAGTAGTCTTTTAATGCTTCATATTAAATAAAATCAATCAGCCTACTGAAATCATAATGTCTAATTTTATACGAGTATCATTCATGAGCAACTCATTCAACTGTGACACTTACAATATTCAATCATTATGAATGGATCAAGAAAATGTGGTATATATACACAATGGAATTCTATGCCTCCATCAGAAAGAATGACATTGCCCCATTTGTTAGGAAATGGGAAAACTTGGAAAAAATTATATTAAGTGAAGTAAGCCAGGTCCAAAGAAACATAGGTTCCATGGTTTCCCTTATTTGCAATATCTAGTATATGTATGAGTCAAGCGGAAAAGGTCAGATAATGTGATGTTAGGAAAATGAACCCTTAGATATGTATTTTAATGTTTTTTTCATTCATGCATGTGTTTCTAATGCATTTATAAGATTATTTCTTTGTTGCTTTGTATGTCCCTCCCCCACAGTATAACCCCTGCTTTCAGTATATTTGATGTCAGTATAACTTGTGGAGGAGATAGGGAAAAACAAGTCGTTTAAGGATACAGGTGTACCTGTTGCAACAATGAGAAGTACAAGTTGTCATGTCCAAAACGAGCTTTACAACGTCGGTGTGGGGGTGGGAGGAAAGGAGAAGGATTGCGATGGGGGGAGGAGGCTGGAAAGGGATGTGAAGGGTAAACAAAGGAGGAGGCTGCAATGCTTGGTAAGAAATGTACGCATTATCCTGCCCATGTAATTGTAACCCCTCTGTACAGTATGTTCAAAAATAAAATTAAATTAAATTAAAAAAATATTCAATCATTATTCTTACAAATGGGAATGAGTCTCTTAGGATCTCCCACCATCCGGAAGTGATATGACTTGGATTTGACTCTAGGCTTATATTGCCCTGCAGGACTATGTCTTCCCCAATACCCTGCCAGCCTTCAGCAATATAAGGTGAAGTAACCTTTGGAGCCATGTCATTCAGACCCAAATGGTCATGGTGCAAAATGTTAAAACTTCATCCCACCGCTTCTTCTCTGTGCATTTTTCCCCTCCACAAGGCCTGGAGGTCTAAGATCCCAGGATTGCCTCTGGTTCCAGTGGCTGCACCCCAGACAAGTGTGATAGAAGCTGAGGCAGAGTTGCCATGACCTGAGTTCAAGACCTTGCATCGCACAAAATAAATAGATAGATAGATAGATAGATAGATAGATAGATAGATAGATAGATAGATAGATAGATAATCTCCCTGGCTTACAATTGGTGCCGTTTTTTCTGCCAGGCTTTGTATTTGAACTCGGGTCTGGGTAACTTTGCAGCACTGTGGACAAAGGAGAAGCTCACCGTGCTTGAAGTCGAGAAAGTCAGGCTTGCTCCCTAGGTTTGAATTCAAGCCCCAGCTCTGGGAAACTTACTATTTATATATATTGTAATGATAAGATTTGTACTTACTTATAGATGTTCAGTACTATCCTGTTTGTTGTGGTTATTTATTGTATTTCTGTTTTATTCATTTATTTACCATTTATTTTATTGACTGTGATAACACGCATTCCATTTATTATTTTGATGACATCCTGTCACATAGTATCTAGATTTGTAGACGTGTTCTCTATCATGTCTGACGCTCAGAGCAAAGGAAAACAGGTGTCACACTTGGCTTCTTACTCCACGATCCAATTGTTGGCAGTGCTGGGATCTGAACTCAGGGCCTAGCAGAACCAATTCATGAATGGGTGTGTCAAAATGGCAACCTCTAGTCCAGGAAACTGCCAGGCAGTTCCCAGACCCTGATATCGAGCCACAGGTGTGGACAAAATAGCCATACATGGATAGGCATGTGGTAGTATACCAATAAATATATATTTATATAGAGTGCCAGAGACATCTACCTAGGATTCAATGACATCAACTACGTTCTTACCAACTCTTAGGTAGTTATTATGCACCATTGAAGGAATAGGATTCTTTTCATGCTTAATAAACTATTCAATAAGATCAATGTGTCTAATTTTAGACTAGACCAATGCATGCAGAAACTTCTCAATCATAGTTTGCTAACATTCCATCGGTATTCCGATGCATAGGAATGAGTCTCTTGGGAAATCCCCCGATTGGTAGGTGTTAGGACCAGCAGTTGAACTCAGGGCCTACATTGCTGCATGGGCCTATGGCTTCCCTGATACCCCACTAGCCTTCGCCAATGCATGGTGAAGTACCCTTTGTAGACGTGTCATTCAGACCCAGGATGGTCACCATAGAAAGGGAAAAAAATGTAAAAAATCCATCCCGCGGCTTTTTTCTGTGTGTGTGTGTGTGTGTGTTTGTGTTTTCCTGAAAGACTTCAAGGCCTAGGAAACCAGGATTGGCTATGGGCCCATGGCAGCCTGTCACCCTGAGGTTATTAAAGCTGAGGCAGAGTTACCATGAACTGAGTTCAAATCCCTTCCTTGGCAAATAATAATAACAAAAATAATAATTATAAAGCACCCTGGCTCAGAACTGGCACGATTTTTCTACCACTGCTGGGTTTCCAACTCAGGTCTGGGTAAATCTGTAGCACTGTGGAGGAAAGGGAAGCTCACCATCCTTCAAGACTACAATATCAGGCTAGGTCACTGTGAATGCACCTATAACATTTATTACATTCATTCAAATCTATTCCATAGCATTTAGCTTTGCAGACATATTATACATATCATACATGACACTCAGCACTTGCACAGAAAAGGAAACAGGTATCATACTTTCAATTTGACTCCAGGAAGACATTTTTAGCAATGCTGGGAACTGAACTGAGGACCTAGAGGCCCCATTCATATATGGGTGAGTGTCAGCACAGCAGAATTTAGCACATTCAGGTGCCAGGTGGATCCCAGGACCTAGGATGGAGACACAGGTTTGGCCAAAATAGCAATACCTTTCTATGCAGACGGTGGTATACAAATAAATATATATTTAGATATTGCCAGTGATGTCTACCTGTTATTCAATGACATATACTACCTTCCTAGTGATTCTCAGGTATTTAGTGAGTATTTAGTGAGTAGAATAGTATTCTTTTAGGGTATGGGAAGGTGGCTCATTGGGAGAGTGCTTATCTTGCATGCGTGAGTCCCGGATTAGATTCCTCAGCAACACATGATCAGAAAAAGCCGGGAATGGCACTGTGTCTCACATGGTACCACCCTAATCCTGAACTGAAAAGCTGAGGGATAACGCCCAGGCCTGAGTTCAGTCCCCAATACTGATAAAACTCACGCACACACACACACATACACACACACACATACATAATGTATTCTTTTAATGCATAATATACTATAAATTATAATCAATCCACATCTTGTGAATACTTGATTTAGTTTTTGCTAGTATAATTGACAAACTACTCATCCAACCATAACATTGATCACATTCCTCTGGTGTTCCTATGGACAGGCAATAGTTTCTTACGCTCTCCAGCCCTTTGTAAGTGGCATGACAGGGATTCAAACTCAAGACCTAGGAGTGCAGATTGGCCTATGGCTTCATTGACAGCCCGCTGACAGCAATGCCAGGTGACCTACAGGTTGCAGTCGTGTCATTTGAACCCGGGATGGTCACCATGCATGGAAGGAAAACCGAGAAACCTCTAACTGTTCGCAATTCGTGGCTATGTTTCCTTGTCATTTTCATTTTTTTCCTGTCAGACCTGAGGCCTAGGATCCCAGGATGGGCTGTGGGTCCAAAGGCTGCACAAACCCAGCCTAGGGTGATGGAAGGTAAGGCAGAGTTGCCACAACCTAAGTTCAAATCCCGTTCTTGGCTAAATAAATAAATAAATAAATAAAATACATAGAAAATAAAATAAAATGAATTTTAAAAATTTAAAAATACTAATGGTGCTCCCTGGCTTGGATTTCATGCTCGTTTTTTTCTGCCCGGCCTGAGATTTGCACTTGGAGTCTGGGAAAATCTAATGCACTCTGGGGAATGGGGAAACTCACCCTCTTTGAATACAAGCAATTCAAGCCTGTTCCCTAGGCCTGAATTCCATCCCCACCCTGTTAATTAATATTCATTCACATTTGAAGTGATTAATATCTACATACTTATGTTTACTGCATATTGCATTGAGTGTATTTATGTTATGTATTATGAATTCATTATATTTATTGACTATTAATACACTTATAACACATATTAAATTTATTACATCTTATGAAAATTATACAGATTTACATATGTATTATATATCTTACTTCAGACCCAGGTCATTCACAGAAATTCTATAGTAGATGATCCCATGCTAAGAAAAACGCAAAGAATACACTAACCAAAGTCTAATTTATCCCTAGGCACCCTAGTGGCTCACATCTTTAATCCTAGCTACTCAGGAGGCTGAGAACTGGAAGATGAAATTTCAAAGCCAATGAAGGCAGAAAAGCCTGAGAGACATCATCTCCAATTAACTGGCAAAATGCCAGGCTACAGGTATAGCTGAAGTGGTAGAAAATCAGCTATGATCAACAAAGCCAAGAAAGAGCAAGCTGAGTTCAAATGTGAGGAGAGAGGGTAGGGGGAACAGAGAACAAAACAATACACAAATCCCACCTAATTTATGGTACCAACCAAACTGAAAAGAAAAATGAAGCTTTTTCATTTGTATAACTTTACATGAGCACATATGCTCTTAGGTACACTTCAAAGTTATGTTTTTAATAATATATATATATAAATAATGCATATATATATTTAAATAAACTAAGAAACCAGCCAATGAATAAATACTTCTGAATTAGTGCCTTAACCATGGCATTATAAATTATTTATACTAAAAGTGTTTTCCAAGTTTCTTTTCTCAGAATCAATCTTTAAGATGTTTTTCATGTGCCTGGCACCAGTGACTCATGCCTATATTCCTCGCTACTCAGGAGGCTGTGATCTAAGTTCGGCAGTTCAAAGTCAGCCCAGGCAGAAAAGTCTGTGAGACTCTTATCGCCAGTAAACCACTAGAAAACCGAAGTGGCACTGTAACTCAAGCAGTAGATCACTTGCCTTGAGCTGAAGAGCACAGGGATAACCCCTGAGTTCAAGCCGTAGGACCTCCCCCCCCCCCCCCGCAAAAAAAGAAGTTTGTTCATGCAGATCATAAAATTCTAACATTCTGAGCTTTAGGAAACTTTTCTGCCAGGGTCTTATGCTCTTTAGGAAAGTACTCCACTACTGAGCTACATCACAGTCCCATTGTTTTCGTTTTACATTTTACAATCCAGTTTATTCCCAAAATGCTTATAAGTACCTACTGTCCTCACAGAAGTGAGGTTTTATTCAGAAATCCTACCTTTTGTGCTATGAGGACTCCCCTAGTGTATTTCGTGGTAGGCACTGAAGAAACCTCATATGACACAAATGCAGAGAGTTTATAATTGTAGAAATAACTTTAAATAGAAATAAATTCAACAGTCCCGACCTTCTAGGGAGAAATGATGTCCTTATTTTCATTCTCACTCTTCAGGGCAGATGGTCAAAATAGAAACACCAATGTGCTATGCTGAAATGTAAAAGTTTAGACCCATTTTTTGAAAAACTCTCATGTTATAAAATCAATATGTATCAAATAAAGGCGAAGTGAACTTAAAAAATATTAAAAATGCTAAAGAAGCTGCCTGGCTTGGAATGTGTGGCATTTTTTGTCTGCAAGTCCTGGAATTTGAACCCGGGGTCTGGGTAACTCTATTGCACTGTTGGAGAAGGGGAGGCTCACCCTGCTTGAAGACCAGTAAGTCAGGCCTATTCCATAGGCCTGAATTAAAGCCCCAGACCTGGAAAATGTACTCTTTATGTACATTTTTTTTTAACTTCCATACAGATGTTCAGTCTATATTATGTTTGGTGTGGTTATACATTGCATTTTTTTTTCATTTATTTACCGTTTATTTTATTGACTGTGATGCATCCTAACTATGTATTACATTGTTTACATCCTATCTCATACCATCTAGATTTGTAGATGTGTTCTCCATCATGCCTGACACCCAGAACTCTCCCAGAAGAGTAAAACAGGTGTCGCACTTGGCTTCTTACTCCAAGATTAAATTTTTGGTAGTGCTGGGATCTGAACTCAGGGCCTAGCAGGTCCAATTCATGAATGGGTGAGTGTGAGCACAACAGCCTCTAGCCAATGAAGCTGTGAGGTGGTTCCTAGGTGCTGAGATCGTGACCCAGGATTGGCCAAAACAGCGATACAAGGATAGGCAGACAGTAGTATACAAATAAATATATATTGGTAAAAAGCACCATAGTCGCCTATCTATGATTGAATGACATATACTTCATTTCTACTAACTATTAGGTATTTATTATACCACAATTAAAGGAATTCTATTCTTTTCATGCTTAATAAAGCATGAAATTAAGATCAATCACTGACCTAGGATTATTGCATCCAATTTTAGGCTTGACCAATGCACAAACTTCTCTTTCAATTGATATTCCTATGCATAGGAATGAGTGTCTTGTGATCTCCTGCCATTGGTATTTGTCAGGACCTGGATTTGAACCCAAGGCCTATGTTGACAGGTTGGCCTATGGCTTCCCTGATAGCCTGCCAGACCTCAGCAATGGCAATTAAGGTGTACTTTGCAGCCATGGCATTCAGACCCAGGATGGTCACCGTGCAAAGATTAAAAAAAAAATTAAACCCCCATCCCTCTGCAGCTTGACACTTTTTGTGCCATCAGACTTTTTTTTTCTTTCTGCAAGCCCTCTGGACCTAGGATTCCAGGATTGGGTATGGGTCCCGAGGCTGCACCTAGCCTAGGGTGATCGAAGCTGAGGCAGCGTTGCCACGACCTGAGTTCAAGCCCTAAAAAAGCCATAAAAGAGAAAAAATAAAAATAATTGATTATTTAAATAAATTTTAAAAAAATGGAGCTTTCTGGTTTGGAATTTCTGCCAGTTTTCTTTGAACTCAGGATTTGAGTTCAGGAACTTGTACTGCAATTTGAACTCAGGAACTTGTAGCAATGTGAGGGAAAGTGCAGATTTGCTACTACTTGAGTTCAAACCCCGTGCCAAGACAAAACTAAAAAATTAAGTCACTGAGCTTGGTAGGGGGAGTAGTTGTGGAGATGGGAGGTAAACAAAGTATGGTAGGGGGGAAACAAAGGAGAAGGTAACAATGCACAATAGGAAATATACTCATGACCTTGCTCATGTAACTGTGACCATTCTGTACAACATTTTTACAGTAAAAAACATACCAAAAAGAAACCATGTTGTACTCCCAGAAGCACTTTGGGAGTAAGGGGAGGATGTCTGAATAGATGTACAAAATTCTACACTGCTTTTTATTTAATGTTCAGTATGGAACTGAACAAATATAACTGCTTCCATTAAAAGATTAAGTCACTGTCTTGGAACTGGGGCCAGTATTTCTACCATTGTTGGGATTTGATCTCACCGTCCAGGTAACTCTTTTGTACCATGGGTGAAGGAAAAATTTACTGTCCTTGAGGAAAAGAAATTCAGGCTAGAGTTCCCATGGCCTGAATGAAGGCCCTGCAATGGAAAAGATATTTCTATACATGTGTAATATATGATATATACTTACATATGTATGTTTATTACATGTTATTATTTTCATTATTGATTTTGTATTTCTTTTTATTTTTTATTTGATTCATTTTTATTGTTTATTTTATTTATATTATCGTTCCCATTTACATTTTGCACATGTATTATAAAATTATACACAATAATTTATGACATTGACTCATTTATCATTAAAACTTTTTGTGTTGAAACATGATACATAATTAAATGGAGGCATTTGTCCCAGTCTTCCCGCGTTTAGAGTCTCTCCCAAGAATGAGCTTTGTCTTATTTATCTTTGGACACCTTCCTATAGGGATGTCATTAGATGATTTATACTGAGAAGCCTTTTGGCAAGTTGTAGGATAAAATTGTAAGGGGGAGGCTAGAAATGTGGCTTAGTGCTAAAGAGCTCACTCAACATGCATGAATACCAGGGTTTGAATCCTCAGTGCCACATACTCAGAAAAAGCCAGACGCAGTGGAGTGGCTCAAGTGGTAGAGTGCTAGCCTTGAGAAAAACAATCCCCAGGACTGTCAAAAACAATAGGCCAGACGCTGGTGACTCACACCTGGAAAACTACCTCCTCATGAGGCTGAGATTTGAAGACCACAGTTCAAAGACAGCCTAGGCAAGAAAAGCCTGTTAGACTCTTATCTCCAATGAACCACTAAAAAATCCCACGTGGAGCTGTGTCTCAAGTGGTAGAGAGTTAGACTTGACTGAATTGCTCAGAGACAGTGCCCAGGGTTGATACAAGACACACAACTGGAAAAAAATTGAGGGTTAATCAAAGTACTTTTCCTATTTGCTAATTACGAGAACATTCTCTGGAAAATCAATGCTGATATACACCAGAATAGGAGTCAGACCTCCAGGCTTAAGTGTAGCAGATCCACATGTCCAGCCTCACAGACTCTAGGATTGTAACCTTGTTTCCACAGGGTTCTGAAAAGTCCAATGTTGAAAGGCTTAATATGCTCCCCAAACCCTTTGTGATAAGCAGTTGACTTGTATTGTCAATGTCATTACTCATCTGAATTTAGCAGAGCACCAGTAGCCCTTGCCCATCACCCTAGCTCAGGAGGCTGAGGTCTCAGGATCACACTAAAGCCAGCCAGGGCAGGAAAGTCTATGACACTCTGACTTCCAGGTCTGAAAGGTAAGATGTTCAAGACCTTCTTGTTTTTCCCTTGGTGATGAGAAGTTACTCTAAATGTTCTTAGTGTTCTTGACCCATTGACCCTTCCTGGGTTCAAATGAAGTTCTCAGGATCCAAGCCCTGGCAGAGTTAGCAGGAAGAACTCCAGTGTAACACTGTATTTGAAGGACAGAAAACAGTTTCAAAAGCCAGGCTAGGTGAAGAGAACAAGGAGGCAGAATATACACACTCAACAGGGAAGGGAGCTGCAAAACCACTTAATTCATTCCAGGGACTACCAGCAATGGGGGGAAACCTGAAACATTTGTTAGAGTTACACCAGGGTCAGGCTTTTCTCAGCTTCCTCAAACAATGACTAACCTTCCTCCCTCAGGTAAAGAGAGCCTCAGGCTCTCTTTAGGTTACCAATAGAGAGCCAGTTTAGTGAGGGAGAGGGGCAGAACAGATTAGAAAAGCCCTGCTCAAGGATTGGGATTGGGGGGGGAGGGGGGAGGCTGGGAAGGGATGTGAAGGGTAAACAAAGGAGGAGGCTGCAATGCTTGGTACGAAATGTACGCATTATCCTGCCCATGTAATTGTAACTCCTCTGTACAGTATGTTCACAAATAAAATAAAATTAAATTAAAAAAAAAAAAGAAAAGAAAAAAAAAAGAAAAGCCCTGCTCTCTGGTCTTAGGGAGTGGGTTTTTTACTCTCCATCTATCAGATTTGAAGGCCCTTCTTCTACCTCTGCCAGTCTTTTCTCCTTCCTTCATTCTCCACATCATTAATGCTAATCCCTAGTCCAAGGTGAGGCAGAGTCATTTCTCTTTTGTCTCCAAGCAGCTGAGTTAGAACCTGGCTCTGCCCTCTTGGCTCTGGGGCATTCGGCTGCCTCAGAAGTGGGAAAGAGACATTTTTCCTGCTCTGTGGTTGTGTGAAAGTGATGCGGGTGTCCTGGCACACTGCAGAAGCCTCATGACTGGGAATTGTTCCCTTCTTTCCTCCTGAAGTCCAAGACCAGATTCATCTATCATTTTTCTATCTATCTATCTATCTATCTATCTATCTATCTATCTATCTATCTATCTATCTATCTATCTATCTATCTATCTATCTATCTACTTTTCTTTCTTTCTTTCTTTCTTTCTTTCTTTCTTTCTTTCTTTCTTTCTTTCTTTCTTTCTTTCTTTCTTTCTTTCTTTCTTTCTTTCTTTCTTTCTTTCTTCCTTCCTTCCTTCCTTCCTTCCTTCTTTCCTTTCTCTCTTTCTTTCTTTCTTTTTTCTTTCTATGTATCTATCTATCTATGTACCAACCTATCTACCTGCCTACGTACCTACATACCTACCTACCTACATACCTACCTACCTAAGTAACTAACTACCTACTTAGTTATCTCTTTGACATTTCTTGGGCTGAACTCAAGGCCTGGGCCCTGTCTCTATCACTCGGCTACTTGAGCCACAGCACCAATTCTGGATTTTTCTGTGTATGTGTTACTGAGGAATCGAATCCAGGGCCTCTTGAATGCTAGGCAAGCACTCTCCCACTAATCCACATTCCCAGCCTCCTCATCTTTTTTCTTAATGATAGTTTTTCATATTTATGCTACCATTTTGCATCCCCAAGTATAATTTTCTGAATACCGCTTATTTCTGTGAACTCTGATCTTCTCTTCCCCTGCCAGATTTATGACTGCTCCTGCATTGGCCTCATAATAAAATGTAAATAAAGGCTGCTGAGAGCTTCAGTGTGCATCATATAAGGAAACATGCCTAGAATCCTGGAAGAGAAAATCAATGGGGCTGACATGAAGAGAATGATGCAGTATGTACAATGAGCATATCTAAAACATAAATCTGTAAATAAAAGCAGAAGTTTTGTATACAGCCTCTTTGCACTTAGGGAAGTAATATACACACGTAAGTAAGTAGGACACTGATACATAAACTTTGCCTTCTCTTTTTGAATTTTATTTTGTGGCCATCTCATGGCTTAAACTGAGGACACGATGCATTCCTCAGTTGTTTTTCACAAGTCTGAGGTTCTAACACTGCCACAGCTCCACTTCCAGCCATCTGGTTGTTCAATGGACATAAGCACCTCTCAGGCTTTCCTGCCTGGTCTGGCCTGTATCGCCTGCTTGGCTTTCTCTCTCAAAGCTGGATCTCTACCCTCTAGGCCATTGCTCCACTTCTGGTTTTCTGGTGGTTTATTGGAGACAATAAACCTTTCCTTCTAGGGCTGGATTTGAATGGAGATCTCCTGAGGAGGCTTCAAGTGGATTTCCTCAGGGATTCACCTAGGAGCCGCTCCACCCGAACCTTTAGTCTAAATCTCGAGAGGTACTAGAGAAAAACAGAAACAGGGACATGCTTCTAGTGTGTCCTAGATACTTAAGGTTGGAGATACAAAATACTCATAATTATTAGATCATTTTATAGGCAAAAGGAGCAATGCAGATAGCATGAGGATTGCTCCAGCTTTCGGTCCTCATATCCTGAGACAGTAAATTCACTGCACCTCAATGCTAAGTGACAGAACTGGCATGTCATGTGGACATTTACTCCTAAATCCTGTAACACTCATTTCTCACTTTTGGCTTCAACCCTGTGACCAGAGGGTAAGATGAAGAGAGAAAATACTCTCAGAGAAAGCAGGTATAAAGGACGTTGGGTAGTTTACTTATAAGTCCCAACCATAGGAATGACCTTATTAAGAAGTCAGTCCAGATTATAAAACAAAGAAGAAAAGAAAGAAGGTGAAAGTGCCTGCTGACTGTAATCCCAGCTCCTCAGGAGGCTGAGATGTAGAGAATTTGAGTTTGAAACCAGCCAGTGTAAGAAAGTCCTTGACAATGTTATTTCTAAGAGATCACAGAAAAACCCAGAAGTGGGGTTGTGACCCAAGCTTAATGCAGTACCCTTGAGCAAAAGGAACTCTTGGACCAGGCCTAGGCTCATAGTTCAACCCCAGGACTGCCCCCTCAAAAAAAAACCTGTACCTCAATTTCTTTGTGTATGTATGGATGTATTCCTCTAGGTGAAACTCCTGAGTAGCTATGATGAAAGGCACCAAGCAAGGAAAATTGTATTCAATGAGTTCATAACACAGAGACTGCTTTTATGATATTGCATGTTTCAGGGCTCCCCTCAATGCTCCCAATGTGGCATGAGGGTTTCTCTTCATCCCAGGCCTGCTGGAGGAAGTCTCCCTCATTGTCTGGACAGGAACACAAAAGACCTCACTCCTGTACAGCTGTGTACCAAATAACTCCATCTAGGCCAATTAGTGAGGATGTGTGGGCGAACTCTGAAGGTCAGGAGAAAAAAGCCTGTTTTTACCCTTAGCTATCTCTCTTCCCAGTGCTCTGTTTTAACAGGAGACCTTCATTTTTGCCACCTCCCATTGCAGGCCAAGTTCTGTGCTGTTATCCTGCCTTTATGAGATTATATTCCAGTGTTCAGATACAGTGCTCAATATAATTCAGGCAGACAACTGGGGCACTGAACATAATGAAACGTTTCATTGCCGGCAATGATGGGCCTATAATGCCTCTCCTAGGTTTCCAGAAGCTTGGGAAATCCAAGCACATGTTGGATATCACAAAGCTTCCTGTCATCTAGGACTGGTGAAGCTCATCAGGTTTTGAAACCTTTGACTTCTCCTAGTTGGGCCCTGGGTGGCTAGGTTTTGGGGTTAAACTTAGGGCCTTGGTGCTGACCATGAGCTCAGAGCCGAGGTCTAGTGCTTTACCACTTTGTCACAGCTTCACTTCTGCTTTCTCTCTGTGTGTGAGTGTGTGTACGTGCATGTGTGTGAGCATACACTAGTCCTGGAGCTTGAACTCAAGACATGAGCACTGTACCTAGTTTCTCTTGTACAATGATTGTCCTCTCCCACTTGAACCACAGAGCCCCTTCAAGCTTTTTCCTAGTGATGTGGTTCTGAGAAATCAAGCCCAGGGTTTCATACACGCAAAGCACTCTACCCCTATGGCACATTCCCAGCCCTCTACTTCAAGTTTGTTAGGTTGTTGCTGTATTTTTTGTTGTTGTTGTCATTGTAGGAATGGAAATCTGGGCCTGGGTCCTGTCCCTGAGCTCTTCAGCTCAAGTCTTGTGCTCTACCACTTGAGCCGCAGAGCCACTTCCAGTTTTCTGGTGGTTCATTGGAGCTAAGTGTCTCAAGGACTTTCCTGCCCATGCTAGCTTTGAACCATTATCCTCAGATCTCATCCTCCTGAGTAGCTAGGATGACCGGCATGAGCCACAAGCACCTAGCTTTCACTTCAGGTTTCTTAGTGGTGAATAGGATATAATAGTCTCATGGTACCTTTTGTGTCAGGGATAGTTTGTAACTCAGATCTCAGCTCCTTGAGAAGGCAGGATGACAGACCTCGGTTATAGAACCCTAAACCGTGGCACTCTGCTGCAAGTAGATCCTTGGCTCTGTGTGGTGAGTGCTAGCCATGAGCCCAAGAGGGATGGGTAAGTGCCTAAGCCCTGAGTTCAAGGTTCATGGCTTTGAAAAAACAAGACAAAACAATTGTCTCCTGTAGACAACTCACTAGTCTTCAGTAATACATAATTTTGTCCCTGCCATGGGGACAGATCTGAGCCTCAGTATTCTTTTCTGCATAGTCATGTCAGTTGGAGTTCTTACAAGGACAAGATGAAAGTATGCACCCTTTGAGGGACAAAATACATACACTTTTTTTTGTTGGTCATGGGGCTTGAAATCTGGGCCTGAACACTGTCCTTCAGCTCTTCAGCTGAAGGCTAGTGCTCTACGACTTGAGCAACAGCAACACTTCAAGTTGTCTGGTAGTTTATTGGAGATCAGAGTTTCAGCGGACTTTCCTGCCTGGCCTGGCTTTGAACCACTATCCTCAAATCTCAGCCTCCAGAGTAGTTAGGATTAGAGGCGTGAGCCAATGGTGCCCGGCTTCAAATAACCCTCTTTACAGGACTCAGCACACAGCATCCTGTGAAAGACTCAGCACCCAGGACCCAATGCAGGACTCAGCACTCTGCACCCTGTGAAGGACTCAGCACATAGCATCCTGTGCAGGACTCAGCACACAGCACCCCGTGAGGGCCACAGCACTCCAGGAAGTACTCATCACATAGATGCATCCCACAAGCTGTCATTAGTACTAGGTTGCTTTCATCAGTATCACCATTCTTTCAGAAACACATCACAAACTGCACAAAGTTCACATCTAATGATTCAGAGGAACATTTTTTGGGGGGGAGTCAGCCACAGGGATTGCACTAAAATGTTAGGGGTACTGTCCTAAGATCTTTTGCTCAAGGCTAGAGATCTATCACTTTGATCCACAGCCCAGACTTTCACAGACATCCTGCAAGGATTGGGTTTTAAATCCATCAGTGTCAGATCTCAGCCCCCAAGTAGCTTGGATGACAGGGGTGAGCAAGCCAGCAGCATCTGGTTCTGTGGGGCTGAGTTGCACTCGTATACCTCTGACTAAGTCAGGTTAGATGGCAGCTGTCAGCACCAGACTTCCGGCTTGCTCTGTGATGAGGTATTTGAAGTCCTATCCTTATAGAGTTGCAGTCACAACATTCAGTATTTTTTCATGCCCATCCTGGACCTTGAATAAGAGTCTAGACACAGTCCCTAAGCTTTTATGCTTAAAGCTAATGCTCGACTGCTTGAGCGAGAGCACAACTTCTGGATTTTTATGTGCATGTGGTAGTGAGGAATCGAACCCAAGGCTTTGTATGTACTAGCTATCGTTATACCACTGAGCCCGAGGAGTGACAAGTGTATGAACAGATGTAGATTGGCATATATGTATATGTATATACATACACACACACACACACACACACATATATATATATATGTATAAGAGAAGAGAAATGTGTCTGTATATTATGAAATTACATATATTTTATTACTACCTATTATTGACAGTCAAATTATTCCTTCCACTTTTAAGTATCATGGTTGAATACATAATAAAGTATTAATTGAAAATTAATCAATGTAATAAGATTGTTGTGTATAATTTTATAGTATACTCATACACTAACTACTAATTTGTTACTTTTATAAAATTCCATTCAAATGAATGTACATGGAAATGGGTTTCTTGGAATCTCCCGCCAATACTTAGTGACAGCATTGGGATTCAACCTCCAGGCCTAAGTTATGGTTTTTTTTATGGCTTCCCTAATAGCCAGCCAAACATCAGCATGAAATGTCATGTACACTTTCAGGGCTTTGTCATTTACACGCAGGATGGTCACAACGCAAAGGGCAAAAATGTAAAACCACCTTCTTGAATTTTTCTGTTTTATCATTTTCCTTTTTATTTTATTTCTTGCCAACCCCAAGATTTGAACTTGGGTCCTAGAATGCCAGGGCCAGCTGTGGCAGAGATGCCAAGACCTGAGTTCAAGCCTCGTGCTTGGATAAAAAAAAAATAATAAAATAAAATAAGGCCTTGGCTTGGAATTTGCACCATTTTTCTGGCAGGCCTGGGATTTGAACTTAGCATCTGGGTATCTCTGTGGCACTGTGGGTGAAGAGGAAGCTCACCGTCCTTGAAGACCATAAATCCTGATTTTGGTCATCCTAGACCTCACATACACTCCTGCCACTTCCACAGTACTGCCACAAGTGGCCGGTGTGTGGCCAACACTGGGTTAAGAAGTGAAAGTACATAAGGGGGTGCATAGCCAGGTCAACACTAATACCCCAAAACAATGAGGTATTGGCCATACCAGTTTTTATTGTCCATACCAGTCTCTCATCCCTCAGTTCTCTTGTCCTGGAATCTAAAGTCTGTGCCTCTGTATTCTGAGCATCTGGAATTTTCTAGAAGGACCTGAGAGGCCCAGTTGGGGCCGGAAGATAGACTGTCCTGTGATAAAGTACATTTACATTTCCTAGAAACTGACCTATACTTCCAAGCCACCTTAGCCTCACATCCCATGTAGCCCTAGATCCTTCTTGCTTGGGCAGCCTTCAGTCAGCTGTCAAGCTCATGTTGGCCAGAGCCACCAACAATCCCCCATTTCCCACTCCACTGCCAGCCTGCTGAGAGGGATGTGCAGTCAGAGGCCCAGCTGAGGAAAAGGATAGGACATCACATGACTGAGGCCCTCCCTCTCAGGCAGAGGAAACACTATGCCAGCTGGCATCACTGACCCAGAATCCCCTGGAGGCGGACAAATACTGGGACAGCCAGACTTGTGCCCCAGAGAAAAGTTGGAACACAGGCCTGTGGCAATTTAGGACTCATTGTATACCCTGATAGGGAGCTAAAGGCAAGGTCGGTGTGAAGGAGGGGCACCATCTGAGGTCAGAAAGAGGCAGACCAGCAACCAGGTAGGGGACAGAAAAAGACGAGGGAAAATTACACACATACACACACACACACACACACACACACACACACACACATACACACACACACACTCACACATAGATATTCCAAGCCCTTAGCAGTTCCTGAAAACAAAACCATGAACTCTCTCTATTAGGATCACATCCAACCCGTGAGAAGATGGCACTACCATACTCAGACTAACTGTAGACACAGCATTGAGCTTCTCATATCTGGAATGTCTCATAACCCAGCATGGAATTTCCTACCGTACACACTGCAATGTGGAAAACTCAGCCAACCCCTTAGTTTATTGTTGGTCATGAGGTTTGAACTCTGGGTCAGGGCGCTGTACTTCAGTTCTTCAGCTGAAGATGAGCATGCTACAATTTGAGCCACAGTGCCGTTTCCTGTTTTCTGGTGGCTCATTGGATATCAAGACCCACAGACGTTCCTGCCCAAGCTGGCTTTGAACTGTGGTCTTTACATCTTAGCTTTATGAGTAGCTAGGATGACAGTTGTGAGCCACAGGAGGCCCCAGACTTCATCCATCTTCATATACCCAGAGGAAACCAAATTCATCAGGCCACAAAATTCATGCAACTCTTTACTTCAGACTTTGACACCCAGCATCCAAAACCATCCTTCATTAGAGAGAATCAGACACAACAATCCCACCCATGCACCCATTTGCCCACTCCCTGCCTGCCATAGGCTTCGACCACTTGAGTTCTTGGTAAGGCACCATCCATTCTGCTGTGGCTTCAAAGTGGTGCAAACTTGGGGAGTTCTTAGAAATGTCTGTAAAGTGAGGCCAGCACCTGGTCTCTCAATCACAGCACCCTCCCACACATACCTCTACATCTTTGCATCGAAGATGTTTTACTTTCTTTCTTTTTTTTGATTGTGGGATTTAACTCTGGGCCTGGGTGCTGTCTCTGAGCTCTTCAGCTCAAGGCAAGCACTCTACTGCTTGAGTCACAGCACCCCTTTCAGTTTTCTGGTGGTTTGTTGGAGATAAAAGTCTCAGGGTACTTCCTGCCCAGTCTGGTTTGAAGCGTGATCCTCAGATCTCACCTCCTGAGTACTTAGGATGACAGCCATCAGCTACTGGCACCCAGCAAAACATATTTTTCAATGCCTGTCATCCTATCCTCTCAGGAGACTGAGATCTGAGGACTGCAGTTGGATGCCACCCTTAGAAGCATAGTGCATGAGAACCCTTTATCTCCAACTAAACACCCAAAAAACCTGTAAGTGGAGCTGTGGCTCAAGCAGTAGAGGGCTCGCCTTGAGCTGAAGAGCTGAGGGATAGTGCGCAAACCCAGAGTTCAAGCCCCATGCCTAACCAAAAAAATATTGTTTTCACTAACAAGTAGGAACAAAAATGAGAGATTGAATAGTAACTAGAGCATTATCGTTATATTTATTTCTCAGTGATCATTCTTGTAATGATTAATGAGAGTTTTCCAGCCAGGTTTAGCTTGAGAGTTAGTGTTAGGTAATAGATTAGATGGTAAGTAAATCTGAAATTGTTTTAGGGTACAGGGGTTCAGGAAAAGGTAGGATCATTGGAAACTACAGTATTTTTTCCTGATAAGAGAATTTGAGGAAAAATAATATAATACTTCATGTTAGGGAACAAGATAACTTCAGAGGTAGAGTCAGAAAATTTGTGGGAATTAGGGCAAATTGAAACGCATTTCCAGAGTGCAAACTGGAGTATCCATTAGAATGATTAAAAACTAGTCTTTTTCTTAAACATTAGAATTGGACTATCATTAGAGTGATAGTTAGGTTTCAGTTCCAGCTGTAGTTAGAGTTAGCCTTAGGGAAATGGAAAGTTTAGGGTCAAACTGAAAGTAAATCTTCGAATAACAACACTAGTTAGAATTAGGATGAATGTGAAATAAGAAACTGCTAATAATATTAAGATTAGGGTATGATTAGTGTGAGGGTCAGCCTCAATGTTCCAGTTAGGGTTCAGGTTACAAAAATGGCAAGATATTGAGTAAAACTACAAACAATTTTTAGAAAGATGAGTTGAATCAAAGTTACGATGAAGAAAAACTAATGTATTTGTACGGCTTTTAGAATCCAAAGTCTATTAGTTCTATGGTTAGGGGTACTGTTCTAGTTCGGGTTAGACTTAGGCTTAGGTAAGGGTAAGCTTTAAGGTAAAACTGAGTTTTCTGCTAACATTTTCAAGTAAAATAAGTGTGAAATTTACCAAAAACTTCAGAGTTTTCCTAATATTCCTATTCAGGGTTCAATAGGGTTAAATTTAGAGTTAGGTTTCTAGTAAGGTTTAGATTTATAGTTAGAGTTAGGAACTAGAGTATAATTTAAGTAAACTTGCAACTTCTTTTTGGAGATAGAGGAGTTCAGTAAAAGTTAAGATTAGTGGAAACTATGATAGTTTTCATGATATGAACATTTGAGGTTAATATTCATAATAGGGGATGATTTCAGAGTCCAAGTCAGGGAATCTGTAGGATTTGGAACAAAGTGCAAATAAATCATTTCAAAGACAATGAGTACCTGTTAGGAAATATTTTCCATTAATTTTAGGATTGGGTTACTATTATCATCAAGATTACTCTTAGGGTTCTGTCCAAGAGTGCAGGAGGAGAGACATAAAAATTAATATAGAAATCATCTTATAAATATGTTAGAAACAACTGCATGAAAGAAAAAAATTGAATACTTATCTTGGGGTTCATTTCCCTAGCATCAATTTATCTGAACTTTTCTGCTTGCCTTGGACATATACTAGTTATTGCAAATAAGAGAAGCCATGGGACCTATGTTTCTTTGGGTCTGGTTTACTTCACTTAATATAATTTTTCCAAGTCTTTCCATTTCCTAACAAATGGGGCAATATCATTCTTTCTGATGGAGGCATAGAATTCCATTGTGTATATATACCACATTTTCTTGATCCATTCATCTACTGAGGGGCATCTGGGTTGGTTCCATATCATAGCTATGGTAAATAATTCTACAATAAACATAGGTGTGCTGGTAGCTTTAGTATGGTCTTGTTTGTGATCATGTGGGTAAATGCCCAAAAGTGGGATTGCTGGGTCATAGGGGAGCTGTATGTGGAGTCTTTTGATGAACCTCCATACTGTTTTCCAAAGTGGTTGAACAAGTTTACACTCCCACCAACAATGTAGTAAGGTTCCCTTCTGTCCACATCCCCTCCAGCATCTGTTGTTATTAGAGTACTTGATTATAGCCATTCTAATTGGGGTGAGGTGGTACCTCAATGTTGTTTTTAGTTGCAATTCTTTCATGGCGGGAGAGGTTGAGCATTACTTCATGTGTTTATTGGCCATCCTTCTTTCCTCTTCAGACAAGTTTCTCTTTAAGTCTTTAGCCCACTTATTTGATGGGCAGTTGTTTCTTTGAAGATTTGTTGTTGAGGGATTTAATTTTTTTGAGTTCCAGGTATATTTTAGATATGAGACCCTTGTTCGTTGTAGATCTTCTCCCAATCCATGGGCTTTCTAGTGATCTTGCTAGCTATGTCCTTTGCCATGCAGAAGCTCTGCAATTTCATGAAATCCCATTTGTCAAACCTTGTTTTGATTTTTTTTGTGTTTCTGGGTCTCTATTAAGAAAATTTCGGCCTGTGCCAAGGAGACCTAGGGTTTCTCCTATTCCGTCCTGCAATGTTTTCAGAGTAAGATTTCAAAATTTAAAGTTTCAAGTATTACAGGAAGATCTTTGATTCATGTTGAATGGATGTGAGTAGCTTGAGCTGTTGCATAATTCGTGTGTGTGTGTGTGTGTGTGTGTGTGTGTGTGTTTGTAAGGGGGGTTATGTGTATCATTGACATCAAAGATAAGGAACTTGGTTCCTTTTTCTGAGATGTACACTATGGTGTTTCTTTGTTGGTGGTAGACGCTGATTGCTTGCCTTTGCCTGATGTGATCATTCTAGCTCAATTTTTCAATTAAAGTTTCTAAATTATTATTGAACATATAATGGTCTGATATTGCTTTGTCTTTAGTCTGCCATCTAGGATGTTCTTTTCCTCTTAAATATTAACATTCAATATGAATTTTACCTCCTGACTAATTTTCCCCTTTAATTTGCATTTTGAAATAAGAATTATAATGTCTTTGATCTCTGTATTCATGAAGAAAAAACATTTTGAATTCTCTATTTAATGTAATAATACCTGGACAGATTTGTTAGCACCAAGACCTTAAATTTTCTTTTGTAGTTTTCATTTAAAATAACCCTCCTTCATGTTTTTAGAATGGGTAGACAAAGAATTCCCACAATGCCTCACAACTTTTATCTTTCACTTTGTCTGTGCTTCCTTGTCACTGCTAAATTGTTCTGGATACCTGTATTAGAAACCCCAACCCCTGCAAAGCTGTTTCTGCTACCCAATTTCCTGCCACTGCAACTCAGAAATTACAGTCACATTTAACCTTTCCCTGGTATCCTATTCTCTGCTACTCATTTTGCTACCCATAATTCTTAACACCATGGTTCCAGCCACCTGATCCCTGACACCCCTGTCTCTGCTACCACATTCCCAAACAAAGCAAAGCAAGAGTAGGCACAGACCTTCGACTTGGGTAATTCTCTTGCAGGCACAATGGGACATTATTCCTCAGGTATTTAACATGAGGGATTAACTAGTGGTGTAAAGAAAAGAGGTTACTTAGAGGGGACTAAAATCCAAGGATATCAACTTATAACTTGTTGCTAGGAAAAGCAGGCCCTAAAGTGAAAGTTAATGAGAAAAGAAAATTTGACAAAATTTTGGGGATGATACAAATAAAAAATTTAGCTTAATCTCTTCTACCAGTGATCTGAATTATTTTATGACATAGATATGTAACTACTTTACAGTTTAAAAAGTATATGAAGATGAACATTTATCTGGTACTTATATTAATTTATGGAATATTTGCATATGACCATGTTAATGATACTCAATAGTTTATGCTTTATGAAATGCTCATGAGTCTGCCTTTGGCAACATGAATTGAGCTCTCTAACAATAAATGGAATTTCACGGTCAAATACTACAAGGATATTACTGAGGCTAATACCAAAATGAAAGCTGGAACAAGAAAACTGAACAAAGCTACAAGTTTGAAGGGAAGGGATCAGTGGTAAGGGCTATGATTAAAGAGAAATTTTTCATCATGGAATGAATCTTTGTTGAATTACTAGCTTTTTAAACATTCTTAGAAAGCAGAACATGATTTTTGATTCTTGCCTTTTGGAACCTCTTTAATGAGTGGTTAAACAAAAAATTATCAAAATGACTGAAAATCCACTGACATAAATTATTAGATTAACATTATACTCAATGTTGCCTTGAGATGCAGGTAGGCTGGATTCCTTTTCTATTAAATTAATGGAATAATCTTCCTTTTGAATGGTTGGACATTCCATGACAATTGTTCCAAAACAAGAACAGATACTGGAGAGAAAAAAAGAGGAAGGAGAGTCAAGGCTGCTGAAGTTAGCATATTTCCCATTTGGACTTTAATGGATTGTTTCTACAAAGATTTAGAATTTCATCTTAAGATAATAATTTCAAAATGGATGTGCTAAAGGATAGCTTTGAAATGTAATATTTAATGCTTTTGAATTACTTGAAGACAAAGGTTTACAGAAAACTTTAAATTCCAGAAAAACTGTAATGTTCCAATAAACACCTAGGAGAAATATAATTTAAAAATTCATCTGTTCAAAGCAAATCCTGGCATGAAAGTCTGTGAGTCACCTATCTCCAAACAGGAAGTGGCACTGTGGCTCAATTGGGAGAGGGCTCCTCTTGAGCTGAAGAACTCTGGGATATGTTAATACCCAAGCTCTGAGTTCAAGGCCCATGACTGACAAAAAGAAATTTTAAAGAATTAAATCATTAGGGCTGGAAGAAAACTCAGTGGTAAAGTGCTTGTCTTGCATGCATGAGGTCTTGGGTTCAATTCCTCAGCACTACATAAGCAGAAAAAACTGGAAGTGGCACTGTGGTTAAAGTGGCAGTGCGCTAGCCTTGAGCTGAATAGCTCAGGGGCAGCACCCAGACCCAGAGTTCAGGCCCCCCTACCAACATTATCAACAACAGCAACAAAAAATTAAAGCATCAAACAAACTGAAGATGTTGTCCAGAATAATGAATGCAGCATTATCCGTTGACATGACTTAGTGACTTGAAACCAAGTTTACCAGGGGAGATAGTGGGCATTTTGTGTGTGTGTAAAAACCTGCAAAATTATTTTTTACTTTCCCATGGAGGGTAAAAGGAGGAAATGGGATGGGGGAGGTGTTTGGTGGACTTGCCTTTCCGTTCACTGATTGTTTTCTGGAGTCAAATTCAGAAAAATTCTGCCTTCAATCCTAATTGCATGGGCAATGACGAAGCCATGTCCTGAAAGTGGTTTTGTCCTGTCCTTGGCCTGGTTCCAACTACCACTGGATAATCCAAGTCCCACTGCAGGACCAAGATGCCTCTAAGACTACTTATCTATTGGGCAGGTGGACCTAACCACCGCCAGAATAGGCAGAAAATGCAATTCCGAGGGCAGCACTGGAAATCTACAGTAGGCAGAGATTTTTTTAAAATACATTTTTATTGTAAAAATACTGTACAGAGGGCTCAGAGTTATAGGACTAGGTAACGAGTACATTTCCTATACAGCATTGTTACCTCCTCCTTTGTTTTTCCCCTACCATCCTTTCCTTCCCCACATCTACAACTCCCCCCTCCTTGACCCCTGCCTGAGATTGTAAATTCATTTTCGACACAGTGTCCTGTACATCTCATTGTCACAATGGTCAACCTGAATCCCCATTTAAGCATTCTGCTATATCCCTTCCATTCCCCAAATTACAAATATATATATTTTTTTCTTCATGTGTCTAATGGAAATTTTTTATTTCCTCTTCAAAGAAGTCTCTCTTTAAGTCTTCAGCCAACTTAGATATTGGACAGTTGTTCCTTTGAGGATTTGTTGTTGGGGGATTTATGATTTTGAGTCCTAAGTATATTTTAGATATAAGACTTTATCTGTTTTATGACTCATGAAGAACTTCTCCCAGTAAGTGGGCTTTTTATTGATCTTGCTATCTATGAACTTTACCTTGCAGAAGATCTACTGTTTCATGCAATCCCATTTGTCCAACCTCTCTTTGATTCGTTTTGTTTCTGGTTCTCTATTAATATATATATGTGTATATATATATATATATATATATATATATATATATATATATATATATATATATATCACCCTGCATGATTATTATTTTTTCAAAATAATGGCAAGTAAATTCTGAAAATATTGTATAGTTTGATAACGTTCACGTTGATGTCCCTCTGATAAAGAAAGAGGTAATTCAAATTAGCAGGCAAAATGTTCATTTTTTAAAAGGTAATACACATAGAATAATATTCACTATACCAATACAGTGAAATTAAATTTTATGCAGCTCATATTTAACTTAATTTTCTTGTCAAGGTGATATATAGAAAGGTTGCAGTAATTTTAAGTTAGTGGATACATAACATGTCAAAATTCTTATCCCCTCCCTCACTTTTCTCACACTTTTCCTTCACCCCAATACTCCTCACAAATCGTAATGTAAATTTCTAACATGTTGTCTTGTGAGTATTGCTATTGCATTGGTTTGCCTTTTGTCCTTTGTCTCACCATTTTATTGTTCCGCTTCCCTTGTCAAATGAAGATAAATGTATATACAATACACAGGATACTGAAATCAAATACAACAGTGGACACACCATAGAGGAAAACACAAAAGAAAAAAGAAATCACATAGTACATTAAAAAAAAAAAACCAGCCACAAAGAAAAACCTTTCTTTCCATGTGTAGGAGTTTATTTTGCTCAGCATCATTTTATGTGGTCATTTATACATAGCTATTGAGCCATTCTGTTCATCTGCTAGGAATATCCTAGATATTTCCTAGTTATTACAAGTGAGGGAAACCATGGAATCTGTCTTTGTGTCTTGCTTATTTTTCTTAGTAGGATTTTTCCAAGTCTTTCCATTTCCTTATGAATTGGAAGCATAGAATTCCTCCGTATGTATATAAACCACATTTTGTCAATTCGTTCATCTACTGAGTGGTATATTGTTTTAAAACATGATTGCATGTAAGTATCACTTAAAGCCATTCAAAAATGACAGATGCCAACTCACCAGATATACTAATATCATGACTTCCAAGTAAGATAGTATTTTATGATGGTACAAGTGTTGAGATATCTGGAAGAGTCTAATGTATATCTTGCACTGCATTAGGCAGGAAGATCTCCAATATCATATAGGATAAAAATGGTAGTGACAAAATATTTCCCTTGAGAGAGATATAGGAGGGTCCCAGAAGTATGAAGTAGTTCAGATAATTTTGAAGAATTTAGAAATGCAAGCTCAATTATGTCTCTTTAAAGAATAATTATGTAAGTGGAAGGGCAAAAGAAAGGTAAGAGAAGAAAATAACTGACAGCAGATCATTGTCCCAAGTTAGAGTATAAAAAGACATAATCTATAACTTCCAAGTTAAAGAGAGACCAGTTATGATGTGTCAATAGCTATTGAGGCATTTTCTATTTTAAAGAAGAATCAATTCGAGGAGTCTTCAGTCACATCAGTAAAGCTGTATGTTCAACCTAATGATTGGTGTTACTTGTCCTACATTTATAATGAGTAGGCTGATAAGATATCCAAACAAATCTAAATATATTGCAATAAAATCCCAAACTGATATGGATAGATGAGTTACTAATTGGGACTGTAGGACAAATTAGGCTTGTCTGTGCTTTAGTTCAATCTATAATCTCCTGGGTAAATAAAGTTTACAAAAATATTCAGAGAATACCTCTAAAAAAAGTTCATGATTCATATCTGTATAATATTTGTAAGGTCAGGATTAAAGCATTTGTTACCAACATTTAGAATCAACAGGACCTGTTGAATTTATGTATCCAGAATTTTATGTCTTCACATTCATATCTCAACATTTTATCAATATGACTGTCATCAAAACAGTTCTTATTGACCTTTTCTATGTCCTTTTTCTTTTCAAATCCAAATAGTAGATTTCCTTCAATATCTTCCTGAAAATACTTTCCTTCCTTTTCTTCTGTAAATCTATTTATTACTTTTTTGTTTCCTTATTTATCTCTTTCCTCCAATCTTATCCACACTGATACTCACATTGTTCACACTTTCATCAGAACTTTCCTTTTCCGCTTCCCTTTAATAATGTCCCTGATTTTATTATTATTTTTCATATTCATGTTCGTGGATATTTTGATGATGTTTAAACAGACCTATCTTTGCATCTGTTTACATAAACCTTAGTACTATCAGAAAGTTTTTTCCTCTAAATCCATCTTTTCCACCTGTAGTCCTTATCATCAAGAATGTAACTAACATAGGAGACAGAGATGTGGAAACACTTTAGATTTCCTCTTACCCTACCTCCATCCATTATATAAATGAATGATCAAGATTTTCTCAGTTTCTGTCACTAATGTAATTTCTATGTACTCCTTTTTATGCCCCTGATACCAGTCTATTGCAAATACTCATCACCAGTCCCTCAGTCCTAAAACAACTGTTTACAAAGTATGCATTCTCCCCATAGTCTTTTCATATTGGTCCTCTCCATCACCAAATTGCTGTCCTTGTAAGCACACAGAGTGAAGAACTCAGACAAAAATTCTAGTACCATTATTTACTCACAACATTGACTGTTGGTCATACATTTCTCATCTGTAAATGTATGTAATCTACTAGAAATATTGAAGAATATAAATGTTGACTTCTAAAGCAAGGAAAAAGAAAGTAAACAGTCTTTACATTTTTCTACCTTAGCTTACAAATAAGGAAAGAGTCAAATTCAGTTTGTTTGTATAAAGTTAGAAATAGTTTCATGCAGAAATAAAAATAAATTTTAACTCCTGGCTCTGTAGCTTGTGTCCTTTTATGGTAACTGCAGATAAGTAAGTGGTATTATGTAAATTGTGTCATGTATTTACTGCTGTAATGAAGAACATAGTCTTAATATATCATTGGAAAACATTGGTTATTGAGTAGTATCTATATGAGAATGTTATTTGAACTAATCACACTAAGTGGAAACCTACATCTTAGTCCATCAAAATATGGAAATAAAAGATTTAATTTATAAGAAAATAATATCACCAAGAACAGTGAGTATACATTAGAAAGACTACTGGAATAACATTAAGGTTTTTACTGTCTCTACCTGTTTATTTGATTGTATTTCTTGATATTGAAACTCTCCTCTTTTTATTCTGGGTTTATTTTTTTTTTTGGCTCGTCATGGGGCCTGGACTCTGGGCCTGGCACTGTCCCTCAGCTCTTCAGCTCAATGCACTCTACTACTTGAGCCACAGTGCCACTTCCCGCTTTTTCTGCTTATGTGGTGATGAGGAATCAAATCCAGAGCCTCATGTAAGCAAGGCCAACACTCCGCCAATGAGCCACCTTCCCAACATTCCTCTTGTTATTGTTATTGTATATAATCCAACACTGTTTATAACTATGCACTCAATGTGGGAAATTTAGCTTCAAAGATAATTGAAGTTTTTTGTTTTTTTTTTTCCTTTTCAATCACAACATCGTCATTGTCAGGCTACACTGTGGTCATCATCCTCTCCATCCAAATTATTATTAACATCATAAGTGCTAATTATTGAACGTTGCTATGTGTCTATGATTTTACTATTATTTGTCTTTTGATTAATAATTTTAATGTTACCAATGTGCATGCATCCATATTGAAATTTTAAAAAAATAAACAAAAAAAATAACCATATCAGGTAGCTTAACTATGTGCTTATAACAAATTATGGAATAGATTTTTTGAAGCATTGCAAATTCCTAATCAGTGTTAATTAACTTCCTCTCTCTCCTTAACTACGACAAATATTTAAGAGTTTGGGCATAACCTTTTCAAGTAATATACTGTAAATATTACTACAATATCATGTGTATATCTAAAATTCCCTTGAAAATAATAAACTCTACTTTCTATTGAAATATTAGTTATTTTATTCTATGAAACTTTTAGAAAAATAGACTGTATATCTTTGAAAGGAAAAAGGTAAAAATACTAACATAAAAGTTTTAGAGGGAGTCTGTCACATATACATATATATATAGAATAGTACATTTTTAGAGATTATTTGTCATCAGAAATATATACATATATCTAAATTTATTTGCAGAATGATATACATCATAGTGAAACAAACATCTTAAAACATAATTAAAATTAAAAAAAAAAAAAACTTCATGAAACCAAGTGCCGGTAACTCACCCTTATAATACGAGCTATTCTGGGTGCTGAGAACTTAGAATTGTTTTCAAAACTAGCCCAGACCGAACAGTAATTGTTAGCTTCTTATCTCCAATTAACCACTAAACACAGGAATTAGCTCTTTTCCTCAAGTTATAGAGTGCTGTCTTTGAGCATAAAAAGGCTTAGGGACAATGCCCAGGCCTTGCAAACAACACCCACAACAACAAATTGTATCACATTAATTTCACAAAAGCATCTTTTAACTGCTGTGAACATTTCTTAGAAACACGAATACATACCCCTGGAAAATGTTAAGTAAAAAAGTATAGAATATTTACATCTATGTTAAAGACATGACTATTTAGATTGTTTAAGATATTTAGGTAATGATTAGAAGTTAAGAATAATGATAGGTAGGTCATATATTGGGACTGTTTTTTTTTATTCTATTGTACAATAGTAATAAAATGATATTTATAATGATTATATAAAATTACTCTTGCTTGGTATTTGAATTATCATAAGTGATAAATATTTTTAAATGATTTTCAAAGCAAAGGGGGTATCAATTCTTTTGTAATTTCAAAACAATTAAGAAAATGGTTTCAAGTCTGGTTCACTCTAAGTCTATGTTTGTTTTCTTGTTCTAGTTTTCATAGGAGAAATTGAAATTGCAAAAATTTAATGGATATTGGCATTCAGGAACATCTTCACATACACTAATATTGGAGTCATTAAGTGGAATTGTTTTATTTCATTTGTTACTTTCACAAATAAATCAAGATGATTGTGTATTTTCTTCTTTTCACTGCTTTTGGCTCTTATCTTGAGAATACATTTTTCCTAGCAAGGTAGAGATAAGCAATTGGTTTGAGCAAGTAACATATGACTTTCATAAAATGCAGATACATAGATTTGTATCTTCTGTCATTTGCTAAAAGTTTCTTCCAGAAAAGTTTCTCAATTACTTAGAAGTTTTTCCCTTTCCCCTCCACAAATTATACCTACATCAAATACAGTGAAAGCAGGGGTTATACTGTGGGGGAGGGACATACAAAACAACAAAGAAATAATCTTATAAATGTGCTAGAAACAATCACATGAAAGAAAAAAAACATTTGAATACATATCTTAGGGATCATTTCCTTAACATCACCTTATCTGAACTTTTCTGCTTGACATACATACATATACTAGATATTGCAAATAAAGGAAAACATGGGGAAAAAATAGGGATAAAGGTCGACTCATTGCAACAATGAGATGACAAGTCCTTATGTCGAAAAATGAACTTTACAACTTTGGTGGGGAGGGGTAGGGAGGAGGATTGGGTGGGGCAGCGGGGGAGGATCGGAAGGGATGGGAAGAGGAAACAAAGAGGAGGCTACAATGCTTGATAAGAAATATACTCATTATTTTGCCCATGTAATAGTAACCCCTCTGTACAGTATATTCACAATAAAATATAAAAATAATAAAAAAAATACTTAGAAATGATGCATAATTCCTAGGTATAGGTATTCCAGTTATCACATTTACTTTTGGATTAAGTTATCTCTGTATAAACTCAAACGGACAAAATACCCTCAAAATAAACAGAAATCACATCTTTGTTTTTTTTTTTTTGGCGGGGGGGGGATGTCAGGTCTTGGGGCCTGAACTCTGGGCCTGGGCATTGTCCCTCAGCTCTTCAGCTCAAGGCGAGCGCTCTATCACTTGAGCAACAGCACCACGTCCGGCTTTTTTCTTTTTGCTTATGTGGTGCTGAGGAATCGAACCCAGGGCCTTGAGCATGCAAGGCAAGCGCTGTACCACTGAGCCACCTTCCCAGCCCCACATCTTTGTTTTAAATGTAGTAGTTTACCAAAAGTTTTTAGCCAACACCAAAAACATCTTTTTAGCTATTCAGCATTTTGTGTGAAGAAGTTTTAACAATAGTGATTTTTTTTCCTGACATGCAATTCACTTACAATATATTATCACCTTTTATTGTATACATTTTAGTGCTTTGGAAGTGAATTGTACTTTTATAAGTTTTCAAAGGGTAATTTTCACAAACATGCATTTCTTCAAATAGAAATGCTATAAATTTTAGAACAGACATGAAAATAGACATAAAATTCAGTTACCGGAATTTCCCCAGCATACATCCTCTATAGTGTGTCTTTTCAAAATTTGTTTTTGGGGATCATTTCCAGGGTCTCACACATACTATTCAAGTTCACTGTCAACTAACTACATTCTCTGTCCAAAAAAGTTTTTTACTTCTGTTTAATACATTCATAGAAGTGTATTGCCTGGATCCTATACAATTCTCTTTCACCGTTTGAAGACTTGAAAAGTTGTTTGCTAAAATGATTGCAGTATTATACAAATCGATCACTATGAGAAGTATATCAATTTCTCCACAAATGCATTACTATATTTTGCGTCCTCTTTTTATATTATGGTCATACTAGTGAGTTTTCTTTTTATTATTTCTTAGACACTAAAGAGGATCTTATTTCATATGCTTCTCCTATTGACTATTAATTTACATATGTTATTTAAAGAAATATCCTATTCAGGAAAAAATTTATATAGAATTAGAAGATATAAAAATACTTAAGTTTCAGAATCATTATAGCATTAACATTGTAGCATTAACAAATATGTGCTCTCTGTTGGATATGTTTTCATTTCTGTTATAGTGTCCCTTGAATTATGAAAGATTATCACTTGATATAATCCAGTTCTTGCTTTTCTTTAGCCAGTAATGTTTTCCATGTCAAATTTTAAGAAACCTTTACTGATCAATGTCATGAATTTTTTCATTTATGTTTTATAGGTTTTTACATCTCACATTTAGTTTGATAATCATTCTTTATAAGGTTTGAGGTAGCCAGGTGCCAGTGGCTCACGCCTGTAATCCCAGCTATTCAGGAGGCTGAGATCTGAGGTTCGTGGTTTAAAGCCACCCCGAGCAGGAAATCCATGAGACACTTATCTCCAATAAACCACTACAAAAACGGAAGTTTTGCTGTTGCTCAAGTGGTAGAGTGCTCACCTTGAGCTGAAGAGCACATGGATAGTGCAAAAGCCCAGAGTTCAAACCCCATGACCGACATACAAACAAACAAACAAAGGATTGAGGTAGTAGTCTAAGATCGTTCTTTAAATCCAGAGAGGCAATAGTGCCAATACAACCATTTAAGATTCTGTTTTTATTTCATAAAATCGTAGAATCTTTTTCAAAATCTGTGGACCATAAAACTAAGAATTTATTTTTGAAAAATCTGTTACCTTATTCTATTTGTCTGTTCTTATATTTGAACTATGTTGTCTTCACTACTAAACATGGTAATACTATTCAAACTAGTATGAAGGCTCAAGCTAAACCATTTTACAAGATTGCTCTGACTGACCTGAATTCCTTGAATTTACATACAAGATTATTGAGCAGGTGTACCAATATTCTACAGAGATATCTAAATATTTGATAGTCACTCATATTTCGCACCTTGTGAAAATACAAACCCCTGATATTATATATAGAAAATGTCTTTAGAGACTGCTCAATGCAACTAAAATTAATTTAGGAATGAGATAAGATTTAGATAACAGTACAGCATAATAAAGCTGAATAATAACGACTTGAGCTGTACTGCAGAAGAGAGTGAGAGGGGGAAGAATGGTGGACCACATTGGAGCTGTATGTCATTGGTATTGTTTCAAAAAACAGAAAGACTTCAGAGAAGACAAGGAGAAAAATATAGTGTCCTGAATCTAGTTTCTTTTTAATCCACTGATAGTTTGGACTGAAAGTCAGATAACATGGGAAAAATAAAATAGAAAATAAAGCATTGTATAGAGCTATTACAATGTAAAGAAGTTGTAATAGGAATATAATTTATTTCCAAAGAAATAAGAGAAAGAATAACAATAACAATTGCTAACGTGGATAGAAGATGGATCACATTTCATCATATATAATTTTTAAAAAACATACTACGAAAGAAAATTTAAAAGTCATAATTTAAAATACAATTTGTATTATAACTAGATAGTATAGCTCAGTGGTAAAATATTGGCCTAACATATGTGAAGAAATTGTGTGATCTCCCAAGCATTGCAAAGTACACACTAAGCACACATACAAAAAACCCACATAAACACACACACATACCACATACACACATTTGGAATATTGTTATTATCATATTAAACAGAGGAAATTATCACAAATAGTAAAACCATTTTAATATATGTAATCATAATATTGCTCATACTATTTAAATGTTTAGTAGAAGTAAAATAGTCACAAGATACTTGGATTCTTATAGATTGAATAAATTGAAAATTAAGAAATAAAAGACATGAGAACTTTACAAACAAATTTTAAATAATAAACATTTTGAAATATGTGTCCTTTTAGTTTGACAAAAGATTGATGTTACTGGTGTTTTAACTCAAGATTTAGAAGATGATAACCAAGTGCTCTATATCTTGCTAGGGATGGCTATATCTCTAATCATTTCACTCTGGACATTTTATGATAAGGTCTCATAATTTCTCAATCTCGCCCGAATTACAAATCCTATTTACACTTCCCACCATAGTTAGAAAATGCAGACCACAAATTACTATGCCTAGCTCAAATATTTTTTTTTAATTCAAGTACAAATATTTCCAAAAAGTGACCAGATAATAAAGCCTTTTTTAATAAAGTATGTGCTTCTTGAAAATATACTATTTGTTACATAGACAAACATGTTTAGCACTATAACAAAATAAATTTATTTAAATTCACCAACCATATAAAATTTAAGAAAATAATTTTTTACATATTCACATGTTAAGTATTTTGAAAGCAAAATATATGTCTGAATAATTTACATGTGTTAAAATTATGCAAAACTAAATTAACTAATCCTACAACTCTGAAAAAAGAATTACCCTAAGGAAATAAAACAAAATAAGTTCAAAATTTGAAATTTAGAAAATAAAGTGTACTCTTTAGTTGACTTAAGTAACTGTAAACCCTCTGTATATCAATTTTATAATAAAAAATGCATGAACATAGAAAGAAAAGTACCCATTGGTCAATAACAACAGGAAAAACATCAGTAGATTTTTTTTTGAGTGTTCAAAAAAATCAATGGAAGGGATAACAATGTTCCTTCCATAATAAATGTACTCATTACCTTACTTAAGTAACTGTATCCCCTCTGTACATTACCTTTACCATAAAATTAAATTGAAATTAAAAATAAACTATATAATATACCAATTAAGAATTTGTAGAGAGCTAGGAAGGTGGCTCAATGGTAGAGCGCTTGCCTTGCATGCTTGAGTCCCTGGGTTCGATTCCTCAGCATCACATAAACAGAAAAAAAAGCCGGAAGTGGCGCTGTGGCTCAAGTGGTAGAGTGCTAGCCTTGAGCTAGCCTTCAGGGAGAGTGCCCAGGCCCAGAGTTCAGGTTCCAGGACCAGATCCCTCCCCCCCCCAAAAAAAACCAGAATTACTAGAAGCCATTGGTTAAAGCTTTTTAGAAAACTGCCCTAAGTGCCCAAGTAATATAATTTGATGATACTATTTATATACTTCAACTTCAGCAGAGAAGCTAAAAGTTTAAAAACTGTTACAAAGTAAAGTAATACATCAGAATATATTACTGTTAATAATAATCATAAGATGAATTTATAGTGGTAGTCAAATATGTAAGAAATGAGGCAATTTGCCATTTGTTTGCACTTAATAAGTGAGAAAGAATTTTCTAGGTCTTTTTAAATATATAATAAGTTTAATAAAGAAACTATTCTGTCACATCATATGATAATCAGATGAAGCTGATATTAGAACAAAGAGCAGATTGTACTAAGTTTTGGATGTTAATGTATATACTTATTTTGGTTGTGGGAAATTGTGTTCAACTTGGGGTATTGTTTTTGTTAGACTGGTTAATTTTTGGATAAGGGTTCCCTTTCCACAAGAACAATCACCTGATCTGTATTTTTAACCTTCCCATTACCAATGGCATAAGAGTTGCACACCAACTTGTCTAGATTCCTACCTTGGCTGACCTGGATTCTGCAGTCCTTCCAATCTTAACCTGTAAATAGTGCAGGATGGTGGAAATAATACAGTGCATCGAGAGATAGATTGAGAAGGAAGTCCACTAAACTTTTGGCCTGGGTTCTGTTCTCAAGCCTCCTCAATAGTTAAGAGTTCAGTTGGAAGCCCCTGATGCCAAGCAGTAAGAGTATTTTTAAAGCAACTAGACATACATATGACTTAGGCATGTGAACACCTCAGGACAAGAATAAAAGAGCAGTGAAGCATAGAGGACAGGCCCAATTTTAACTAGCTACTTAAGGCTGAATAAGCTTAGCTAGCTACTCGGGAGGCTGAGATATGAAGACCACTATTCAAAGTCAGTCCAATCATGAAAATAAATGCGATTATCTCCAAAAAAACAGAAGTGGAACAATGGCTCAAGTGTTAAACCACTATCCTTGGTCACAGAAGCTTAGGGAGAGTGCCCAGGCACTATCAAGCCTCAGGAATGATGAATGAATGAATGAGCACATGCACGTGCCCGTGCATGTATACGTGTGCATGTGTACACACACACTCTCTCTTTCTCACACACACACAAATGAGTATTTCAATGTGAAGTTCTTTTTTTTACCTTGCTGTAATCTATTTCCCTGTATTAGTTTACAAATTAAAAAAATCAGCTAAGCACCTATTTACATACAACTCATCTTGTTTCTCTAAAGTCTACTCTTTTTGGAAGCATGCTTTTATTTGACCCAAATGTAAATTATTCAGAAGGTCGATTCATCTCCCTCAGTTCTGTAGAATTAGATGATTGTTTAGCTTCCTCCAAGCAATATAATTTTGTGAAATCCTGCATCAAGCAATGTATTTCTTTCACTAGAAGGGAAGTCTCTGTCAAACAATTAATAATAGGTTTTTCTTCTCCTTGCTAGCATCTGTAGTTTTATTATCTTCATATATTTCATGATCTGTCTGTGTATGACAAAGACTGTTGTGAAAATAAAAAGACCCTTCGCAGCACTTATCATTTATATATCATTCATAGATATGAAGGTGTTTGAATATTAATGAAATTGCATTGGAATGAATCATGTTCACATTGACTATCGTGGAAAATAAGAATTGGTTTCTCAGAACTTTAGGTAAGAACTTGATTAAAAGAAACAAAAGGAAAAGTGAGAAACAACTCAACACATACATTAAAATGAAACAAAACAACCCTAGAAAACAAATTAATTCATTACTCAAGAACCTGCAGGAAATGCAAAGGCTTAAAAAAAACATCAGCTATGACAAGCTTATGAAAATCCTGACTACATGGGAGTCTACTCTTGTGAGGATAGAGGTTAAAGCCCAGACTGGACGGAAAGATATATACACAATGCCATGCACCTGTTATTCTAAATTCCAGGAAGAATAACATAACTTGGACTGAGCCCAAGATCATACACAAGTATCTGAAAAATAATCAGGATAATTTAGGGCTGGAGACATGAAAACGTGGTAAGAACATCCATTTATGGGGCACAAGACACTCAATTTAAACTCTAATATTATGGGTATTAAAGTAAAAAGCTATGATTTTAAATAATTTTAAGATTTGAGTATTTGAGTGGAAAAATGCATGAGAGAGATAGAATGAACCCATGCAATGCTTTCAACTTAAGTGAAAATGTTTTGTGGTACTTCAGACAAAACAGAGTTACCTTGCAAATGAGCATGGTTGTGCATTTGAGTGATGGAAATACTTTACTTACACAGGTGTAAATTAAATAGATTTTATATGGGTAGATTGTATTTCTTGAATTAAAGCCTGGATGATGTCCCTGAGATTTTTCTCTCAAGGCTACCATTCTACTACTTTGAGCCACAGTTCCAATTCTGATTTTCTGTTGATTGTTTAGTGATAAGAGGCTCCTGACATTCCTGTCCAAGATGGGTTCAAATCATGATTGTCAGATCTCAGCCTCCCGAGCTACCAGGATGCCAGGCAATAGCCGCCGATAGTTTTAATAATTTAGAAAATTGTACAGTTACTGAAGTTATTCATTATCATTATAACCTGTGTAATATATGTGTGTGTGTATATATCAATGCATATGGATAGAAATATTTTAACATATTTTGTATCTACAGTAGATTTATGAAATCATTCATTATAAAATAAAATGGAAACTAAAGTTAATAAAGAGCAAAACAAAGGAAATTATCACTTTTCTTGTTGTTGAATGGAATATGAATTGCGAGAATCAGTTTGGGAAAACCATCTCTACGTTAACAGAATGGATAAGAGGTATTAATTCCAGTCCATCTATTTTCCCATATTGTGCAACCTCACACATGAGTGTCAAAATCAAACCACCCTTTTTGCCTTTGCTTTTAACTCACTTGTTATAATTTATGGGTTAGTTGAAGTAATCAAATAAAGATTAGAATAACATTATGTGAAGTTATGAATTAGAGCTGAAAATGATTTTAAATGTGATAATACCTAATTAAATTGCATATTTCTTACTTTTACTCTGTAATGTCCCTCATTTCCACATTAGGAAAGTACATAGAAGGTTCTCATTAAATTATGTGTACATTTATGAAATAATGTATTGAAAGAATATGGGCACAGTGTGGTTTTAGCTTATTGAGACCTGTGTTTCTGAAGACTCGCAATACATTGTGATGAAGGGAGGGATGTGCTTCTTCTGGAAAACTGGCTAGAGGATTGCTCACATAAAGGTAGTGATGAATTCTTCCAAAAAGTTACAGTAAAATCACTTTCACAACCATGTTCACTGCTGCACTATTCACCGTAGCCAAGTTACAGAAACAGCCCAGATGCCCTTTGGTGGAGTGATGGTTGGAGAAAGTGTGGCACATATAAAAAATTGGATTTCAACCATCAATTATGAAGACTGTTACATTATTTGCAACGAAATGGATAGATCTAAAACTATATTAAGTGAACTAAGAGCCAGACACACAAAGGACCCATGTTCTGTCTCATATTTGGAAGCTAGAATTTTATTACAAGTTTATACAAAAATATTAACCAAAGCATGCTATGTGCGGAGGAGTATTTCAAAGGTGTAATTTCTTATAAAAGTGAACTTTTAATCCAATAAAATATATATCAGGAAACTATCAGTTGGAAGATGTGAGGGGAAGTCAAAGGGAAGGAATAAGGAGAGTTATGGAGGAAGACAGTAAAAGTATAATATTCAATGTAGATAGTATGAAACTAGGAAAAATTAAAGTGGGGTGAGATTTGGAAGGGTGTGGAAAAGTTATATAAAGATCCTTTATACTTAAAAAAATTGGTTTGTTGAATGGAAATTCCATTGTCCAAGTATTTAAGATAATAAAAATATAATTAAAAACAATGGAGACATCTGATCTTAAATTCTATTTAAATCTCTTTTAAAAAATAAAATTGCTCTATAAATTGATCAGAGGGATGGATTTTGTGGCTAGCTAGATCATTGCACATCTGTCTCTCTCCTCTCCCTTTCATGGTTTTCATAGGTAATATGATTGCTCCATAATTATCCTAATTTATTTTGCTTTTATATTTTTGATTGCATCATTTCACTTTCTCCTCCGCCATTTCCCAACTAATTTACATAGAAGGCATTATTTCCTATTTTCTCATTCCTAGAATAAGCTGCACATGAAGACACCACTGGCCCTCATTTTCAGTCTGTACCTTTGAATACGGAGGAAAATCTTTCCTCTGCTCTCTACCAATTCCAAGTTAGAATCATTTAGAATAGTAAAAATGATAAAAAGAGAAAATAAATAATAGTGAAAAAAAACAGATGCAGAAAATTCATCGGATTTTTCTGACCAGGTTATCCAATGTGAACTATTGGGAAAATACATGGACACTTCATTCTCACTGGCACTCAAAGTCTCTAGCTAGGCAATTCTGATGAAGATGAGAAACAAGTTGAAAAAGTGAGAAATTGTATCAATTGCAAGAAAAAATGGAGAAGGATTCAAGCAAATTTCTTCTTTGGTCTACCGAAAATAATCACCTTACTACAGTGCAGAAACTACTTTCCAAAAAGGCCACTCATCTGAATACTAGGGATAACAATGAGTGTACTCCTCTTCATCGAGAAGCCTACAGTGGACACTTAGGCTTCTTTATTTCATCATGATGCAGATACCAATGGCCAAACTAAAGGCCTCTTGACCCCCTTGCTTCTTGCTGCTGGGAATAGAAATAGCAAAATTATGCTAGATCTCCTTCTGTTGAACCATTATATCAAACCAGATCTGAAGCACAACTTGGAAGAAACTGCATTTGATATTGCCAAAAGGATAAGTATTTATCACTACCCTTTGAAGTTGTGGAAGGCTGTACAAATTGTTCTCCAAAGTACTAATGGTTTGGTTAAGTTTCTTAAATTTCAAAATTGCCAGTCCATCCTATGTGTCCATACAAAATATTTTCACAATACAAAGCAACAGCAATATCTTACTTTAAAAATTCATGGATTGCATGGTATTCTTCCAAGTGAATTGCCTGTCTTTGATGTCAAAATATATTCGAGTTGTTTGTATACTAATGATTTCTGTAGAGTTTGTGATTTTTTAATAAGAAATAATTTTAACTTATCTGTTGAAATGAGTAGTACAGAAACTAAAGATATTTCTGATGCTTGTCTGAAAAATGTATATTTTAAAATATTTAGTATTCTGTTTGTATAATATCCATAATCTATTTCATTCTCTCCTAGATATAATACTTTGAATTCGACATTGTTTTATAATATATAGGTTCTTAATAAATGTGTCCTTTCAGATTGCATTCCATATAGAAACAGTTTAAGATTCCTTTAATTCCTAGGTCCCTATAGAATTTTATATCTTAGGGATAAAATAACAATGTTATCTTATTTCCAAAGTTTTATAAAGGTTATACTATGTAAAGGCCTTTCTGAAAAGGTGAAGATTGAAAACACTGATGTCAAACTAACTTTTTTTCTATGAATTACATGTATTATTACACTTGTATATTTGTAATCAACTTTTTAATAACTGTTTTTCATTTCTTGAATCTGAAGAATGAAAAATATGGAATACTTCACAAATTTTCATATCATTAACATGGCTCTTATGGAAGAGCCGTGTTAATCTCTGTATTGTAATTCGGGTAGACGTGCTGCTGAAGCATGTAGTATCCTGTAAATTTAAGTATTTAATGATGCAGTCTTAAGACAGGCATATATCCTTTGTTGCCTTTTTGTAACAAGGAAACTTTATTGTTACCTAAATTGCTATTCATCTTATTTCTGTAAAATTCTGTTTATGGTGGAAAAAAACTTATATTGTTTGTTCAATTGCTCACATTTGCAATTTTTGTCAATAACAGTTTTAAGTCTTTTTCATTTGAAATTTTATCGTACTTTGAAGCCTTTATAGCTAGGTCTAAAGATGATGGCTTTTCAAGTACTTATTTATCAACTGATTTAGCTTTGTGGAGCTAATGTATTCAAAGTAAGCCTTGCTTAAGAGCTACTTCTAAAATTCTCCAGCTTAAAATGTCCCAAATGAGGTCTTACTGGCCCAAATATCTGCCTGACCCATTACCCGTGCTCCATGTAGGAACAGACCAACCAGAATATCTTACCCTGATAGCATAGCTTGTCGTACTGGAGCAAAACAAATTTAGTTGCAAGAGGTCATAGGGAGATGAACAGTTCAGACAGAACTGTTCAGACTAGAACGTGTTTTTTTTTTTTTAATTTAATTTAATTTAATTTGTGAACATACTGTACAGAGGAGTTACAGTTACATGGGCAGGATAATGTGTACATTTCTTACCAAGCATTGCAGCCTCCTCCTTTGTTTACCCTTCACATCCCTTCCCAGCCTCCCCCCTAACCCCCTAATCCCAATCCTTCTCCTTCCCCCCCCCCCCGGGCCCCACCCCCCCCCCCCCCCCCCCCGCACCAACGTTGTAAAGCTCGTTTTGGACATGACAACTTGTACTTCTCATTGTTGCAACAGGTCCACCTGTATCCTTAAACAACTGGTTTTTCCCCATCTCCTCCACAAGTTATACTGACATCAAATATAGTGAAAGCGGGGGTTATACTGTGGGGGAGGGACATACAAAGCAACAAAGAGATAATCTTATAAATGTGTTAGAAACACATGCATGAAAGAAAAAAAACATTAAAATACACATCTAAGGGTTCATTTTCCTGACATCACATTATCTGACCTTTTCTGCTTGACTCATACATATACTAGATATTACAAATAAGGGAAACCATGGGACCTACGTTTCTTTGGGCCTGGCTTACTTCACTTAATATAATTTTTTCCAAGTTTTTCCATTTCCTAACAAATGGGGCAATGTCATTCTTTCTGATGGAGGCATAGAATTCCATTGTGTATATATACCACATTTTCTTGATCCATTCATCTACTGAGGGGCATCTGGGTTGGTTCCATATCTTAGCTATGGTAAATAATGCTGCAATAAACATAGTTGTGCTGGTAGCTTTAGTGTGGTCTTGTTTGTAAACATTAGGGTAAATGCCCAAAAGTGGGATTGCTGGGTCATAGGGGAGCTCTATGTGGAGTCTTTTGAGGAACCTCCATATTGCTTTCCAAAGTGGTTGAACAAGTTTACATTCCCACCAACAATGAAGTAAGGTTCCTTTCTGTCCACATCCCCTCCAGCATCTGTTGTTGTTAGAGTTCTTGATTTTTGCCGTTCTAACTGGAGTAAGGTGATATCTCAATGTTGTTTTGATTTGCATTTCTTTTATGGCTAGGGATGTTGAACATTTTTTCATGTGTCTATTGGCCATCCTTCTTTCTTCTTCAGAGAAGTTTCTCTTTAAGTCTTTCGCCCACTTATTTATTGGGCAGTTGTTTCTTTGAGGATTTGTTGTTGCGGGGTTTAATTTTTTGAGTTCCAAGTATATTTTAAATATGAGACCCTTGTCCGTTGTATGGCTACTAAAGATCTTCTCCCAATCCGTGGGCTTTCTATTGATCTTGCTAGCTATGTCATTTGCCCTGCAGAAGCTCTGCAACCTTATGCAATCCCATTTGTCCAACCTTTCTTTGATTTGTTTTGTTTCCGGGTCTCTATTCAGAAAATTTCAGCCTGAGCCAAGGAGACCCAGGGTTTCTCCTATTCCATCCTGTAATGTTTTCAGAGTGTCTGCTTTGAGTTCAAGGTCTTTGATCCATTTGGAGTTGATTCTGGTGCAGGGTGATATATAAGGATCTAGCTTTAGTTTTCTACATGTAGTTAATCAATTTTGCCAGCACCATTTACTGAAGAGGTTGTCTTTCTTCCATTCTATTGTTTTAGCTCCCTTATCGAAGATTAGATGGCTATAGGTCTGTGGGTCCATTTCTGGGTTTTCAATTCTATTCCATTGGTCCTGAGGTCTGTTCTTATGCCAGTACCAAGCTGTTTTGATTACTATGGCTTTATAGTAGAGTTTGAAGTTTGGTATTGATATTCCTCCAGCAGTGTTCTTTCCATTCAGGAGCGTTTTTGTTATTCGGGGTCTTTTATTGTTCCATATGAATTTTTGGATTGCCTCTTCTATTTCCTTGAAGAATGAGGTTGGAATTTGGATAGGTATTGCGTTGAATTTGTAGATAGCCTTGGGAAGTATTGCCATTTTCACGATGTTAATCTTTCCAATCCAGGAGCATGGGAGGTTTTGCCATTTTTTAAGTTCTGTGTTGATTTCCTTTTTCAAGATTTTAAAGTTTTCATCATAGAGGTCCTTCACTTCTTTAGTTAAGTTAATTCCTAGGTATTTTATTTTTTGTGGGGCTATTACAAATGGAGTTGCTTTCCTAATTTCAGCCACACTTTTCTCATTGTTGGCATACAGAAAAGCCATTGATTTTTGGGGGTTAATTTTATAACCTGCTACTTTGCCAAAGTTTTGAATCAGCTTGAGTAATTTGGGAGTGGAGTCTATGGGATTCTTTAAATACAAGATCATGTCATCTGCAAAGAGGGAGAGTTTTATTTCTTCTTTCCCTATTTGGATCCCCTTTATGTCTGCATCTTGTCTTATTGCTGTAGCTAGGCATTCTAATACTAGATTGTAGAGAAGTGGAGAGAGTGGGCATCCTTGTCTTGTTCCTGAGTTAAGAGGAAATGGCTTTAGTTTTTCACCATTGAGTATAATGCTGGCTGTAGGTTTGTCATATACAGCCTTTATCGTATTGAGGAATGTAGAACGTGTTTTTTCAAAATATAATTATTTATTATCCCTACCATTTCAAAAGTAGCTAAAGCCAAGAAGGTGAAAAAATTGTTCATATGCATGATTACCTAATGTCCTGGCCTGTCTACAATCCAACCAGGCAGAAACTTACACCACTGATTTTCTATCACCAAATATATTCCATAGCTCCAGGAGAAGTCCATATGTTTCTCCTCGTTATTAGGCCTTAAATTGGTAATGTTTTAATCATAGTGTTTCCTCTTGCTTCTAGGCTGCACATCTCTGAATGGTAAAGCTTTAGGTCTAATTCTACCAAACACTGAGGTAGAGGTAATGGAATTATATTTTAAAACAGTTGCCTTTGTTACCCTAACCACAACAGAAAAATGTAAAATATGTTCTTATATTATATATACTTATATATTTTATATTTATATGTGATGATTTTATATTTCACACAATGAATCTTACTGGAATTAATTGATAATTTGACAAATTACTTGATATTTATTCCAATAAATAGATTGGAATATAAATAATCAGGATTAGAATATATATTAAAATATAAAAACTATCAATACAATGTTTTCGGTATAAACTTGTGATACCTTCTAAGGGTTCTTTGTTTCTGAATTCATATGGTAAAAAACAATGTTGTTTTCCTCTAATCTACAAGGGATTTTACTCTGCTGCTCTGTTTCTTGTTTTAACTCGCTGATCCCAAACTGTTTTTCTCCATATTTCAGAAGCATTCCTACTGATTATACCCAAATTTTGCTGATATGATAACTAAAAGGTATTATTCTTGTACAGGATCCACGGGTCCTAGGATCCCAGGTCCCAGTTATCTGCATCATCAGATAACTAGGGCAAGAGTTTTTACCTAGGCCCATGCAACATGTCAACAGAAAGTAATTGAAAACCCATCTCAATTTCTCATGTCCTATATGTCAGGGCCCCAATTCCTTGAAATTCAGGAATTAGCAGTAAGCAATTGGGAAATGCTAGGCAACTTAAAATGCAAGATGAAATCACAAAATATGAAAGTACAGTAATTCAAATTTTCAATTTTCAGATGACCACCCCATATGAGTGAACAAGACCACAAATGTCACAAGATTATTTGTAATACCCCTCTCCTAATGATTAATGAATGATTTCAGTCCAGCATCATCAGGCCAAAAAATAGTTCCTGGAACGATAGATCCATAATTGGTCTACCTAGGCTAGGAAAACTTGACATAGAAGTCAAATATAATTCAGAAAAACATTAATTGAGAAGATCCTTAGTGCTTCAAAACACTGGTACTTCAGTAAATCTTGGTTCTTTAGTATAAAAATGTTGTCATTCTCAAACAAATGATGACCTACATTTAATCTCCTGAAAGTATATTCCTTTTCAAATAAACTTTTTAAAATCACATTTGCCAAAATAACACTTTACAAGTAGATAATATTTAGTGACGTTACAAGTTTTTCAAGTGTAGGGAGTAAGTTACAATAGAGTTGATTTATTTACCCAGCATTAATGCCAAACAGGTTCAACCATTCATTAAAGTGTAGAAATAGTACCCCCCCACCATTTGTGTTGTTCAGTAGGTGACTTCGAAAATTTATTAAAAAGATCCGCCTCCCATATTTCAAACCAAAATATTAGCTAATAAAGTAAATTTCATCACATAATAAGTACATTTTAAAAAGTCATGAATAGTTGCCTTATCATATGGTGTTTTATGTTTTCCCTATCTGTCTAACATAGTAAGAAATATGACTTTAAGTCGTGAATATGGGTATTCATCAGAGATTTGACAAACATAAAATCTGTCTTCTATTTCTATCATATTCCTCTACAGTAGTAAATTTTAGTTTTCTTCTTTTTCCAAAACTTATAGGTAGTAGAAAATATCATCTCATGTAAAATAAAATAATCACAAACCATTGTACAACACCCTTTTTAAAACTGGTAGTTAGGAATACATTCTAAGCCATTTTTAAACTTTCTTGTTGACTACAGATTAATCTTCCAAATGGAGGGTAATAAAATCATGTCTAGGTGCTTCATGTCTCCACTCTTACAAATTGTTACTTCAGATGAATGATTTATGGAAATATAAGCTGACATCAGTTCAAGTATATGCAGGATATAAACTCCAAGGAATGAATATAAACCTTTCAAAGTACAGTTTAACAGACAGTTTAACAGAATGACTATCAGGAAGTTGAAACCAGAGAGGAATAATAGTAAAGACATAGAATGAATGAAAAGGGAACAAGGAGCAAGTACAGCTAGAATACTCAATGTACACATGTGAGAAAGGACGTGGTAAATCAGAAATAAATCTTGTAGAAGGGGTTGGTTGAGAAGATAGAAGGAGTGACTCTGATCCCGAAACATTGGAAAATTTGATGGACGTACTTAATTGTAACACACTTGCACAACCTTTTGAAATTCAGTGAAAAAACACAACAAAAAAAAAACACACACACACAAAGCACAACCAAACAGCATCTCTATAGAGTAAGATTATGATCTCTCAAAATTTTAGTTAATGAAGGACAATCTTGGGAAAAGCATACAAAGCTGTTTAAAGTAGGCAGTAGGTTGAGGAGAATTTTTAACAGATTTAAATAGATTGTCTAAGGTTATAAATCACCTACATCTGCTGCAAATATTTTCTTCTGTGAATTCTCTTGGCCTGAACTGGATAATCCAGTCCTGAGCCACACTTGATAGCTTGTGAAGATAGAAAGGAAGAAACAAGATCAAAAACCCATTACTCCACTGGAGAGGAAACAGTCCTCTATGCTTTCTCTCATTTCTCTTGACTAGTTTTATTCATAATTTTAAGTCAAGTGATTTTGAATTATATTTTTTCCTTCTTTGTTCTGGCAAAATAATTGTTCAAAGTAATTTACTAAATATTATTTGCCATTTTTTTCTATCATGCTGTTTACTTGTCCAAGTGAGTCCATTAAACTTCCCCCTTTCATTTGTTTGCCATGGAAACCCAGCATCAATGTTAATGAGGATAATCTCTAATGTAAAACTTTGTCTCCAAAATACCAGTCCAAGAAGCTGTGATCACAAATATTTAGCTTTACTTTTTTTCTTTTTTCTTTTACCTTGAAAGTCTTCTTGTGTCTAAAGTGCCCTCAAAAATGGATACTCCACCACTTTTTGGTTCAATCACTTCTAACCTCAAAGATACACTTTGCTAACAAGATGCTTAGAGGAAACTGAAGAATACTTCAATTTTATCTTCTCTCTTAAGACTCTCCCTAGATACCATATCAGGATCAGTGAAGTTATTCGTTCCAAAATTATTTCAATAGATTATCTTTCTCTTGGTCTTGCATTTGCTCAGAAAGATGTATGGAAAACAACAGAGTTAAATCATTCATACCATGGATGACAGTGTCTGTTACAAAAGGACAATGCTCCTATGTCCTATTTCTCTGTCCTCCTCTTAGCTCTTGCCTGATTTCCAACTAATCACAGATTCTTGGCTTCAAGTCTAGTGAAGGTGAAGGACTATAAGTTCTTTCCCACTGCTACATCTTCATGGTTTCTCTTTTAAAACTCTTTTATTTGGATGTGGAATTTATTTTCACGTCTTCATTCAATCCGTTCTAAATTGTAGTGAGCTAAATAGGCTCTGTAAAATCACTTTAGGTAGCAAAAATATTAAGACAATGTATCAAAAATTTTGGTCTCCCTCCACTGATGAAGCCAATATGCTTAGCTAGGGCTTCTAAGAACGCGTTTTCTTGCCTTTTCAATTGCTCAATTCTTTACTGATCCCAAATTATTTGGCTTATGTAATAAGAGAAGTCTTCACTATCTCATGTTAATAAGGATATTATATTTTTGAGCTACTAAGAAATGTGAAATCGTTGGTTTCAAGTATCCAATCAGGTGTTTTTCTGTAGTTCAGTGCTTCACATGCAAAAACATTGTAGAAAGTATTACAAACAGAAAAGTATAAACCCAATACCTACTTTCATTGTTGAGGGCACTTTCTCCCTAAATATTTTGAGCCACATTATCTTTTTCAGAGAATTACTGGTTAGTAATTAAAGTCAATTCAAAATTTTGATGTCTTTTTTTTAAGAACGTAGAATTTAAATTCCACTACAACCTTGTTTCAAACAGTGAGTAGATTTCCTGGGTAAGGACAATTCTCAAGGGAACCTACAGGATTTATAGCAAGGTTTCTGAGGTTTGTTTGTTTAGTGTGAAAATGAGCCATCTTCACCCACTTTGCTCCCTCTCAGCTAAGTCTCCATTGATTACTTTGCATGAAAGCCTATTTTCCCAAGCAATTTTAAATTTTCATAATAGGCTAAGTTGTTAAAAAGTTCGAACAAATTAAAATTTACCTGTCATAGTTTTTTTCGGGGGTCCAGTTGTGGGGCCTGAACTCTGGGCCTGGGTGCTGTCTCTCAGCTCTTCACCTCAAGGCTAGTGCTCTACCACCTGAGCCACAGCGCCAATTCTGGCTTTTTTTTCTTTTTGCTTATGTGGTGCTGAGGAATCGAACGCAGGGCCTCAGGCATGCAAGGCAAGCACTCGACCACTGAGCCACCTTCCCATGCCCACCTGTCATAATTTTAAATCTCTTTTGAAATTCCTTTATTAGAACCATGAATTCATCAATCCTAACTCCACCTTTATCATCAAAAACAGTTAACATGTTGTTTTCATGATACAGTGTCCATGAAACTATTATTTTCCAGTGGCTTTGTTATGCATATATATCACCTTATAAGCTGATGCTAAGTAAAATGAACTCCAAGATATGGAAATAGAGAGTACTATGTACGGTTGTTGTTTTTAATGTACTATGTGATTTCTATTTTCTTTTGGGGTTTTCCCCTATGCTTTATTCCCTGCTGTATTTGATTTTGGTAGCCTGTGTATTGTGTATATATTTACCTTAATTAGGGAAGGGAAGAGTAACCACAAAATGGTGAGACAAAGGACAAAGGCAAACCAATTCAATAACAATACTCACAAGACAATATGTTGGAAATGTACATTACAACTTGTGAGGGGTATTGGGGTAAAGGAAAACTGTGAAGAAAATGAGGGAGGGGGTAACAAGTTTGAAAAGTTATGTATTCACTACCTTAAAATTATTGTAACCCCACTGTACATCACTTTGACAATAAAATTAAATTTTAAAAATAAGCTGCATGAAATAAAATTTCACTGTATTGGTATAGTACATATTATTCTTTATGTAGTAACTTTTTAAAAATCCATACTGTTTGTTGTCTAATTTGAATTAATTACCCCTTTTAAATCAGAGGACTATCAACTTGAATGCTATCCGACTAGACAATATTTTCACAATATACTTACCAATATTTTGAAAAAAGAATAAATACAGTACTTTCTCATACTAAAAGCAAAAACAGTTTAATTCTATGGAAACAAATAACTTGTAAAAATAAATAAGTTGTTAAGAAGACAGAATATATGTGTTCGTCAACATTCCAATGACTAGTAACTACTCATTTTCAAATTCGGAAGATTCCATACCTGAGAGATTCAAAACAATACCGGCTTGCATGTAATGTAATTCTGCAATAGATGCATTTTCCAATGGGGTGTTACAGATTGAGAGGCAACAGAAAAATTACCACATTCTGGTAGAGGATAAAACTATGTAGCATCGGTAATAATTAATTCTTCAAGAGTAAGCAATTATTTATCACAATAAGCTATTTTTTATGACCACCAATACCAATATTTATGATATAGCGTCATCTTAGCCCAAAATTTTCCAACTTTTAGGGTGTACCTCAAGCTTCCCTTAATTCATATGAATAACTTATCTCTATTGTGAAAAAATACAACTCCGCTAATGTGATGCCATACATATTCTGGTAAGAACATCACAATAAACTGGGTTGCATGATTTTCCCCTGACTGGTATTCTTGAGATCGGAACACTTGCAAATATTATTTATATTTATAATTTTTTAGCTATCATATAAATTCTGGATGCTAAGATCTGAAGATTATAGTTGAAAGCACACCCAGGCAGGAAGATTCCCTAGATTCTTATCTCCAATAAACTTCTCAGCAAAAGCCTGACGCAAGTGGCACTGAGGTTGAAGTGGTAGGGCACGAACCTTGAGCATAAACAAGCTCAGAAACAGTGTCCAGGCCCAGAGTAAAAGCCCTAGGACAAACCAATAAAACAAAAACAAAAATAAAAACAAATCCCAAACCTAACATTTTTCTCAGTGTATACAGTAGCAAATAATTAAGGACATTGCTTCCTGTGTTACATACAGGTAGAAGAAAGAAGATGTCACACAATTTTTCTCTTCATACCATGTTATACCAAAGACTCCAAAAATTGCTCTTATTCTAAATTTATAAATTAATATTATCAATTTGTTCGCAACTCTGTCTACAACATTCACATTATCATTTTATACATGAACAGTTGGAATTATCTATTAACTAAGTTCTAATTATAACTCTCCTGAAAGAATATTCTAGGCACATATAATGCAAAATCATTTGTGAATGTCAATTAAACCCTCTACTTAAAAAGAATTTTGTAGAATCCTATAGAATATAAAAAATTCTAATTTAGCAAGATTTTCAAAATCCTACATTAGACGAACTTTGCTATTTTTCCAGGCTTAAGCCTTTGTAATTCTTCATCATTTCTTTGGGACACAACAGAATGATGATAACTTACTTTTTCAAATTTTGGATGGGAATCATGAGTCATTTTGCATGTAGGAATGTTCTGTAATTAAGAGAGAATTTAAAACACAAGTGAGGATTAAGTATGAGTTGCATTTCAACAGGAAATTTGACTTCTCAAAATATAATGACAAAATTAGCCCAAACGTCCAACGATGTATTCCTTTCTTGTTTGTTTTGTTTTATTAAGGCAAAATTATACACCTTGGTCCAGGGAAAGTATCACTATGTAATTTCATTCTCTAATCTCCTGTCTAAATCTCAGTGCTAGAATTCTAAGCTTGTATCACATTGCCCTGCCATCGTTTCTTGTTTTATTTAATCTAGATACAGACTACCAATTCTGAACTTCTCCAGTGATTTTATGCACCAGAGTGACTGCTTAGACTTTTACTATTTTCAAAGATGTTCTAACATTTGATACAGGATACGAACATTTTCAGATGCACCTGTGGGATCTCTGATTCATTTCTGCATGGATCTGATCCCTTTAATAATGATTATTGACTCTCTTACTATCTCTGATGCCTACCAATGTAATATTCTCAAACTTATTTGAAGGAAGTTCATTTGAGGACTTTCTAATATTAAAAATTATCACTTGATTCTAGTATTACTCAGGACATATATTTATTGTTTTCTAACTTTTCTACACATTCTGAGTTGTTTCATTTGTGTATTTGTGTGTGCACAGATAAGTGCCTCTGGGTGTATGTGTATGTTTGTATGTATACATGCAAAAGCCTCAAGCTCTTATTCAGCAATTTGCTCATGACTGGTATTCTATCACTTGAGCCATTCTTCCAATCCAGATTTTGACTGCTTAATTTTATATACTGTTGCAAAGAGTGTTCTGCCCAGGCTGGATGCAAATTGAACTTCCCAGACTCCTTTACATTCTTAAGTTTTATTTCTCCAGAAGTATCAACTTTTAAACTACAAACATTTTTGTGAGGGTAATGTCTAAGCTGTAGCCCAGATTTTTAACTCAGGAATTCTTTTTTTTTGTTTTGGTGTGGGATCCGGTCATGGCGCTGAACTCTGGGCCTAGGCTCTGTCCCTCAGCTCTTCAGCTCAAGTCTAGCACTCTACCACTTGTGTCACAGCGCCAATTTCAGCATTTTTCTTTTTTGCTTAAGTGGTGCTGAGGAATCGAACCAAGGGCCTCATGCATGCGAGGCAAGCGCTCTACCACTGAGCCACCTCCCCAGCTAAAGAATTCTTATAAAGATATATGAACACACACATTACATATCTTGAGTGTACACTGTTAGGAATGTGATCGTAAACTGGGTCATGGTGAGATATGAGGATTGAGGTTCAAAGCCAGCCCAGGTAGGAAAGTCCCAGAGATCTTTTCTCGAATTAACTAAAAGAAAACTGGAAATGGCACTGTGGATCAAGTGGTAGAGCATTAGCATGAACTGAATAGCAGAGATACAGCTCGCCGGCCCAGAGTTCAAGTGCCAAGAGCACTGCCAACAAATATATATATATATGTGTGTGTGTGTGTGTCTGTGTGTGTGTGTGTCTGTGTGTGTGTGTCTGTGTGTGTCTGTGTGTTAGTGTGTCTGTGTGTGTAAAGAAAAAAAAAGAAATGTGATCTTAGCCACCAGTTCATTGCTAGCAAAATCCCTGCTCTCACAAGATGGACATTTTTCCAGTTAAATCCATGCTCTTATATCTGACTTGCATTGGAAACAGAATTATTCTTCCATTCTACTTTCTACAAAGTTGCATGATTAGCAAGCATGATTTAGAATGGGAGTGGCCTCATACTTCATGTTCCACGAAGGAGTCTTGCTTTCTGTATATCACTCCCATAAATCTACATACTGGACTTGGCTTTATTGTTTCAATGTTGCCTTATTTGTAGTCTTCTATATTGTATTGAACCTTCATACTTAAACACAGAACTTCTCTTTCTCCTATTATTGCTATTGTTTCCCTTACTGTTAGCTCATGTACACTTGGGAAATAATAAACAGCACGTACACTCACAAAAAGAATATTCTGAAAACCTTCTTCCCATTTAAAATTCGCCTTAATTTACAGAGAACTTACAAAGTTTGAACTCAATGTACTCATGTATAATGTATTTATCAACAATATAAATTTCATATTTTCTCTTTACTAAGTTGTCTTGAAACACGTGTTACCTCAGGTCCATAGATGTTCTAGTGTTATTGCAGTGAAGCCAGAAAACATTCATTACACCTCAAGCAGCACCATCGATTGTTACTGGAAGTAACTGTTACTGGATGTGGAAACTGACCCCAGGAGAGGAATGGAACATAGAGGAAAAACAAAGTTCAAGTTACCTTGTGCTTTCCTTTTTACTGTACAAGAAAAGCATCCCAAGGCTTGAAAGGAACTCTATCCCTGGCTTTTTCGAGTGTGTTCTTTACTCATATAAATTTTTTCTGTAAACTTCTAGTACATAGTGTTACAAAAAGAAATAATATAGAATTTGAAGGCAAGCATAGAACAAAAGGAAATAATGTTGTTTTAAAAGTGTTCTCCTCCAAAGGAACAAAGACATGGAGGTTTTAAAGTGTCTTATGGATGGATATTTCACCCCTGAGATGATTCTCTTGATGCAGGAATCAGTTATCAATTCCTTTGGTCTGGTCCTGAGTTCTCCAGAGCAATAAGTATTCCAAAAAAGCAGTATCCAGTCAATATGATCAGCAAAAGAAGCCTCTTCTCTGACCAGTACACCTTTAAGGAGGGTCCCAAAGAAATATCTGGGATTTTTGTTTGCTTGTTTATTTAGTTTGTGCTGGTTCTGGGGCTTGAACCCAGAGGCTGAATCCTGTCCCTGAACAGTTGTCTTTCCTGCCCACCTGCCCCCAAAGCTAGTACTCTACTGCTTGAGCCAAAACTCCACTTCTGGTTTTTTGGTGTTCAATTTGCGATAAGAGTTTGACAGACTCTCGTGCCTGGTTTGGCTTTGAATTAAGATAGTAAGGAAGCTAAGTGACATCATTTGTATAGACTTCTCTTTTAAAACAAAAAATGTTAGATGAAATTTATTGTAAAGCCAGTATTTGACAATTTATAAAGAAAGAGGATATGTCTAGAAAAGAAGCCATAACTTAAGTAACTCAGCAAAAGTAGGTGCACTGAATCAATTTGAAATTATTTTTTCTGCTTGAGAAGATTATTGATCTTGTCCTTCCTTTTGGGGAAATTTAAGGTAATATTTTCACTTTTTGTTGGTTGTGGGGCTTGAACTCTGATCCTGGACACACTCCCACAGCTCTTCAGCTCAATTTGAACACTCTACCGCTTAAGCTTCAGCACCACTTCCGGGTTTCTGGTGGTTAATTGAAGATAAGGGTCTCATGGACATTCCTGACCAGGCTGGCTTTGAACCACAATCATCTGGTCTCCTGAATAGCTAGGATTCCAGGCGTGATCCACCAGCACCCAGCTCATATTTGCGTTTGTGTGCACTGAATGACACTATGTAGACAAATAATGGAAATTTGAATCAAATGATGGCATTGCAGCTTTCCAGAAAATTTGAGGTAACAATACATATGTCCTCCTTTTCCACGTTGTTTCATTAATGATTCATGAGCTATGGGACCCTTAATTAGCGTTCTCTGCCATCTGTGTAGGTGTATTTAGTATCAGGAAATGTTCAAAGAAAAATATAGAAAGACAGATTTTTTAGAAAGCAAAGAAGTTAAGGAAGAAAAGTAGCCTAAGAGATTTAGAATGCTAAAGGTAATGAAGAATAAGACTAATTGATAACTATTTGTTCAATAACCAACAATGGTTCTCTAAAAAATTTCTGGTATACCTTGATTACTATCATTTATTACTTAACTCTGGAGTTATTCCTTCTCTTCTGTCACAACTGTTAATTTGCCTCTGCCGTTTTGGTGCCATGAATAACCAAAGAGATTTCCAAATCTCACTTAGACTACCCTTCTCATTGTGATTAGCAGAGACCATTCAAAAACCTGGAATCTTTGAATTTCCAGAATTAATCTTCAACTGACATCTAAGCACATTCAAGACATTAATTGCTGTGACCTAATGAACAAAACTTTTTCAACACAATATCCTAATATAAGTAAAAGTACATGAATTAGGGACTATTGTCAGGTGTCAGTATTGCAGGAGCAATTATATATTCCAAGTATGGGTTCTTTATTTTGCATTTACTAACTAAATGTTTTTTGGTTTTGGGGGTTTTTTTGCTTTTTTGCTCAAGGCTATCACTGTACCACTTGAGGCACAACACCATTTCCAATGTTTTTCTGTTTATGTGGTACTGAGGAATTGATTTCAGGGTTTCATGCATGCTAGGCAATCACCATATCATGAAGCCATATTCCCAGACCCCTAAATGACTTTCTTAAGTTGACTTTACATTTTCATTCAGTAACTATGTACCATAATATTGGCCAGGTGCTAGAAAATAATGTAGAAAAGAATACAATATAATAAATCCAGTTAGGCTAGATGGAAAATGAATAACCCTCACAGCCTTGCAAGGACATAGAGGGCTTATCTCATGGAGATGTATCAACACGCTGAATGAGACAGCTCCTGACCCACAGCCCACCTCCAGAATGAGTGGGCCATCTTGGGTTCCAACCACCTGGGGACATTGGCCCACCTCCTACAGCACCCATTGTACCAGTTTCTGAGAGCAACAGTGTGAGAAAGAGAGAGAGAGAGAGAGAGAGAGAGAGAGAGAGAGAGAGAGAGAGAGAGAGAGAAAACCAGAATTACACTTAAATCGGGTGCCAGTGGCATAAAACTCTAATCCTAACTACACTGGAGGCTGAGATATGAGGATCATGGTTCATAGACAGCCCAGCCAGGAACAACTGAGAGAATCTTAACTCCAAAGTACCACCAGAAAACTGGAAGTCGCACTGTGGGCTCAAGTGATAAAGCGCTAGCCTTGAGCTGAGGAGCTTGGCAACAGTGAGCAATCCTAGAGTTCAAGAACCACGACTGAAAGAAGTGGACTTCCCACCACAAGAAGTGGACTGAATAGCACCCATTTTCCTAAGCATGGTAGAGAAGTCAGGCTGAGCTTCCTGTGAAATTGAGGTCATAAGTAGGTCACCTGGCTTCTCTGTGCCTCGGTTTCCCCAGCTGCAAAAGTGAACAAAGTGAAGGATCCCCTTCCTCATCGGGATAGGGTAATAATGAAAGAGAGCCATGTTTCGGTTCATAATCCCACACCTGTTGTATGATTAATAACAGGCCCCACCTGAGCCCTTTCTGGTATCTTCCTGTCATATGCTCACGGAATTGCCAAAACCTTATCTGAAGGCCGCTCCCTCTCTTCCTAGCCATTTTCCAGAGATCGCTCTCTATAAATCCCTTGTTTCATCACAACTGTTCTGTGAGGAGAATGAGGTCCAATGGTTGAGGCCCTATCAAGAGCTTCACTTGTGGTCAAGAATCCGCTGCTATGGACTGAGTTTGGGATAATCCATCTAAACCGATGACTTAGCATGACACCACATGTCTACCATCCCAACTACAGAGGACCAGGCCTGGTAGAGCATACCTTTGATAGGAAGACCACGATCCAGCCCAGCCTGAGCATATATTTAGTTTCTATCTCAGAAATCCTCAAGACAGAAAGGTGGCTCATACAAGCTGGGGTGAGGAAACAAGCAGGGGGGTCATGGTGCCCCCAGAGGGGTGTTTGACCCAGGGTAGGTTGTTGTTGGGGCGGAAACTCACCTGTGCTGCTGGGAGAAGCTGTTGGCAGCTGCTCCAATTGGGGCAGCAGCGATGGCGGCAGCATTGTGGACACATGGGCCCAGAGCAGAAGACTAGGTGCAGGGACCAGGTTGGGGATTTAGGCCAGTTGGCAGCACGACATTGCTTGAGGTTTGAAACCTGGCATTGCATGAAGGGAGGGGAGGGGCTGGGTGGGGGTGAGAGCATCAATTTTCTATTATACTCCAAAGTCACCTCGAGTCTCTTCCTCACCACTCAGCTACCTCTACCTTCCTCAACTGCTGGTAGTGGTGTAAACTAACAGGGGGAATCCCAGTGCTACCTGGCAGCATGGAATGTGGGCGTGGCCAGCATTCTTGTATCCCATTGGTCAGAAAGAAGCATGAAAGAATGGGGGTGTGGCCAGAATCCTGTGAAACAAGCAGCATAGGCAGAGTCAAGATGACAACAGTTCTCCCAGCCCTTTTCCCAGGGAATTCTGTCCAATTCAGTTGGAGACAAGAGGGTGACCTGCTTTAACTGGATGGCTCCACGGATTGTTGTGTAGTTCTGTTTGTTGCCAGTCCCAGACTTTGAACTCAGGATCTGGGCACAGTTCATGAGCTGCTTTTGCTCAAGGCAGGTCCTCTACACTAGAGCCACAAGGCTTCTGAAGTTGGCACTAAAGTTGGACAAGGGTCTCAAGGATTTTCCTGCTTAGGGTGGCTTTGACCATGATCCTCCTATCACAGCTTTGTAAGTATCAAGGAGGACTGCTGAGAGCCACTGGTGCCTGCCTAATCATTGTTCTTGTTGACGTTCTTGGACAGACTGGTGACTTCCTTATCCTCGGGTTGAAGTGGTGGGAGCTGGAGCCTACAATTTGAATCCTGGTCGTGCCACCTTCAAATGGTAGGAAATCCTAAGAAACTCATTCCTATACATATGGTTACCAATGTAATATGATGTAAGTCATGATTGAATGAACAGTTCTTGAATGATTCTAGGATAAAATTAAATGCAATTATATTACACGACACTGATCGATTTTAGTTAATATTTTATTAAGCACTTAAGCAATCACATTCATCAAATGGAGGCTTAATGAAATAACTAAGAATTGGGCCTCAAATACTATAAAGGTGACGATTTTTTCTACCAGGACAGGGATTGGAACTCATAGTCTCGTTAACTCTGTTGCACTGTGGGGCAAGAGGAAGCTTGCCTCCTTAAAGTCAAAAAATTCAAGTCTGTTCCTTAGGCCTGAAATCGATCACCAGCACTAGAAAACACCCTATTCATGTACAATTTACATATATGTTTTATATTTTTATACCTATGTTGACTCCATATTGCGTTCAGTGTAGTTATTTTATTTTTTGTTTTATTCATGTATTGACCATTTATTGTATTGACTATTATAGCACATAGAACATTGACTACATAGCACATAGGTCTACATATGTATTCCACTTCATACCTGACACACAGAAGATTCACAGGAAAGGAAACCATGTGTCACCATCAGCTTCTTACTCCACGATTCATTGTTTGGGAGCGCTGACATCTGAACTCATGGCCTACAAGGCCAAATTCATGAATGGGTGAGTGCAAACATGCCATCCTTGGGGAAATTGAGGTGACAGGTTGTTCCCAGGACCTGAGAATGAGCCCCAGGTGTAAACCAAAGAAGAACAGATTGACATGCAGATGGCAGTATGCTTATATATATATATAAAGAGAGAGAGAGAGTGCCAGAGATGTCTATACATTATTCAGTTATATAGACTATATTCCTACCAATTCCTGGGTATTTATTTTGCGTCCATGTAATTAACGTTATTGTTTTCATCCTTAAAATATTAATGAAAGCACTCAGTGTCCTGAAATTATTGTGTTCCTGTAAGTAATAATATTCTTTTAATGCTTCATAAATATTAAATAAAATCAATCAGCCTTCTGAAATGATGCTGTTTAATTTTATAGGATCATCATTCACAATCAACTCATTCAACTGTGACATTGAAAAAATTCCAGTGTTATTCCTTTGGATGGGAACCAGTTTCTTAGTACCTCCTGCCATTGATTGGTGTCAGTATCGGGATTCGAAATGAGGGCCTATGTTGCCACGTGGCCTTTGGCTTCCCTGATAGTCTGCCAGCCTTCAGCAATGCAAGGTGAAGTACCATTTGCAACAGTGTCATTCAGACCCAGAAGGGTCACTGTGCAAAGGAAGAAAACACAAAAGGCCACATTTTTTCTGTGCATGGTTTTCCCGCGACCCGTGGGGGTGTAGGATCCCAGAAGCACCTGTGTGTCTAGTGGCTGCACCCCATCCTAGGGTGATCGAAGCTGAGGCCGAGTTGTCACGACCTGAGTTCAAGCCCCATGCTGAGAAAAAAATTAGCTCCCTGGCATGCAATTCACACAGTTTATTCTTACAGGCTTTGAATTTGAACTCAGGATCCGGGTAAATCTGCAGCAATGTGGTTAAAGGGGAAGTTCACCATTCATGAAGATAAAAAAGTCATGCATGTTCACTAGTCCTGAATTCAAGACCCAGCCCTGGAAAACATACTATTTCTATATATTGTAATGATAGGATTTATACTTACCTATAGATGTTCAGTCCATACATGTTTGGTGTGGTTGTCCCTTGTGTCTTTTGTTTTATTCATTTATTTACCCATTCTGTTTATTATATTGATGACAACCTATCACAGAACGTCTAGATTTGTAGAAATGTTCTCTCTCATGCCTGACCCCTAGGATTCTCAGAGAAAAGGAAAAAAAATTTTCACACTCTCCTTACTCCACGATCCACTTGTTGGTAGTGCTGGGATCTGAACTCAAGCAGAGCCAAGCCAATTGGCCAATCAGTCAAGGTGATCATACGAACCTGTGAGGAACTAAGGAGTGTGGCCAATCCCAGAATCTGACATTGATTCCCTGGGTGGTCTACTATAGTCATAAATTCATAATTTAAACATAGGATATATATTGACATACATGTGTGGTCAGCATCTTGTGTTCAGTGCAATTATTCTCCTTATTTTGTCTCTAATTCATGGAAGTATTGTGTATTTTAATAAGTATGGTGACAGGTATAACAGTGCTGACATGGATGACAATCTGTTCAGAAGGATACAGTGTTGTCTATGCATTCTCCATCATATTTTTGACCCAGGACTTTCACAGAAGAGGATAAAAGGGACAATGACTGGCTTCTGACATCAGGATGAATCTTTTGTCAGTGCTGGGATTTTAGCTCAGGTCTGGGTAACTCTGTTGCACTGTGGGAGAAGGGGAAACTCACCATCTTTGAAGAGTAGAATGTCAGGCCTCGTGCAGGGCCTGATTTGAAGCCCCAGCACTGGACAAAATAACAAGCCCACCTTTTTAAAACAGGATTTCTCTATACTTACAGGTGTGGTATGCATCTTGCATTCAGTGTAGTTATTCATTCTATTTTGTGTCTTATTCATGGATGTATTGTGTATTTTATTGTGTATGGGGTGACAGATATAACTGCTGACATGGATGACAACCTATTCCCATGGCTAAGAGTTGCCTATATAGCATTCTCCAGCCTCAATGAGACCCAGGACATTCACAGGATAGGAAAACCTGTGCCACCAGAGGCTTCTTACATCAGAATGAATCTTCTGGTAGTGCAGGAATTTGAACTCAAAGCCTAGCAGGCCCAATTGGTGAATGGGTCATGGTGAGCATACCAGGCTTTGAGCCACTAAGGAACTAGGCCATTGCTGGGACCTGAGATGGAGCCCTGGTGGGGGCCAATATAGTCATAAATTCATAATTAAACAGTGGATATATATTTCCCAACATGAGTAGGAGGCATCCTACGTTTGGTGTAGTTATTCTCTTTGTTTTGTGTTTTATTCATGGATGTATTGTGTATTTCCTTGAGTATAGGATGACAGATACAACTGTGGTGAACTGGATGACAACCTATTCCCATGAGTATAGAGTTGCGTATACATTCTCCTTCCTAGCTGAGCCCCAGAACGTGCACAGTACAGGAAAACAGTTGCATTAACTGGTTACTTTCCTCAGGGTGAATTTTTGGCAGTGCTGGGATGCAAACTTTGGGCCTAGGAGGCCCAACTGCCCAATGGGTCCAGGTGATCACACCAGACTGTGAGCCACTAAGGAGCTGGGCCATTCCCAGGAACTGAGATTGAGCCCCAGGGAGGCCAAAATAGTCCTCAATGATCATTGAAACATGAGATGTATATTCAAATCCGTATGTGGACTGCATCGTGCATTGAGTGTTTATTTTGTATGCTATTCATGGGTGTATTGTGTATTTTCTTGAGTATATGATGACAGGTATAACTGGGTTGACATGGATAACAACTTATTCCCATGGCCACGGGGTGGCCCATACATTGTCCATCCTAGCTGAGATCGAGGACTTGCACAGGAAAGAAAACAGGTTCAATGATTGACTTCTGACATCAAGATGAATAAAAGGGCGGGGAATCTGAACTCGGTGCCTAGCAGGACCAAGTGGGGAATGGGTCCACATGAGCACACCAGCCTTTGGAACCTGCGATTGAGCCCCCCCTAAGGGGAGAACGGGTAGCACAACAGTCATCCATTCATAAGCTGAAGGTAGTATGCAAATAAGTACACATTTGTATAGAGTAGGAGAGATGGTAACCTGTGGTGGAATCCAATCTGCATGACTACTGATTCTTGGATCTTTCCTGATGCCTCCATTTCATGACTGTGATGATTATTGTCATGCTTCATCAACTTCTTTACAAATAATCGATACCCCATGGGTCTTGCCTATCATTTCCTACTTGCATCATGCACAAACTACTCATTCAAGGATGAGATTTATCACATTCCATGACTCTTCCCAGGTCCAGAAATGAGTACCTCAGGATCTCCCGCCATTCCCTCTGCATAGGGGGACTGAATTCAAGCCTCAGGCCTGGAAAAGATACTCCTTATATAATTTTTTGGGGGTCCACTTGTGGGCCTAAACTCTGGGCCTGGGCGCTGTCCTTCAGCTCATCATCTCAAGGTTAGCGCTCTACCACTTGAGCCACAGCGCCACTGCAAGCTTTTTTTTCTGCTTATGTGGTGCTGAGGAATCGAGCCCAGGGCCACATGCATGCAAGGCAAGAGTTCTACCACTGAGCCACCTTCCCAGCCCTCCTTATATATATTTTAAAGATAGTATTCATACCTCCTTACAGATATTCAGTCCATATTGTGTTTGGTGTGGTTATTTATTTTATTTTTTGTGTCATTCATTTATTTAGAATTTATTTTATTGACTCTGATGACATCTATAACATTTATTACATTGTTTACATCCTGTCACATAACATCTAGATGTTAGATATGTTCTCCATCATGCTTGGCAGGCCAGGATATGAATTTAGTGCCTAGCAGGCCCAATTCATGATTGGGTGAGTTTGAGCATGGCAGTCTCTAGCCAATGAAGATGTCAGGTGGTTCCCAGGCTCTGAGATCGACCCCCAGGTTTGGCCAAAACAGTGATACATGGATAGGCAGACGGAGGTATACAAATAAATATAGTTGTAAAGAGTTCCATAGCCGTCTATGTATAATAGAATGACACCCACTATTTTCCTACCAATTCTTAGGTATTTATTAAACCACCATTGAAGGAATATTGTTCTTTTCATGATTAATAAACTATTAATTAAGCTCAATCAGCATTCTAGGATTACTGCATCCAACTTTAGAGTAGACCGATGTATAAACTACTCTTTCAATCAGTAGGCCCTTTGTGAGCTCATAATCTGTTTTCAATCTGATATTTCTGGTATGACAGGTGATATCAGAAATCCCCAGTGACATCAAACTGCCAGATGTCATGACCATTTTGTCACATTGTGACCTCACATTTCTAACAAAACATGCCTTTGGAGACATTACAATCCCTTTTTGAACTCATATATTCATTGCCAGTTAATGACAGTTGAGATCTCCCATGCCACTCTGACATCATGAACCCATTGTGACATCACAAACTTATTGTGACCTCATCACGAGAATAACATCAACAACTAATTGTTGTATCAAATCATTATTTTGACATGATATTGTGGTATTGCTGTTGTGATATCACTCTCCCATTGTGTTTTTACAAACCTGTTATGGCCTCATCAGATCTTAGAAAATTCATGGACTTTGAGACTTCAAGCTCTTTCTGTGTACTCATGTACATATGACCTCTAAGGCAAGGAGACAATCCATCGAGTCACATTTAATATAATAAACCATTTTTCACTAGAAAGGGGACTGTGATTAACTTATCCAGGACTGGATACCCAGGTTCAAGAGCAGCCTTGACCACCAAACCTCAGACCTCCAATGGGCAGCTCCACCCTTTCTTAATTGTTCTGCAAACCACCAACCACAAAATTATGATCTCCAAAGCTCCAAAGCTCAATGGGCAAGGCTTTTCTCTTTTCCATTCTTCCCTCCTTCTCTACAGACCTGTCATTCCTTCCTCGTATTTCCCTTTTTCCCTTCCACCACTTCCTTCTTCTCTTCAGGCCTCTCCACTCTCCACAGGCCTGCCCTACTCTGCCCCAGTGACCAATTGCCAACCTTCTGCTCTCCCTCAGCTTTCCCCCTTCTCAGGTTTTTCCTTTCCTGCTGTCTCACAACTTTCTTCCATCCAGGTAACTCCCATTTTTATCTCCCCTTACAATGCCCTGAAAATGCAACTTATATATAGGTTGTACCCCTCCTCCCTCCAACGGATCTCAAGACTAACAGTTTTCAGCCATCACTTCCAAAACTGCCCAATGATCAATCACTTCTTGACAGCTCACCGTGTGAGGCTTGACACCTCCACCTTTGGCAGCATTCCTCACACTCTCCGGTGGGCCAAGCCAAGAATTTACAATGAATATCGGCTCCCACAGGTAATTCTGGCCCCACTGGTTATTATAGTATCCTCATAGTGAATTAGAAGAAATTGAAATTGTCTATGTCACTGTTATATTTCAAACTTGATGAGACATCTTTAACTCTTTGTGACCTCATCACCTCGGAGACATCACAAACTCTTTGTGTTATCACATTGCCATTGTACAAACATGATCACATTGTGAAATCCCAAAACTATTATGACTTCAAAAGCTTCGAAAGAAAGCATGGCCTTTGTGACATGACAGGCCTTTTGCATACTCCTATCCTCATGTTGAGCTAATGACAATTGAGATCAGGCATGCCATTTAACATCACAAAACCTTTGTGACATAATCACCAGTGTAACATCACTTTGTCATTATGATAACATCAGCCCATCATGACATCATAAAACAACAATGACATCAAATCACATGTAATTGTGATGTCACAGATACATTGGAATGCCTATTCTGTGATTTCATTCTATTTCAAATATTGCTGGTGGGTTGATATCAGAAATACATTGTGACCACATAATCATTATAATATCACAATACATTGATGACACCACATTGCCATTATTATATCACTAATGCACTGTGACATCACAAAACAGTCTTATCCTCATAAATTTTTTGACATGCTGCCAGTGTGATCTCTTTGGCCTCCCTAAGTTCATAAATTGTTTAACTCATAATACTTCAGGCATGACATGTGATATCAAAAATCCACTGTGACATCACATTGCCAGATTTCTTGACACTGAGTCACATGAGGACAACACAAACATGTTAAGACTCATTACACTTGTGCCAACATATGCCTTTGGATATATCATTATCCCTTGTGAACTTATATATTCATTGTCAATTAGATATCTGGCATGAGATTGTGACATCACCATCCCATTGTGAAATCACAAACCTATGTGTCCTCATCACCTGTATGGCATCACCATTTGTAACTTCAAAACAATACTATCTCATGTAATGGTAGCATCACATTGCCAATGGGATATCTCTGTCTCATTACATTTTCACCAGCTTATTATGTCCTCATAATATTTTACAAAATTCATGGCCTTTCTGACTTCTACCTCCTTACATGAACTTGTATCTTCATTGTGATCTAGTAGAATGAAATTGGACATGTAATGGTGATATTACACATTCATTGTGACATCACTATCCAAGTGTGACCTTATCACCACTTGACATCACAAACCCATTGTGACATCATATTGCCACAGTGATATCATGATCACCGTGTGACATCACAAAACTGTTATGACCCCTTATCACCTTTGAAAAAGCACATGGTGTTTGTGATATCATGGTCCCTTTGGGTAACCATGTTGTCATTATGAACAAAGACAACTGACATCAGACATGGCAGTGTACCATTACAAACACGTTGTGACATCATCTCCAGAGTGAGATCACATTGTTGTTATAATACCATCAGCCCATTGTTACATCCCAAAATGACAATGACATCTTGGCATTATGACATCACATTTTCATTGTGAGGTCCTAGAGACAATGCGATTGCCTAGTCTGTGTTTTGATTCTATCACAAATGTGGGATATAGGTTGATTTCAGAAACCTATTGTGACCACACCATAATTGTGACATTACATTCCCTTTGTGACCTCATATTGACATTGTGATATTATTAATGCAATGTAATATCACAAACCTGTCTTGTCTTCATAAATTTTGTAACAAGTAACTACCTTGGCCGGGCTGGATGCGGAGAGCTAAATTCAATCTCAACCTTGAACCCTCAGACCTCCAAAGAGCAGTTCAGCCATTTGTTAACTGGTCTGCAAACAACCAACCACCAAAATAATGATGTCCAAAGCTCCACACTTCAAGGGACAAGGCTTTTTCCTTTGTCTTCATTCTCTTTCCCTACAGGTCTCTCCTACCTTTCAGGTCTTTTCATTTTTTCCTTCCAACATTACATTCTTCTCTTCAGGCTGCTCTGTTCTTGACAGGCCTGCTCTGCCTTGTCCAGGTAGCCAGGTGTCTTCCTTCACCTCCTTCTCTCTCTCAATTTCCTCTCCTCCCAGGTCTTTGCCCTCCAGCAGTCTCATCACTTCTTTCCATCCAGGCCTTTAACCTTTTTCTCTCCCCTTCTCTTGCTCTGAAAATGAAGTTTATATATAGGCTGTACCCTTCCCCAACTGAAATAATTTCTTGCCTTCCAGTTTTCAATTATCACTTACCAAATGTCCATGCCCAATCACTTCTTGGCAGCTCACCATGTGGGGCTTGACATCCTATCTCCTTCAGCAGCATGTCCTGCCTCCTCCAGTGGCATGCACCCTCCCTTTCAATTGGTCCAGACTAGGAGGCCATGATGACTATCTGTTCCCGTGGATTATAGGGGCATTGTTGGTTATTACAGTGTCCTCATGGTCAAATAGTAGCAATTGAAATTGGAAAAATAATTGTGATATTACAAACTCATGACATAACTAACCCATTGTGACCTCATAAACCCATTGTGACTTCACATTGTTGTTTTTGATACCAAGATCACATTGTGACATTTCAAATCTATTATAACCTCTTATAACATTGAAAAATACATAGCTTTGTGATATCAGAGTCCATTTGTTTACCCAAAGCCCCACTGTGAAATATTGACAACTGAGAATCAGACATGACATTTTGACATCCAAAACAGTTTGTGAGATAATCATAATTGTGACATCACATTATCATTTTTATACCATCTACTCATTGTGAAATCACAAAACTAAAATGATATGATAGAATTATAACTTCACATTGTCATAGTGACATCATAGACACATTATGAATGCCTTTTCTGTGATTTCATTCTATTTCAAATGTGGCATGTAGGTGATATCATAAACAAAGCAGGAACTCATAATCATTGTGACATCACAATCCCTTTGTATATCATGTTGCCATTGTGATATTATTAACACGCCGTGATATCACAAACATATCCTCTCATGATAACTTTTGTGCCATGCTGCAATTCTGATACCTTAGGCCTTATTGTCCTCATAATCTGTTGTTGACCTAATTAGATTTCACATATGACATTTGATATCACAAATTCCCAATGACATCATGACCATGGTGGAATCATACTGATAGATGTCATATCCATTGTGTCAAATTCTGACATCACAAGCCTTTTAGGATTTCAGTATATGTGTGGCAACACATACTTTTGGAGAAACCCAGTGCCTTTGGGAACTCATATATTCATTGTAAGTTAGGACAATTGAGAATCATCATGTCATTGTGACATGCCCAACACATCACCAATATTTTGTGACTTCACCACCAATGTGGAATCATCAACTAATTGTGACACCAAAACAATATTTTGACATGATGTAATGAGTTGACATTGTCATGGTGATATCACTGTCCCATTGTTCATTCACAAACTTAAAATGACCTCCTAACATTTTCAAAAATTCATGTCCATTAGTACTTTCAGTTTATACTGTGAACTTGTATGCACATAGTGAAATAGTAACAATTGAAAATGGACTTGTGTTTGAGATATTACAAAATCATTATGACATCAAAAGCCAATTGTGACCTCATCACAACTGTGTATAATAAAGCTATCATGACCCCTAAGTACATTTGAAAACACACATGGCATATGTGACATCATAGTCCCTTTGTGTACTCAAATCCTCATTGTGAATACATGACAATTGAATTCATATATGCCATTTTAACATCACAAACCCTTTGTGACCCCATCACCAGTGGGACAACACATATTCATTATTACACAATTACCTCCTTGAAACATCACCAATTTACAATGACCTCATAGCATTATGACATTTATTGTCATTGTGATGTCATAGACACATTGTAAATGCCTATTCTCTTATTTCATTTTATTTCAAATGTGGCATGTGGGTTGATGTCAGAAATATATTGTGATCTCATAAATATATGGCATCACAATAACTTTGTGACATCACAGTGCCATAGTGATATCACTAACACACTGTGATATCACAAATTTGCCCTGTCCTCATAAGTCTTGTGATGTGGAGCAATTGTGATGTCTTAGGCCTTTTATGAAGTCGTAATCTGTTTTCAACCTGATAAGATTGCAGTTATGATATATGATATAAGAAATCCACTGTGACATCATGACCATTGTGACATCACACTGACAGACATAATAAACATTGTGTCACACTGTGACATCACAATCCTCCTAGGACTTCATAACATTTGTGAAAACACATGACTTTGGAGATACCACAGTCTGTTGTGAACTCATATTCTCTGTGATTTGATGACAAATGAGATCCGTTATGCCATTTGGATATCATTAATCAATTGTGACATCATAGACCCCTTACCATTTGGCATCACCAATTAATTGTGACATCAAAACATTTTGTGATGTCACAATGTGACACGATGATCATGACATCTGTCAGTATGATGTCACAATGGTCATGATGTCACAGTTTATTTCTGTTATCTCAAGTCATACATGAAATATGAGGTTGAAAACAAATTATGAGGGCAAAAAGGTCTAAGATATCACAATGTCAGCATGTCACAAAAGTTATGAGGACAGGAGAGCTTTGTGATGTCACATTGTGTTAGTGATATCACAATGGTACTGTGATGTCACAAAGTGATTATGATGTCAAAATGGTTTGTAGGCACAAAATTGCGTTGTTGATATCAACTCTCATGCCACATTTGAAATGCAATGAAATCACAGAATAGGCATTCACAATGTGTCTATGATGTCACAACAAGAATTGTTGTCATAATGCGATTCTGTCATTGAGTTTGGTGATGTCACAATGAGCTGATGCTCTCATAATGAAAATGTGATGTCACACTGTTGAGGATGTCACAAACACTTTGTGATGTTATAATGGCATGTCTGATCTCAATTGTCATTACTTAACTACGAGGATATGTATACACAAAGGGACTGTGATGTTGAAAAGGGCATGTGTTTTTCAAAGGAGCTAAGAGGTCATAATAGATTTGAGATGGCACAATGGAATCATGATGTAACAATGACAATGTGTCACAATGGCTTTGTGATGTTGTGGTGGTGATGATGTCAAAATGGGTTTGTGATGTCACAACGAGTTTGTAATACCACAATCAAATTTCCAATTTCAATTGCTACTAGTTCACAAGGAGGATACTGTAATAATCAGCAGGGCCCGATAATCTACAAGGTCTGATAATCAGCATGGGCCCATCTCCTGGCCAGCTGGAGAGGACAAAGAATGCCACCAAAGAAGGTGAGGCATCCTGTGGGAGGGACTGGTGCATTAATCACCATGTGTTGAGCTGTTAAGAAGTGATTGGGCTGTGGGCAGCTTGGGATGTGATAGTTGAAAACAGGCAGTTGGAGTGGAGAAAGGGTACAGACTTTATATAGGCTGCTTGTTCAGAGCAATAGAAGTTGAGAGAAAAAGGAAAAAGTCCTGGAAGGAAGGAAGTGGTGTGATAGCATAAGGTGAAAGACCAGCGTGGAGAGGAAGTTGAGGGAGGGCAGAAGGTGAAGGATAGCAACTGACGAGCCTTGCAAAGCAGTTCAGGTCTGTGGAGAGTGGAGAGTCCTAAAGAGAAGAAGGAACTGGGAGAAGGGAAAAAGGAAAAGACCTAGAAAGAAGTATAGGTCTGTAGCGAAGGAGAGATAAAGAGAAGAGGAAAAGAGGCTTTCCCTTTGATATTTGGAACTTTGGATATCATAATTTTGGGGGTTGGTGTTTTGGAGAACATTTATTATATAAAATGTGTCTCGATGGATTTTCTTGAACTATAGAGGTCCTTATTTTTGAAGACTCCATCGAGATAATCCATTTGGATTGCATCAGGCCTTGGCCCCAGGGAAAAATCCCCATAGGTGAGAGTTCAGCCTTCAGGGTTGAGAGTCTACCTGGAGTGCTTGTTTCCGGAGGTCCAACATGGACAAAAGTCATTTATGTACCTCTAGAGGTGCATCTTGGAAAGCTTGCCAGCTTGTGTTGGACCCCTCTGGAAGCTATTTGTGGCTTCCTTGGGACACCATCTGGAACCTACTTGAGAGACAATGTAGGGCTTCCATGGGAAGCCGTCTGGAACTTCATCAAGAGTACATCTGCAACTTCCTTGAGAAGCCATCTGAGACCTACGCTGGAGGTAATCTGGGGCCTTCTCCATGGGTCAACTTGGACTTTCTCCAGAGGTCATCTGGGGCTTCCTCAGGAGGCCACCTGAGACCTCTTCAAAAGTAGTTGTTGGGGCTTTCTTAAGAGGCAATCTAGGACTACCTCCTGAGGTCATCTGGAGCTTCTCTGGGAGGTCATCTCAGGTTACCATGATGAGAAATCTATGACCATCATTGGACATCATCTGGGACTTCGTTGAGAAGCTATATAGGACCTTCTCTGGAGGTCATCTGTTGCTTTCCAAAGAGGGTTATCTGAAACTTCCTCTGGAGTTCATATGTGGCCTCCTTGAGTGGCCATCTGGGAGGTAATGTCAGCCTCATTGAAAAGACATCTGGAAACTCCTTTGGAGATCACTGACATTTCCTTGGGAATCCATTTGGAACCTCCATAAGAGGTCATCTAGGGCCTCCTAGGGAGGACATATGTGACATCCTCCAGAGGTCATCTGTGGCCTCCTCAAGAGGCAATCTGGGACGTTCTCTCTATCATCTGGGACCTCCTGTGGAGGTCAACATTGAGAGGTATGGGACATGTGGGTTAAGTATCTGTGGCTCTTGGTCTTTGTATGTATGCTGATAGTTCTATCTGTGTCCTGTATGCACCTGTTTACTCCTTTTCTCAGGATGGGAGAACAAGGCCTTAGGTTGTCATATCCAAAAAGTATTCTCCCCCAGGTTTACAGAATCCCTCAGAGGAAGATGCACTGATGTACTCTCGCTCCTATTCTTTTGTCATCAGCCACTCTAATAAGTCCTGCAATACCAAAAGTGGTTACTTGTACCAGACTGACGTGGTACAATGTGGTATGTTACCCTTATTACCCTTGAGAGAGGAACATGGAGGAGATGGTGGGCAGGACCCCATTCTAATATATGTTCCCTTTACAAGTAGTGACCTGTATAACTGGAAAAAGAAAAATCCATCCTTTTCAGAAAAAAAACAGGGGCTCATTACATTAGAGACAGTAATTTTCATACACAAGCACATCTGGGATGACTGTCAGCAAATTTTACAGGTGCTTTTCACCTGGTAGAAAAGGGAGTGAATACTGTAGGTGATTTGACGGTGGTGCTTGGACCAGACAGTCGCCCCACAATTGAACCAGACTATTTGGAGCAAGTCTTTCCCAGACTTACCCAAGCTGAGACAAACAGCAGTCAAGGTATGGAGGTGCTTAACAAGTATTTCCAGGTTCAGGTAGCAGGGATACCGCAGTGCCTAGAAAGCTAAGTCTTCAATCTAAGGTGAGTGAGATGGTACTGTTCCCCAGTGAGTACCTTAATGCTTTTTCTGGAACATCTCCCAGAAACCTATAGGACCTATAGGCTATAGATCTTTAAGTCCTGGAGAATCAAAGAGCCCTAAATATGGCCTTTGTTACGCAGTCAGCCATGCATATTAGAAGAAAGCTTGAAAAGTTAGAAAGTTTTGAGGTAAAGTGGTTGCCCAGTTGGTGTTTGATAACAAAGACCCTGAAAAAAAAAACAAGTCTAAGAAGCGAGTTTGAGTTTTGGTAGGAGCACCAGAATAGGGATCAAGAAACCTTTGGCAAAGACAGTACAATTCATTTGAAAATGGCAGCAGGGAACCTCTAGGACTAGATAAGTGAGCTTAATGCAAGCAAAATGGACATTAGGAAAAGGAATGCCCAAGGAGGAGAAAGATAGAAAATGACAAGTTAAGTAAGCACATTAACCACCTGGAAAATGTAAATGACAGGTTAAGTAATCACATTAACCACATTGAAAATGTGTTCATAGCTCTGGAGAAACATGCAAAGGACCTCTGAATTCCATTAAGAAATTATGGCTATGACAAAGGAGCTGGGGGGCTGGGAAGGTGACTCAGTGGTAGAGTGCTTGCCCTGCATGCATGAAGCCCTGGGTTTGATTCCTCAACACCACATAAGAAAAAACAAAAAAGCCAGAAGTGGCAATTTGGCTCAAGTGGTAGAGCACTAGCCTTGAGCTGAAGAGCTGAGGGACAGTGTCCAGGCCAGAGTTCAGGCCCCACGACCGGACCCAAAAGTAACAAGAAAAAAAAAAGGAAAAGGAGCTGGATCTGATATAAGAATATATTGGGTTGAAATACATGTCAATTATAAGCTTTGAAAAGTGTCACCAGAAATTCAAAGCAACAGAGAAAGAAGGAAAGAGTAGTTAGCAGAGAAGACGGGGAAGTGCTGTGTCATAGAAGATGAGGCCAAGAAAAGAGAACAAGAAAATATCAGGCTCAAGAAAGAGATTGTTTCTCTTCAGAAAGAGTTAAAGGACCACTTGCTTTGATAGAGAATGCCATGGAAAGGGAAAGAACATTAGGAATTAAAACAGAAGAGCTAAACAAACAGTTAAAGATCTGTCACAAAAATACACAGAAGTGGAAAACTAGAAAGAGAAACTATTAGAGTAAAAGCCCCAAAAGACTGCTGAGATCTTCACCATAAATGTAATGCAGAAGCATCGTGTCCCAGTGGAACAGGTGGAGGTGCCTAAAAATACCTCTCAAGAGCACCTTTGTGAACTTAAGGGAGGAGCTGAAGAGCAAGCAAAGGTGTTGTGAGAAGGAGCAGCAGTTGGCCAGTCAAGGGAACTCTCCTGTGACCCTGCCAAATCATTTGCTGGTTAAGGAGCACATTGAGAAGGAGAGTGGGATCATGAAAGCAAGTTTGAGATAAAAGGAGGAGAATAAAATGGAAGAAGTCTCCAAGGTTCAGAGTACTCTTCAGGAGTTAACGGAAGTAGAGACCTAAGATACAGGGAGACATCTGAGCTGATCAGGTAGCTTGGGAGACCAATCTAAAACAAGTTGGTTTTCTAGAGCTACTAGTCATCAATATTAAAGGAAGAAGCAAAAACAGTGGTAATAAGTGTGCAAATGTTGACACTGAACTTGTGAAAAATGCATACAGGCTCACCCTTTCTGTCAGTTTACATGTAGATATTTGCAACCTGGTAAATTGCCGGAGGACACTGTCTAAAACTGTTCTGAAAACCGGTGGGGCCTCAGCCTGACAATACTTTGTAATGTGTGTAGTTAATTTCCAACAGGTAAATGCTGAAATTCTGGAACACATGGAAAGAATTCATATGTGAGGATCTTCAGATGGTGAATTTAGGAAAGTGGATTCCACAGAGGTAAAGCCTGGAAAGTATGGCTATTGGTATCTGTTAGTAATAGTGGACATTTTTTTCAGGCTGAGCAGAGGCATGTAATAATACCATGATTTGGCTTACCCTTAGCTGTGGGGTCCAAAGATGGTGCTGAATTCAAGGCCCAAGTTCTCAATTATTAACTAATGCCCTAGGAATAAATTGGAAGTTACAATCCATTTATAAGCCTCAGAGTTCAAGCATTAGGAAGAATGAATAGGACCTTAAAGGAAACTTTAATTAAATTAAATACAGAGACTGGCCATGGCTAGGTAAGCCTCCTCCACTTCACTCTCCTTTGAGCAAGATGTAGCCCTTATGTTAAAGGATTCAAGCCCTTGAAATACTTTAGTGTAGAACACCCCCTTACGTTCCTAAAATTAGGAAGGCTATATTAGCAGAAATGTCTTAACTACAATCTGCAGGCTTTACAACACATGCTTTTATGCACCTATCCTTTGGTAACCAAGGGCCAACGGCCGGATAAGAAAAACTCCACTGAAGGGGAGGGAACAAGAAGGTGATGGAACAGCAGGGAAACACCACAGCTCTCTCCATCCAAATACAGAGTTTGGATTTCAATGGTCTGTTTCTCCAAGTGACCCACAAATAAAGGCAATTAGAGAGATAAAGGAAGTGCAAAAAGAAAATGGAAAAACCTACAGAGACAGTAAAGTGAGAAGACACTTCCTCCACCCTTTGTTGGTGATGGGGCTCCACGGTGCGCAGCTTAAGTGATGGGGTTTTGTGCCAAGCTGCTTAAGTGCCCCGGGTCTGGACCCTCTGAGGACCACACACCCACAAGCATCCCAAATCTCCCAGGGGACTCTCAAGAGCTGGGCCAACCCAGAATATTCAAACAGAAATCTCAGAAGGCAGAGCTGGAACAAAGACTCCCCTCACCCTCCCTGGAACAGCGCCTTTGCCTGGCTGGTAAAAGTAGCCCAGCCCAGTCAGAAGCAGTAGCAATTGTCAACAGTGGCAAACGACCCTAGTCTCAATGGGTGGCACCTCTGTCCTGCTGGTGTAAATAGCCAAGCCTAACCTGGAACAGCAGCAGCAGCCGGCAGTGGTGGCAAAACACCCAGAATTGGGGCACAATGCCTCTTGGCACTTGCCCAAACCAGCCCGGGGGAGCAGTGGTGGCTGAGGTGGGGACAGCTGCAGTGAACAAGTCCAGACGCATGATAGTTTGTGCCTCTCCATACTGGCCTGCATAAGTGGCCCAGCCTAACCTGAGACAGCAGCAGTGGTTAACACCTGACTTGTGGTGGGGTGCCTGGCTTGCATAAGTGGCCCAGCTGATCCTGGGGCAGTGGCAGCAGTTGGGGCAGTGGCAGCAGCTGTAGCAGCAGCAGTGGCATCAACAGTGGCAGCAAACAACTCTGGACCCGTAGTGGGTGTGGCGCCTCTCCATACTGGTTTACATAAGCAGCCCATGGTGGCAAAGGTGGTTGAGGCAGGGCGTGGTGCTGAGCAACCCTTGAAAAGACTCCCTGGGCTGGCTTTGAACCTGAATACACAGATCTGAGCCTCCTGAGTAGCTAAATTAAAGGTATTCACACCAGTAGGGTCTTCCTCTTGCAACCCCCCTAACTTTTTCTAAAATAGATAATTTCTTAGTTCATACATGGAATTTAAGCAAATACAAGAGGATCGACATAATACTCTGTATTCTATATGAGCATAGTGGAATCTAACTAATTCTCAATAACAAGGCATAAAGTAGAAAAAAACATGGAAATTAAACAGCACTCTGTTGAACAATACATGGATCACAGAAGAAATTAAAGAAGAAATGAAAAAGTTCCTACAATTCAGTGAAAATGAAGATACATCACTAAGAAACCAATGGGATACAGCGAAAGCAGTCCTGAGGGGCAGATTCATTGCTCTCAGTGCACACATCAAGAAAACATAGAACAACTAAAGGATCTTATGATGCAACTAAAACTGCTAGAAAAACAAGAAAAAATTGAACCTAAAGTTGATAGATAGAGAACCGAAATAAGAGCTGAAATTAAAGAGGCAGAGACTATGAAAATTATAAATAAAATTAATTTTTAAAAGCTGTTTAAAAAAGTCACTAAAACTGAGGGACCACTGGCAAGAGTAACTAACAAAATAAGAGAGGAGACCCAAATCAATAATATCAGAGATACCACAGGAAAGATTACAACAAACATCCAAGACATCAAAACAATCATAAAGAAATAATTCCAGACTCTACTCACAAAGGAAGGGAAACCTAGCAGAGAGGGATGAATTTCTACAGTAATACAAATTGCTATCCCCCCTTTCCTTTTCAGCCATTCTTCTCTACCATGTGTGGTGGGGGCAGCAGTTCGGTAAATAAACTTCTTTTCATGCCTGAATAGTGTGTGCTGTTCTCTTCATGGGCTACTTAATGAAACCTACCTATTTAATATACCTTACAAATGGTGCCATGACTGGGATGAGGTTTTTGAATTGGAAATGCTAGAATTTCCTAACCACCCCTTTTCTGCAAACCAAACGGCCTTGAGATACCACGTGAGACTTTTCACCAATACCATTGCTGGCCTTCACATCCACGTCCACACCACTTCTCTACTCTGGTGAATGAAACTACTTTCCATGGCTCTCTGTTGCTCAATCTCTGCTCAGATGTGGCGCCATTCCAGAGAGCTCCTACGGCCTTTAGCAGAAAGGATGGTCATCTCTGAAGCGGAGAATGACTGGTTTGGGGGGTTTAGCCATTTCTCTCTATAGGGGTCTGGGGCAAGCCAGAACACCACTTGTTCCTGGTCAGCTCTCCTTCACTCACCAAACTGACTATCTAACACATTTAATGGGGTCCTGTGAGTCATGTCCAAGCCGTGAAACCCCGCTGACATGCCTCCTGTGCTCCCTGGATAGTCAGATGACCTAATATTTTTTGCTGTTCTCAGATTTAGACAATTTATGCCTCTGCAATGGTACATGGTCAGAAGTCTCTTTACTATCAGGCTGCCTTTGCTCTCTGCTATTCATGTCCAACTTTCAATATCTCTACAACTTTTTGGATTGTGCCCTGAAGAGTGCAACATGGGCTGGTTCCCAGGGAACCTTTCTAGGTTCCCTCAAAAAGGCTAGCCAAACTAGGCTTGATTTTTTGTTCAGGCTTTCTTTGCATTTTTTCAGAAATTCTCCATCTTGAGTTCATCATCTTGGCCACATGGTGGGTTAAAGGTTTGGCCCCATCCAACCCGTACACTTCCACGAAGCTTGTTACTCCTCCATCCATCTATTCTAATATGCATTGCTAAAAAGTTGCTCTTTTCACAGACCCTGGTAACTGAGGCCCAACCATCTGATGTGCTTTGTTAGCAAAGATGATTAACTTTGTTGTCAAAAATTTTAAGTTTTGAGTTTTGCCTTTTTTGTGTTGTGTAATCTAGTACTGACTATGTGATTCTAACATATTGGGCATATCTGTGCTAAGATTCCCACATCTAACGAGTTTTGTCATTGCAGAATATTTGGTCAATTCTTGATAAGGACCAGGTAAGCTCTACTTATTATATTCGATCTCTTTGTTGCTTTAATTGGAAATAACAAAGAACTTTCGTGGAAAAGATTGCAGTGCAAGCCAGTCTGGGCTGAAAAATCCCTCAAACTCCATCTCCCAACTAACCTGCAAAGAGCCAGGCTGGAAACATGGCTCGAGCCTCTATCTATATCCAGTAAACACTACAAAGTTATAGAGTGCTAGCCTTGAGCAAAAGTGCTCAGGGACAGTGCTCAGGCCTTGAATTCAAGCATCCTGAATACAAACTGGGACTAAACAACCCAGCAACGAGCACCTAGACTCAACCAGTCTGGGGAACAAAGGAACATGGAGAGGAATAAGAGGAGATGATATCACATCATCCACTTTTTGCCTGTCTTATCAAAATTAACCAGAGCAGGGAGGACAATAGAAGTAAGAACATTGCCCATCTAATGTCCATACCTGACTACCTTTCAACTGGACAGGAATTCATATTCTTGCCCTTGTTAATTGACTTCTTCTCTATCTAGTCTCCAGGTGTCAGAAGAAAGTAGGGACATTTCTATCAACATATTCAGCCCCAAGTCCTTCCTCTTGCCATTTATTTGCTCTCTAGTATTTTTTTTCAGTTCTTCAATGCGTCATGAGACTTCTCCAGACTTCTCCCAAGAGACTTGCTTCCTCCAGACTTTATCTAAGGACTCAATGCCCAAGTGACAGCTGTTGCCTTCTGCCTTATCCCAGATGGGACCGCATATCAGCCTTTTACCTTACTGTCAATGTCGCTTGCAAACAGGAAGTAGCCAGAGAGAATCTTCACCTTTTTTCATAATTATCAAATGGCTGGAATGTAAGTTCTGAACAGGGACACCTCCCTCCCTCTTGGCTAAGTTTCCACCCAATATCTGTTACATAGGTACCTGGCAGACCTGGAAGCAATCACCTTCTCCTGCTAGGTCACATCCTAGCCCACCTCTGGTCACATGCCTCCCATCTGACCTTCGGAAGGTTCCAGACCCTGAGGTCACATCCGGATACAGTGTGGCCAAAATTTTCCAGCGACTGGCCACACCTCTTCCTTTCCCTGGCCTAGATATGTCCTGGATCAGAGGTGGGTCGACAACCCTTCCTTTTCAGCCATGCTTCTCCACCATGCATGGTGGGGGCAGCCTTTTGGTAAATGAACTTCTTTTCCTGCCTGAAAAAAAAGAGAAATACAAATTGCCCAAACAGAACCAAGAAGAAATAAATCAATTACAAATGTCAATAACCTACAATGAGATAGAAGAAGTAATAATAAATCTTCCAACAGGAAAAGCCAAGGACCTGATGGATTCACTACAGAATTCTATAAGGCCTTTAAAGAGGAGCTAATATCCATACTCCTCAAGCTCTTCAGAGAAATAGAAACAGAGGAAGTAATCCCAAACTCATTCTATGAAGCCAATATCACATTCATCCCCAAACCAGGCAAAGACTCAACAAAAAAAGATCTCTTTTATTAAGACAAATGCAAAGCTCCTCAATAAAATTGCAGCCAACAGAATCCAGAAACATATAAAACAAATCATACATTATGACCAAGTAGGCTTCATCCCAGAGATGCAGGGATGGTTTAACAAATGTAAGTCAATAAATGTAATCCATCACATCAACAGATCCAAGGTCAAGAACCACATGATTATCTCCATTGATTTGGAGAAGGATTTTGATAAAATTCAGCACTCATTCATGTTAAAAACTCTGGAAAAAATAGGAATAGAAGGAACATTTCATAAGACAATAAAAGCCTTACATGGCAAATCAAAAGCCAATATTATGCTTAATAGGGAAAAACTACAACCAATTCCCTTAAAAACCGGAACAAGGCAAGGATGCCCACTCTCTCCATTCCTCGTCAATATAGTTCTGGAATTTTTAGCCAAAGCAATAAGGCAAGAAAAATACATTGAAGGGATCCACATGGGAGATGAAGAATATAAACTCTCTCTTTTTGCAGATGGCATTATTTTATAAATTAACAGTCCCTAAAGCTCCATACACTTAGAGCTTATAAACCAATTTGGCAAATATCAGGATACAAAATTAACCCACAAAAATCAGTCGGATTTCTGTAAACCAGCAAAGTACAAATAGAAATGGACATCAAGGAAACAACCTCATTCACAATAACCTCAAAAAAAAAAAGGATTTAGGAAGTAACCTAAGCAAAGATGTAAAGGATCAATTTCTTGACAACTATAAAAACCTTAAAAAAGGAATCTTAGAGGATACCAGGAAATGGAAAGGCTTCTCATGTTTCTGGATAGGCAGAATTAATACGGTGAAAATGGCCATACTGCCAAAATTAATAAACACATTCAATGCAATTCCCATTAAAATTCCAATGACTTAGTTTACTGAAATAGAGAAAATATTCCAAAAGTTCATATGAAACAACAAAAGACCTAGCATAGCCAAAACAATTATAGGCAAAAGAAAGGATGCAGGAGGGATCATGATACAGGACTTTAAGCTCTATTATAGAGCCATAATAACAAAGACAGCTTGGTACTGGCACAAAAAGAGACCCAAAAATCAGTGAGACAGGTTAGAGGACCCAGAAATATAGCCGCATATGTACATTTAGTTGATATTTGACAAAGGAGCCAAAGACATAAGGTGGAAGAATCATAACCTCTTCAACTACTGGTGCTGGGAAAACTGGCCACATGCAAAAAACTAAAAGTGGACCCTAGCCTATCACCATACACTAACATCAACTCAAAATGGATTAAAGACCTTAACATCAAGCCTGAAACTCTGAAACTATTGCAGGACAGAGTATGAGATAGAATTGGACTTATAGGCAAAGGCAGGAACTTCCAGAACAGATTCCCAGGGTCACAACAAATTGGAGAATGACTCGATAAATGGGACTACCTTAAAATAAAGTTTCTGCACAGATAAAAAGTAGCAACCAATCCAGAAAGAAAGCCAAATAATTGGGAAAAATATTTACCAGCAATATATCAGACAAGGGTCTAATATCATTTATATATGGTAAACTCAAGAAACTAACCCTTTACAAACCTAACAAACCAATTTTGAAATGGTCAAGGGAGCTAAAGAGAGACTTCTCAGAAGAAGAGGTAAAAACGGCAAAGAAACACATGAGGAAATGTTCAACATCCCTGGCTGTAAAGGAAATGCAAATAAAAACCACTCTGCGATACCACCTTACCCCAGTCAGAATGGCCCACATCCTAAATTCAGCCAATGACAAATGCTGGAAGGGATGCAAAGAAAGAGAAGCATTATTGCATTGCTGGTGGGAATGTATACTAATACAACCACTTGGAAAGAAGTCTGGAGGTACATCAGAAAGCTAAATAGCGACCTCTCCTATGAACTGGACATACCACTCCTAGGCATCTACTCAGAACAACAGGAACCAGTATACAAAGACACACACACCTTTATGATTATTGCAGCACTGTTCACAATAGCCAAGATTTGGAAACAACCCAGATGAGCCACTACTAATAAGTGGATCCAAAAATTGTGGTACCAATATACAATGGAATACTATGCAGCCATTAGACAGGACAAAATGATGGCATTTGTAGGGAAATGAATGGAACTAAACCAAATTATTTGAGTGAGGTAAGCCAAGAACAAAGAGACAAATGGCACAGGGTCTACCTGATATGTGGATTCCAAAGCCAAAATGCAAGAAGGTATGACAAAGTAAACAGGACTCTGGAAACAAAGGACAGCCACTCTTTTTGTTGTATCACCATTAATGACTCCATGTTCTTGACTATGTAGATGGTAGAAATATGCACGCAATGGAGGGAAGCCAGGAGGAGGAATAGAAAAAGTGGGAAATGGAACAACATACAACAAAGGGGTCCATCAGCTGCACCCGACATAGAAGAAAAATAACTAAGTAACCCAAACACACTGATGGGAAGGGAGGAATGAGAGGGAAAGAGGGAATAGCGTACACTAAGCAAAAGGGAAAAAATGTAAACATCACCTGAGGTAGGAAAAATAATTTTGGTTGTCAAAGCTCATAGAATTAACAAACTTTAGACCAGGATAACGATAACTTGCCTTGTCAAGGTTAAAATGTGTTTGTGACTTTAAACAATTATCATAATTCCACAATATTGTGAAATATGTGAAATATATGTAATCACCTATCTCAATTTTGACAAAAAGGTGTGAGAAGGGAAGGGTTATGAGGGATGGGTGTCAATGTTGTCAGACACCTTGTATTCATGTACTGTTTTGTAGAATGTGAACTTCTCTCTACAACTACTTAAAAATAATAACAATACGAAGTATTTCAAAATAAATAAACAGGATGGCAACAGATAAGTTCAAATATAAAATAAGAAATTAAATCCAATTGGAAGACAAATTTCTTTGGGGAGAGTAATGTAGTTTATTCTATAGCAAGTCTCCTTCAGCAATAAATCCAAAAGCTAGACCTCAAGTAAGTGAAGTAAACTAAGAAATGGAGATACAAAAAAAAAAAAACTTCACCCACTCTTTCTTACCTGGACAGCTGGTGTGGCTAAAAATTTATCATGCTCCTGAGTTAGAACCAAAGTGGCAAGGACCATACTTGGTGTTGCTAGGACCAATATACAGAGAAGGTTGCAAGATGAACTGTTCTCTCCACCCAATGAACAGGCTTAAAATGTAAATTTAATAGAAAACAAGTAAATTATAGAAACACACTAGTTAGCAGTAATTAACACTTAGTAAGTCTTATCCTTAAGGGATCATCTGAGGGACAGTAGGAAGGAAAGTATGCCAATTGGCCACCAGGCCAGAGAAGTGTAGGCCTGTGGATAGTGCAGAGGCCTAAAGAGAAAAAGAAAGTGATGCAAGGGAAAAAAAGAAATGAAGGAATGTCTATAAAGAAGGTGGGAGTAAGGGAAAAGGACATAGCCTTACCTATTGAAGTTTGCAGGTTTGGAGATGATAATTTGGGGAGTTGGTGCTTTGCAGACCAATTAACTATGTGTGACTGCCCATTGGAGGTCTGAGATTTGGTGTTTGGGGCTGGCTTGTCACTGAGTGTACAGCCCAGGACAAGGTAAATGAAGGCCCATTTCGAGTGTAAATAAAGTTATTTTCAATGTGCCTCATTGGATTGTCTTGTGTTTTATGCATCATAAGTATACTAGTTCACGTTAGTAGTCTCAAAGGCCATGAAATTTGTAAAATGTTATGAGGTCATAATTGGTTTACAAATCCGAATGCGACAGTGATGGCAATATGATGTCACAATATCAAGTCATAATATTATGATGTAATAATTAGTTGGTGATTCCACAATGGTGATGAGGTCACAATAGGTTTATGATGTCACAATTGGGTTGTTGATGTCACAATGGCATGCTGGACTTCAATTTTCATTAACTCCCAATGAGAATATGAATTCAGAATGAGATTGTGAGATCTACAAAGTCATGCATTGGCCCAAATGTGATGAACTCCCAATAGGTATGTGATATCACAATGTAACACAATGCTCATTATATCTGACAGTGATGACACAATTTTCATGATAGAGTGCATTTCTAATATCACACATCATACATGAAATATGAAGTCAAAAACATTATGAGATCACAAAGGCCTATGTATCACAAGGGCATCGTGTCAAAGTTATGAGGAAAGACTGGTTAATGATGTCACACTGGTGATCCTGCCTCCAAGGGTTTGTAGTATTACAATGGTATAACTGATCTTAATTGTTAGACCAGAATGATTATATGGGTAAACAACTGAACTTTGATGTCACAAAGGCCATATGCTTTTTCAAAGGTGCTAAGAGGTCATAACCGATTGAAATATCACAATGTGATTGTGATGTCACAATGGCAATGTGATGCTGCAATAGGTTTGTGATATCACTTTGGTAATGAGGTGACCCATGGAATAGTGATGTCACTACTTGTTTGTAATATTACAATCACATGTCTGATTTCAATTGCTACTAGTTTACAATGAGGACAAGAGTTCAAGGAAGGAGCTAGAAGTCCTAAAACCCATGATTTTTCTAACATGTGATGTCATAATAGGTTTGTGAAAACAGAATGGCACAGTGATATCACAATGTCAATGTGATGTCACAATGTGTTAAGGGAGTTCAGAAGAAGATTGCTGAGAAGAGGTTGGATTCAAAACGAGTGCTGGCATAGAAAGCAGTTTTAGTGTTCCTGTGAACAGTCCTAGGCTAGAGAATCACACCCAAGTGTGCCATTACCGTACAAAGAGTATGGCCAGAGAGGGAAAATCCAGGCAGGAAAGAGATCTGAGCACTTGCCAGTAGCCACGACTGCAAGGGCTGGGGTGGCAGTGGCGGCGGCCATAGAAACCATACCTACAACAGAGAGTCCAGGACAAAGGAGCCAGACACAGTAGACTAGCAGATTCTACTCAACACCAGCAAGAACTGAGAAGGAGCAGATATCTTTGCCCTGCAGATTTCAGACCAGAGAGAGTCCAGGAACCAAGAATCTGGCGTGAGTAGAACCCTGACTTCCTCACTCCTTCTCAGGGAGCAGATGTGGGAAGGCCGCCCCTCCCCTCACCACCACCGGAGGTGTCCATCTTTGATACTGACAAAGGCCTGGTTGAGCAGATAGCTCCAACTCAGGCCTTGGAAAAAAACAAAAGAATCATTTTGCAGGTCACAGGAACTAGAAGTGACCTGTCAGGCTCAGTTCCACCAGGGGAAAGTCACTCTGCCCAAGCAGAGTAAAATTTGCCCTCGGAGAAGAGACTTTCTTCAGTGGGTAAACAGAGCCAGAGGCTGCCCCACCCTACAGAAGCCTAGACAACAATTGGAATTAAGTAAACATAAACCCTGAGAATGGCTCCAAGCTGGCTCAGTGAGTGTCTCAGAAGCTAGCCCCTCCGGGAAAAGCTACTGTTTGCTGAAAGGCTTCAACTCTACCCAGAAACTAGCCTCATCACAGCATCTCCAAACTAGAGGAAACAGCCATCTCCCTCTGTAGTGATACTCACAGATCTCCCTCTCACTGAACTACCCTGGGAGGAGGATCACAAAATGCTGCTTAACACAGGGCATTTTCTGCCTGACCAAACTGACTAAAGAAACCAATCAAGCCATAGGAAAACCAAACACCACAAGCAGACCAGAGACTCCACCAAGACACTGGTTACAGATACAGGGGAGTACAGGCTCTTCCCATTCCCCCTCCAAAAAAAACCCCCAAAACAAAGAACTCTTTTTTGAACATTTTTTTTAATTTTTATTTTTTAAGTGTTTTCTGTTGATCTTTATTTTCTCATAATTTTTATTTTTGGTGTGTGTGTGTGTGTGTGTGTGTGTGTGTGAGTGTGTGTGTGTGTGTGTGTGTGTGTGTGTGTGTGTATGTGTGTGTGTGTTTTTCATCTCTTTGACCTTTTGGTCCTTTTTTATTGTTTTCATTTTTTCTCTCTTTCTTTATTTTTTGCATGACTTACTTGCTGTTCTGCTCAACTCCAGATACATACCTGTCATCAATTGTTAGACCTTCTCCCCCTTATGTACATACTTAAGCCAGAAATTTATTACTCAGTTCACAACCTCTTAGGCTTAACTTCTTTAATAGCAGTATTATCTCTTTATACCTACATAATTTTAAAGTAACTAATATTAAAAATTGTATTTTATAGTTTTCACGTTTCCTTTCTATCCCTCCCCTCCTCTCCTTCTATCCTGTTCTTCTCTCAATATCATTTCTTTAAACTTACATAATTTTTAAGTGTTTCATTTCTTAAATTTAAATTTTAGTTTTTCCATTTTTTCTTTTTCTTTTTTAAAATTTCTGTCCTATGATTCTGTCCAATCCATTTCCCTCTCAGAGATTAGGAATTGGTTACATTTACTCTCATTTTACATCTCCACATCTGTCTAGTCCTATTTTTCCCCAAATTTCTCCCTGAAGCTAATAATTTCGGTTTGCCAGATCCTTCTTCGTTGTTCTTAACCCATTAATCCATGGTTTTTTGATTTAGAATAGATTGTATCTGTTGAACTAGATTGTATCTGCAGCCATTTTGGTTGTGCAACTAAAGGACTCTGGTTGATGCTTACCTTAAAATAGTGTTCTAGCACAAAATTGCTGTTACTTTCATACCAAATGGGCAGAACAAGGCGGAAAAACACAAGAATAATGGCAAGTCCAGGTATCTGAACTCCCATTAATGATAATCAGGTGACAAAATAGTTCATGATAATAAGAAGAAGAATAGTTAATGAAAATAATAATAATTAATAGTTCCCCCAAAAGCTCTGCAAACACTACTGGTAAACATGGTGAATGAAATAATTGAAAATTTGCGAAGGTCTCAGTGTGAGCTTGATAGTGACCAAGAGGAGGCAATCCAAATAGTAGTACAGGAATCTTGTGAGCATTAGGAAGCTACTTAAAGATTGATACAGGAATTGCATAAGCAGGCTGAGAACAGTCATAGAGAATTACAGGAATTGCTTTAATGTGAGGAAACTAATTAAAGAGTAAAACAGGAATTGCGACAGGGTGATCAGAATAGACAAAGATAAATACAGGCATTCCAAAAATCCATAAAGAGACAGCTGAAACAATTCAGGGAGACCACAAAGGGAATGCAGAATAGAGCCTGCCTGAAGGAATGGGAGTCCAAGGAAACCATAACCAATCAGCTAAGTGATCTGAGACTAAACACTGAACACCAAATAAAGGAAGTAAAGCTCATACAAGATCTAAACCAAAGCTCCAACAAAGATTTTGAAGCCATCAAAGCCGACCAAGTAGAAGGAAAATAAATTAAAAACAAATAGAAAGTCTTGACAGTAGGTTAGACTATGAAGAAGATCAAATCTCGGGCATTGAAGACAGCCTAGATAGTATAGAGAAATAACATACAAATATCCAAGATAAATCCAAGAAATAAGATAGATCTATTCTATATTTGGAAGACACCATCAGAAGGACTAATCTGAGGATAATGAATATAGAGGAGCACCTAGAGACAGAAGTTAATTGTCTAGGAAATGTATTTAACAGAATCCTAGCAGAGAACTTCCCAAACATTCAAAAAGTTAAGCCTATGGCCTATTCAGATAAAAGAACTTTTCAGAACCCCAAATAGACCAGAACAGAACAGGACATGTCACTGTCACATTATAATCCACACAGGATCAATTCAGACCAAGGAAAGGATCCTTAAAGCTGTCAAGGAGAAAAGATCAATCACCTATACAGGGAAAATAATTAGAAAAACCTCAGATTTCTCAGCAGAGATGATTAAAGCAAGAAGAGCCTGGAATGATGTATGTCATGCCCTAAAGAAAAACCACAACAAAGAATAGTGTACCCAGCTAAACTCTCCTTCATAACTGAAGGTCAATTAAAAATTGTCCATAGCAAAGAAAAATTGAAACAATATATCTCCACAAAACCAGACCTACAAAGGTACTTAAAGATATCATATACATAGAAAACTAACAAGACAACGGCAAAGAAACGGCATCTAAGGGAATAAAATTAGAACTCAACATGAAACCAAAAAGACCACAATAAAGGCAAAGAAACGGCACCCAAACTGAGAATCCGAAAACCATAGGAAGAACCAAGCTGCCGCAGCCCCCAAGAAGGTGGATAAAATGGCAGAAACTACCAAACACTTCTCAGTCCTTTCTCTCAACATTAACGGACATAACTCTCCAATTAAGCGACATACACTGTCTAGTTGGATTAAAAAGCAACATCCTTCTATCTGCTGCCTTCAGAAATCACACCTTGCTCATAAAAACACACACTTTGAACATGAAAGTCTGCAACAAAATCTACCAAGCAAATGGCCCCCATAAAGAGATAGGAATTGCAATCATAATATCAGATAAAATAGACTTCAAATTAAAATTACTGAGAAGAAATAAAGAAGGTCACTACATATGAATTAAGGGATCTTTCTTTCAGGAGGATATTACAATTATAAATACTATTCGCTAAACAATGGATCACCGAAATTTATCCAACAAATACTACTTTCCCCCAAATCTCAAACTGATCCAAAGACAAGAGTTGTTGGGAACTTTAACAGACCACTATCCACACTAGATAGATCAACTCGAAAAAACTCAACAGAGAAACTGCAGATCTAAAGAACTGCCTAGATCAGCTAGGTTTAACAGACAACTACTAAATATTTCACCCAGCAGCAACTTTTTTCTCACCACTACATGGAACATTTTCCAAAATAGACCACTTATTTTGTTGTGAAAATACTGTACAGAGGAGTTACAATTACATGGACAAGACAATGAGTACATTGCTCATAAAGCATTGTAGCTTCCTCCTTTGTTTCCCCTTCCCATCCCATTCTCCACCCTTCCCATCACCCAACCCTCATCCCCCCCGACCAAAGTTGTAAAGTTCGTTTTTGACATAATGACTTGTACATCTCATTGCAGTGGGTCCACCAGTATGCCTATTTAAACAATTTGTTTTTTCCCTTCCCCTCCACAAATGATAACAACATCAAATACAGTGAAAGCAAGGGTTATACAGTGGGGGAGGCACATACAAAGCAACAAAGCAATAATCTTATAAATGTGTTAGAAACAATTGCATGAAAAACATTTGAATAAATATCTTAGGGTTAATTTCCCTAACATCAACTTATCTGACCTTTTCTGCTTGACTCAGACTTATACTAGTTATTACAAATAGGGGAAGCTATGGGACCTATGTATCTTTGGCCCTTGGCTTACTTCACTTAATACAATTATTCCCACGTCTTTCCATTTCCTAACAAATGGGCAATGTCATTCTTTCTGATGGAGGCATAGAATTCCATTGTGTATATGTACCACATTTTCTTGATCCATTCATCTACTGAGAGGCATCTGGGTTGGTTCCATATCTTAGCTATGGTAAATAAGGCTGCAATAAACATAGTTGTGCTGGTAACTTTCTTGTAGTTTTGTTTGTGAACATTTGGTTAAATGCCCCAAAGTGGGATTGCTGGGTCATAGGGGAGCTCTATGTGGAGTCTTTTGAGGAAACTCCATACTAATTTCCAAAGTTGTTGTACAAGTTTATACTCCCACCAACAATGCATTAAGTTTCCCTTCTGTCCACATGCCCTACAGCATCTGTTGTTATTAGATTTCTTGAATTATGCTATTCTAACTGGGGTGAGGTGGTATCCCAATGTTGTTTTGATTTGCATTTCTTATATGGCTAGGGAGGTTGAGCATTTCTTCATGTATCCATTGGCCATCCTTCTTTCCTCTTCAGAGAAGTTTCTCTTTAAGTCTTTAGCACACTTATTTATTGGGCAGGTTTTTTTGAAGGTTTGCTGTTGGGGGGTTTATTTTTTTGAGTTGCAGGTATATTTTAGACATAAGACTCTTGTCTGTTGTATAGCTAGTGAACACCTTCTCCCAATCCGTTGGCTTTCTATTGATCTTGCTAGCTATGTCCTTTGCCATGCAGAAGCTATGCAATTTATGCAATCCCATTTGTTCAACTCTTCTTAGATTTGTTGTGCTTCTGGGTCTGTATTAAAAAAATTTCGGCATGTGTCTTTGGATCTATGTGGGATTTGAGGGAAAGTAGATTTAGAGTTCCAGTAAACAGTCCTAAGCCAGAGAATCACACCAAGTGTGCCATCACAGGACAGAGAGTGAGGCCAGAGAAGGAAAATCCAGAGAAGGAGACAGATCTGATCTCTTGCCAGCAGCCGCCGCTGCTGTGGCAGCAGCAGTGGCAGCAGTGGCCGAACCTACCATACCTGAATCACAGAGATTCATTGACGAAGGAGACAGACACAGTGGGCGAGCGGATTCTACTCAACACCAGCAATAACCGACAAGGAGCAAACATCTTTACCCTGCAGTTCGCAGACCAGAGACAACCTAGGAACCAAGACTTGGCGTGAGTAGAAGCCTGATATCCTCACTTCTTCTCAGGGAGCAGAGGAGGGAAGGCCACCCCCCCACCCCAGTACTGGAGATCTCCATCTTGGATACTGACAAAGCTCAGTAGAGCTGCTAGCTCCAACTGAGGCCTTGGAAGAAAACTAGAGTCATTTAGCAGGTGACAAGAACCTAACCTGACCTGCCAGACTCAGCTCCACACAGGGAAAAGTGACCAAGCTCTGGCGCCAGTCCTAGGAGTGACTTTCTTCACTGGGTAATCAGAGCCAGAGGCTGCTCCTCCCTTTAGCAGCCTTGACAATCAATTGAAATTCAGTAAACATAAACCCTGAGAATGGATCCAGGCTGGGCTCTGTATGTTTCTCACAAACAAGCCCCGGGGAAAAGTTACTGTTTGCTGAAAGGTCTCAACTCTACCCAGAATGTAGCCTCATCACAGCTTTTCCAAATTTGAGGAAAAAGCCATCTCCCTCTTTTGTGATACTCAAAGCAGATCTCCCTCCCATTGAACTAACCTGGGAGGAAGATCACAAAATCCTGGGTAAAGCAGAGCATTTTTCTGCCTGTTCAAACAAACTGACTAAAGAAACCAACCAAGCCACAGGACCACAAGCAGACCAGAGACTCCAACAAGAGGCTGGTTACGGACACAAGGATGATACAGGATTTTTCCCAACCCTCACAAAAAAAAACAAAGAATTTTTTTTTCCTCTTCTTCTTTTTTTTGTACCTATAATAATTTTTTTTCTTTTCTAAAACTTTTGTTTTTAATTTTTATGTTTTTTGAAAAAATTTGTTTTCTAGTAACTCTTTTTTTCCTCTAATAATTTTTATTTTAGGAGTACATGTGTGTGTGCATTTTTCTTTCTTTTTTTTTAAAAAAATTGTTTTTTTGTTTAGCTCTACTGAACTTCTGTTCTTTTTTCTTTCTCTCTCATCCTTTTCACCTTTCTTCTCTTTCATTCTTCTTTATGTGACTTAATTGTTGTTCTGCACATCCTCAGATAATCCCGTAGTTGACTATTAAACCATATCCCACATTGTGTATACACTTAATCCACAAATTTATTACTCAAAACCTCTGAGACTTAAATTGGTTAATAGCAGTATTGCCTCTTTATACCTATATAATATTTTAAGTATTTTTATTTCTAAGATTTTCACATCTCCTTTTTATACCTCCCCTTCTCTCATTATATTCACTTTCTTCTCTGAATAGTTTGTTTTCGTTTCTGCATAATATTTTTAATTTTTACTTTTCTATTTTTTCTGGTCTCTTTTCTTTTCCCTTTTCTCTTTCTTCTTTTTTTCTCTGACTCAACTTTCATTCTATCCAACCTATTTCCTGCTTTGAGATTAAGACTTAGTTAACTCTCCCTGTACCTTCCCACATCACTCTATTCCTATTTTTTACCCACATTTCTCATTAACCCTAAAAATTTCTGGTTTTCCAAATTCTTCTTTGCGGTTCGTAGCCCATTAATATATAGTTGTTTGATGTTAAGTAGATGTATCTGTTCAACTAGATTGTATCTGTAGACTATGGACTGTGCAAACACAGACTTTGCTTGATGATTGCCTTAAGATAGTGTTCTAGCACAAAACTGGTGTTATTTTCATCCCAAATGGGCAGAGTAAGCCAGAAAAACACAACAAAAATAGCAAGTCCATGTATCTCAAATCCAACTCATGATAATCAGGGAACAGAACAGATAATGAATAATCCAGAGGAGACTTCCCAAGAATCTCTACAAACACTGCTGGCAAGCATGATAAATGAAAAGATTGAAAACCTACAAAGAACTCTGTATGAGCGTGATAGGGAAAGAGAGGAGGCATTCCAAAAGTTTATACAGGAAAAGATTGAAAACCTACAAAGGACTCTGCATGAGGATGATAGGGAGAGAGAGGAGGCAATCCCCAGGTTTATACAGGAATATCATGAGCATGAGGAAGCTACTCAAAAACTGATACAGGATTTGCGTGAGCAGCTTGAGAATACTCAAAGAGAAAGGCAGGAATGGCGTGAACGGGCTGAGAACACTCAAAGAGAACTACAGGAATGGCATGAACGGAAGGAAGCTAATCAAAGAGTAATACAGGAATTGAGAGAGCAGAATGAGAATACACAAAGACCACTAAAGCATTCATGGGATCCATTAACAAAGAGCTGAAGGAAGTCAGGGAGACTACAAAGGGAATGGTGAATGGAACCCAACAGAAGGAATGGAAGTCCAAGGAAATAATAACCAATCTGTTAAGTGATTTGAGAACAAACACTGAACACCAAATTAAGGAAGTAAAGAAGTTCATACAAGATCTAAAACAAAGCTTCAACAAAGAATTTGAAGCCATCAAAGCTGACCAATTAGAAGGAAAAGAAATACAAACCAAAGAAGAAAGTCTTGACAGCAGGTTAGACCATGTAGATGATCGAATCTTGGGGATTGAAGACAGCCTAGATATTATAGAGAAAGTACATACAAATATCCAAGACAAGTCCAAGAAATATGAGAGATCTATCCAACACTTGGAAGACACCATCAGAAGGCCTAATCTAAGGATAATGGGTGTAGAGGAGCATCTAGAAACAGAAGTTAATGGTCTAGGAAATTTTCTTAACAGGATCCCAGCAGAGAAATTCTCAAACATGTAAAAAGATAGGCCTATTCAGATACAAGAAGCTTTTAGAATTCCAAATAGACCAGACCAGAATAGGACATCCCACTGTCACATTATAATCCATACAGAATTATTCAGACCAGGGAAAACATCCTTAATGCTGTCAAGGAGAAAAGATTAATCACCTATAAATGGCAACCAATTAGAATCACCTCAGATTTCTCAGCAGATTCACTCAAAGCAAGAAGAGCCTGGAATGATGCATGCCATGCTCTAAAAACAAACAACTATCAACCAAGAATACTATACCCAGCTAAACTCTCCTTCATAACTGAAGGCCAAATAAAAACCTTCCCCAGCAAAGAAAAATTGAAACAATACATCTCCATCAAACCAGCCCTACAAAAGATTCTTAAAGATGCCCTACACATAGAAAATGAACAAGGCCACAATAGAGGACAAGAAACTTCACACAAACTGAGAATCCAAGAATCATAGGATGAATCCAGTTTTTGCAGCCCCCAAGAAAATGGATAAAATGGCAGGAACTTCCAAATAACTCTCTGTCCTATTTCTTAACATTAACAGACCTAACTCCCAATTAAGCGACAAAACTATCTAGCTGGATTAAAAAGCAGGATCCTTCTTTCTGCTGCCTTCAGGTATTTTGCCCATAAAAACAAATGCATTTTCAATGTGAAAGGTTAGAACAAAATCTACCAAGCAAATGGCCTCCATATATTAGCTGGAGTTGCAATCCTAATATCAGATAAAATTAGTTAGAAGAGATAAAGAAGGTCACTACATATTTATTAACGGATCTCTCCTTCAGGAGGTTATTACAATTCTAAATATCTATTTGACAAACAACAGAGCACCCAAATTTATCCAAGAAGCACTACTTTCCCTCAGATCCCACATTGATCCAAAGACATTAATTGTAGGAGATTTTAACACACAACTCTCCCCAATAGATAGATCAACTCGGTAAAAACTCAACAGAGAAACCGCAGATCTAAACAGCTACATAGATCAAATAGATTTAACAGACATCTATCGAATATTTCACCCAGCAGCATTAGAATACATGTTTTTATCAGTAATACATGGAACAGTTTCTAAAATACCCACAATTTAGGCCACAAAGCAAACTTGTCCAAATTCAGAAACACTGAAGTTATACCTTGCATTCTCTCTGACTACAAGGGAATAAAATTAGAACATAACACCAAATGCCACCAAAGAAAGTCCGGTAACACATGGAACAACACTCTGCTGAATCATGAGTGGGTCATGGAAGAGATTAGAAAGGAAATTCAAATATTTATGCTATTCAACAAAAATGAGCATACAAATTACCAGCACCTATGGGACACAGCAAAGGCAGTACTCGGAGGCAAGTTTATAGCTCTGAGTTCCTACATCAACATATTGGAGAGATCTGAAACCAACAATTTAATGAGACATCTGAACCTCCTTGAAAAAGAGCAGCAAGGTAAACCCCAATCCAATAGACAGAAAGAAAAAATTAAAATTAAATCAGAATTAAATGAATTAGAATCCAAAAAAACTATAGAAAGAATCAACAAAACAAAGAGTTGGTTCTCGGAAAAAATTAACAAAATTGACAAACCCTTAGCATATCTTATTAGAAAAAGAAGAGAACACACCCAAACAAACTCAGAGATGAGAATGGAAACATCACCATGGAAACAACCAAGATTCAGAACATTATAAGGGAATAATTCTCAACACTTTATGCTAATAAGTTTGAGAGCTTGTCAGAAATGGACCTTTTCCTAGCAAATATTGACATGTCAAAAACAAACCAAGATGAGTTAAACCATCTTAACAAACCCATATCAAGCATTGAAATACAAACAGCAATAAGAGACCTCTCAGCAAAGAAAAGACCAGGACCAGATGGTTTTACAGAGGAATTCTACAAGGCCTTCAAAGCAGAGCTCACACCAATACTCCTCCAAATCTTCAATGAAATTGAAAGAGAAAGTTCACTACCGAACACATTCTGTGAAGCCATCATAACACTGATCCCAAAACCAGGAAGGGACTCATCAAAGAAAGAGAACTATAGACCAATTTTTTGATGAACATTGATGCAAAAATTCTCAAAAAAAATTTTGGTCAATCGTGGTCAACAATTCATACAAAAAATCATACACCATGATCAAACAGGATTCATTTCAGGGATGCAAACTGGTTCAATGTACGCAAATCAATTAATAATATTCATCACATCAACAGGAGCAAGAATAAGAACCACATGGTTATCTCAATAGATGCAGAAAAAGCACTCGACAAGATCCAACACCCCTACATGATGAAGTTTTTGGAAAAATTAGGAATCCATGGAACATTCCTCAATAGAATAAAGGCTGTATATGACAAACCTACAGCCAGCATTACAGTTAATGGTGAAAAACTAAAGCCATTTCCTCTTAACTCAGGAACAAGACAAGGATGCCCACTTTCTCCACTTCTCTTCAATCTAGTATTAGAATGCCTAGCTACAGCAATAGACAAGATGCAGGCATAAAGGGGATCCAAATAGGGAAAGAAGAAATACAACTCTCCCGCTTTGCAGATGACATGATCTTGTATTTAAAGAATCTCATAGACTACACTCCCAAATTACTCAAGCTGATTCAAAACTTTGGCAAAGTAGCAGGTTATAAAATTAACCCCCCAAAATCAATGTCTTTTCTGTATGCCAACAATGAGAAAAGTGTGGCTGAAATTAGGAAAGCAACCCCATTTGTAATAGCCCTACAAAAAATAAAATACCTAGGAATTAACTTAACTAAAGAAGTGAAGGACCTCTATGATGAAAATTTTAAAATCTTGAAAAAGGAAATCAACACAGAACTAAAAAAATCGCAAAGCCTCCCATGCTCCTGGATTGGAAAGATTAACATCGTAAAAATGGCAATACTTCCCAAGGCTATCTACAAATTCAACGCAATACCTATCAAAATTCCAACCTCATTCTTCAAGGAAATAGAAGAAGCAATCCAAAAATTCATATGGAACAATAAAAGACCCAGAATAGCAAAAACGCTCCTCAACGGAAAGAACACTGCTGGAGGAATAGCAATACCAAATTTCAAACTCTACTATAAAGCCATAGTAATCAAAACAGCTTGATATTGGCATAAGAACAGACCTCAGGACCAATGGAATAGAATTGAAAACCCAGAAATGAACCTACACACCTATAGCCATCTAATCTTCGATAAGGGAGCTAAATCAATAGAATGGAAGAAAGACAGCCTCTTCAGTAAATGGTGCTGGAAAAATTGGTTAACTACATGTAGAAAACTAAAGTTAGATCCTTACATATCACCCTGCACCAGAATCAACTCCAAATGGATCAAAGACCTTGAAGTCAAAGCAGACACTCTGAAAACATTACAGGAGGGAATAGAAGAAACCCTAGGTCTCCTTGGCTCAGGCCGAAAATTTTTGAATAGAGACCCGGAAACACAACAAATCAGAGGAAGGTGGGACAAATGGGATTGCATAAAGTTGCAGAGCTTCTGCAGGGCAAATGACATAGCTAGCAAGATCAATAGAAAGCCCACGGATTGGGAGAAGATCTTTACTAACCATACAACGGACAAGGGTCTCATATCTAAAATATACTTGGAACTCAAAAAATTAAACCCCCCAACAACAAATCCTCAAAGAAACAACTGCCCAATAAATAAGTGGGCAAAAGACTTAAAGATAAACTTCTCTGAAGAAGAAAGAAGGATGGCCAATAGATACATGAAGAAATGTTCAAAATCCCTAGCCATAAAAGAAATGCAAATCAAAACAACATTGAGATATCACCTCACCCCAGTTAGAATGGTAAAAATCAAGAACTCTAACAACAACAGATGCTGGAGGGGATGTGGACAGAAAGGAACCTTACTTCATTGTTGGTGGGAATGTAAACTTGTTCAACCACTTTGGAAAGCAGTATGGAGGTTCCTCAAAAGACTTCACATAGAACTCCTCTATGACCCAGGAATCCCACTTTTGGGCATTTACCCAAATGTTTATAAACAAGACCACACTAAAGCTACCAGCACAACAATGTTTATTGCAGCATTACTTACCATAGCTAAGATATGGAACCAACCTAGATGCCCCTCAGTAGATGAATGGATCAAGAAAATGTGGTATATATACACAATGGAATTCTATGCGGCCATCAGAAAGAATGACATTTCCCCATTTGTTAGGAAATGGAAAGGCTTGGAAAAAATTATATTAAGTGAAGTAAGCCAGGCCCAAAGAAACATAGGTCCCATGGTTTCCCTTATTTGCAATATCTAGTATATGTATGAGTCAAGCGGAAAAGGTCAGATAATGTGATGTCAGGAAAATGAACCCTTAGATATGTATTTTAATTTTTTTTCTTTCATGCATGTGTTTCTAACGCATTTATAAGATTATCTCTTTGTTGCTTTGTACATCCCTCCCCCACAGTATGACCCCTGCTTTCACTATATTTGATGTCAGTATAACTTGTGGAGGAGATGGGGAAAAACCAGTTGTTTAAGGATACAGGTGGACCTGTTACAACAATGAGAAGTACAAGTTGACATGGTCAAAACGAGCTTTACAACGTCGGTGCGGGGGGGGGGGGAAGGGGGGGAAGGAGAAGGATTGGGTTGGGGGGGAGGGGGGAGGCTGGGAAGGGATGTGAAGGGTAAACCAAAGGAGGAGGCTGCAATGCTTGGTAAGAAATGTACGCATTATCCTGCCCATGTAATTGTAACCCCTCTGTACAGTGTGTTCACAAATAAAATAAAATTAAATTAAAAAAAATTAACCCCCCAAAATCAATGGCTTTTCTGTATGCCAACAATGAGAAAAGTGTGGCTGAAATTAGGAAAGCAACTCCATTTGTAATGGCCCCACAAAAAATAAAATACCTAGGAATTAACTTAACCAAAGACGTGAAGGATTTCTATGATAAAAAGTTTAAAAACTTGAAAAAGGAAATCTTAGAAAATGGTAAAACTTCCATGCTCCTTGAATGGAAAGATTAACATCGTGAAAATGGCTATAGTTCCCAAGGCTATCTACAAATTCAATGCAATACCTATCAAAATTCGAACCTCTGTCTTCAAGGAAATAGAAGAAGTAATCCAAAAATTCATATGGAACAATAAAAGACACGGAATAGCAAAAACGCTCTTCAACAGAAAGAACACTGCTGGAGGAATAGCAATACCAAATTTTAAACTCTACTATAAAGCCATAGTAATCAAAACAGCTTGGCACTGGCATAAGAACAGACCTCAGGACCAATGGAATAGAATTGAAAACCCAGAAATGAATCTACAGACTTATAGCCATCTAATCTTGATAAGGGAGCTAAAAAAATAGAATGGAAGAAAGACAGCCTCTTCAGTAAATGGGGCTGGCAAAATTGGTTAACTACGTTTAGAAAATTAAAGCTAGATTCTTATCTATCACCTTGCACCAGAATCAACTCCAAATGGATCAAAGACCTCTGAGTCAAAGCAGACACTCTGAAAACATTACAGGAGGGAATAGGAGAAACCCCAGGTCTCCTTGGAGCAGGCCAAAATTTTCTTAATAGAGATCCGGAAACACAACAAATCAAAGAAAGGTTGGACAAATGGGATTGCATGAAGTTGCAGAACTTCTGCATGGCAAAGGACATAGCTAACAAGTTCAATAGAAATCATACGGATTGGGAGAAGATCTTCACTGGCCATACAACGGACAAGTATCTCATATCTAAAATATAGTTGGGAGTTCTCAGAAGATGGCGGAGGAGAAGCTGGAGGCAAAACAATCTCTTGCATAGAAAGCAGTTTTAGAGTTCCAGTGAACAGTCCTAAGTCAGAGAATCACACCAAGTGTGCCATCACAGGACAGAACTTAGAAAATTGCAAAATCTCCCATGCTCCTGGATTGGAAAGATTAACATCGTGAAAATGGCAATACTTCCCAAGGCTATCTACAAATTCAATGCAATACCTATCAAAATTCCAACCTCATTCTTCAAGGAAATAGAAGAGGCAATCCAAAAATTCATATGGAACAATAAAATAACCCGAATAGCAAAAACGCTTCTCAACGGAAAGAACACTGCTGGTGCAGTATCAATACCAAATTTCAAACTCTACTATCAAGCCATAGTAATCAAAACAGCTTGATACTGGCATAAGAACAGACCTCAGGACCAATGGAATAGAATTGAAAACCCAGAAATGAACCTACAGACCTATAGCCAACTAATCCTCGATAAGGGAGCTAAAATAATAGAATGGAAGAAAGACAGCCTCTTCAGTAAATGGAGCTGGCAAAATTGGTTAACTACTTGTAGAAAACTAAAACTAGATCCTTATATATCACACTGCCCCAGAATCAACTCCAAATGGATCAAAGACCTCGAAGTCAAAGCAGACAATCTGAAAACATTACAAGATGGAATAGGTGAAACCCTAGGCCTCCTCGGCTCAGGCCGAAATTATCTTAATAGAGACCCAGAAACACAACAAATCAAAGAAAGGTTGGAAAAATGGGATTGCATGAAGTTGCAGAGCTTATGCATGGCAAAGGACATAGCTAGCAAGATCAATAGAAAGACCACAGATTGGGAAAAGATCTTCACTAGCCATAGAACGGACAAGGGTCTCATATCTAGAATATAGTTGGAGCTCAAAAAATTAAATCCTCCAACAACAAATCCTCAAGGAAACAACCGCCCAATAAATAGGTGGGCTAAAGACCTGAAGAGAAACTTCTCTGAAGAAGAAAGAAGGATGGCCAACAGACACATGAAGAAATTCTCAACCTCCTTAGCCATAAAAGAAATGCAAATCAAAACAATATTGAGATACCACCTCACCCCAGCTAGAATGTCTATAATCAAGATTTCTATCAACAACAGATGTTGGAGGGGATGTGGAACGAAGGGAACCTTACTTCATTGTTGGTGGAAGTGTAAACTTTTTCAACTACTTTGGAAAGCAGTATGGAGGTTACTGAAAAGACTTCACATAGAGCTCCCCTATGACCCAACAATCCCTCTTTTGGGCATTTACCCAAATGTTTACAATCAAGAGCACACTAAAGCTACTAGCACAACTATGTTTATTGCAGCATTATTTACCATAGCTAAGATATGGAACCAACCCAGATGCCCCTCAGTAGATGAATGGATCAAGAAAATGTGGTATATATACACAATGGTATTCTATGCCTCCATCAGAAAGAATGACACTTCCCCATTTGTTAGGAATTGGAAAGGCTTGGAAAAAATCATATTAAGTGAAGTAAGCCAAGCCCAAAGAAACAAAGGTCCCATGGTTTCCCTTATTTGCAATATCTAGTATATGTATGAGTCAAGCAGGAAAAGTCAGATAATGTGATGTTAGGAAAATGAACCCTTAGATAAGTATTTAAATGTTTTTTTCTTTCATGCATTTGTTTCTAACTCATTTATAATTTCTTTGTAGCTTTGTATGTCCCTCCGCCACAGTAGAACCCCTGCTTTCACTTTATTTGATGTCAGTATAATTTGTGGAGGAGATGGGGAAAAACCAGTTGTTTAAGGATACAGGTGGACCCGATGCAACTATGATAAGTACAAGTCGTCATGGCAAAAAGGAACTTTACAACTTTGGTGCGGGGGGTGGGGAGGATGGTGGCGGGGGGAGGCTGGGAAGGGATGTGAAGGGTAAACAAAGGAGGAGGCTGCAATGCTTGATAAGAAATGTACTCATTATCTTGCCCATGTAATTGTAACCCCTCTGTACTGTATGTTCACAAAAAATAAAAATTAAAATTAAAAAAAAATAAAAAAATATAGTTGGACCTCAAAAAATTAAATTCCCCAACAACAAATCCTCAAAGAAACAATAAATAAGTGGGCTAATGACTTAAACAGAAACTTCTCTGAAGAAGAAAGAAGGATGGCCAATAGGCACATGAAGAAGTGCTCAAACTCCCTAGCCATAAAAGTAATGCAAATCAAAACAAATTTGAGATACCACCTCACCCCAGCTAGAATGGCAAAATTCAAGAACTCTAATAACAACAGATGCTGGAGGGGATGTGGACAGAAGGGAACCTTACTTCATTGTTGGTGGGAGTGTAAACTTGTTCAACCACTTTGGGAAGTAGTATGGAGGTTCCTCAAAAGACTCCACATAGAGCTCCCCTATGACCCAGCAATCCTACTTTTGGGCATTTACCCAAATGTTTACAAACAAGACCACACTAAAGCTACCAGCACAACTATGTTTATTGCAGCATTATTTACCATAGCTAAGTTATGGAACCAACCCAGATGCCCCTCAGTAGATGAATGGATCAAGAAAATGTGGTATATATACACAATGGGATTCTATGCCTCCATCAGAAAGAATGACACTTCCCCATTTGTTAGGAAATGGAAAGGCTTGGAAAAAATCATATTAAGTGAAGTAAGCCGAGCCCAAAGAAACAAAGATCCCATGGTTTCCCTTATTTGCAATATCTAGTATATGTATGAGTCAAGCAGGAAAGGTCAGATAATGTGATGTTAGGAAAATGAACTCTTAGATAAGTATTTAAGTGTTTTTTTCTTTCATGCATTTGTTTCTAACTCATTTATAAGATAATTTCTTTGTAGCTTTGTATGTCCCTCCCCCACAATAGAACCCCTGCTTTCACTTTATTTGCTGTCGGTATAATTTGTGGAGGAGATGGGGAGAAACAAGTCATTTAAGGATACAGGTGGACCCGATGCAACTATTATAAGTACAAGTCGTCATGGCAAAAATGAACTTTACAACTTTGGTGCGGGGGATGGGGAGGATGGTGGCGGGGGGAGGCTGGGAAGGGATGTGAAGGGTAAACAAAGGAGGAGGCTGCAATGCTTGATAAGAAATGTACTCATTATCTTGCCCATGTAATTGTAACCCCTCTGTACTGTATGTTCACAAAAAATAAAAATTAAAATTAAAAAAAATAAAAAAATATAGTTGAACCTCAAAAAATTAAATTCCCCAACAACAAATCCTCAAAGAAACAATAAATAAGTGGGCTAATGACTTAAACAGAAACTTCTCTGAAGAAGAAAGAAGGATGGCCAATAGTCACATGAAGAAGTGCTCAACCTCCCTAGCCATAAAAGTAATGCAAATCAAAACAAATTTGAGATACCACCTCACCCCAGCTAGAATGGCAAAATTCAAGAACTCTAATAACAACAGATGCTGGAGGGGATGTGGACAGAAGGGAACCTTACTTCATTGTTGTTGGGAGTGTAAACTTGTTCAACCACTTTGGAAAGTAGTATGGAGGTTCCTCAAAAGACTCCACATAGAGCTCCCCTATGACCCAGCAATCCCACTTTTGGGCATTTACCCAAATGTTTACAAACAAGACCACACTAAAGCTACCAGCACAACTATGTTTGTTGCAGCATTGTTTACCATGGCTAAGATATTGAACCAACCCATATGCCCCTCAGTAGATGAATGGATCAAGAAAATGTGGTATATATACACAATGGAATTCTATGCCTCCATCAGAAAGAATGACAGTGCCACATTTGTTAGGAAATTGAAAAACTTAGAAAAAAATATGTTAATTGAAGTAAGCGAAGCACAAAAAAAAAACAATGGTCCCATGGTTTCCCTTATTTGAAATATCTAGTACATGTATGAGTCAGGCAGAAAAGGTCAGATAAGGTGAAGTTAGGAAAATGAACCCTAAGCTATGTATTTAAATGTTTTTTTTTTCTTTCATGCATTTGTTTCTAACACATTTATGAAATTATTTCTTTGTTGCTTTGTATGTCCCTCCCTCACAATATAACCCCTGCTTTCACTCTATTTGATATCGGTATAATTTGTGGATGGGAAGGGGAAAAATGAGTCGTTTAAATAAGGACACAGGTGGACCCGTTGCAGCAATGAGAAGTACAAGTTGTCATGTCGAAAATGAACTTTACAACTTTGGTGGGGGAAGGGAGAGGATTGTGTGGGAAGGCGTGGGGAGGCTGGGAAGGGATGTGAAGGGTAAACAAAGGAGGAGGACCAATAAAATTTTCAAAGAAGGGAAGATGAAGAGAGGCTGAAATCTGAGGATCATGGTTCAAAGCTAGCCCATGCAAGAAAGTCCATGAGGCTTTCTCTGTGTGTGCATCAGTGTGCTGTCCTATGGCTTGAACTTGTGCTGTTTTGTTCAAGAATAGAGCTCCACCAATCCCAGCTTTTCATTGATTAATGGGAGCTGAGATTCTCATGGACTTTCCTGCCTTGGTTGGCTTTGAACCTGATCCTCAGATTTCAGAAAACTGATCCATGCTGGGCTTTGCATAAGACTCTTATCTCCTCTTAGCTACCAAGAATTAAAAAAAAAACTGGAGTTCACCTGTGACTCAAGTGGCAAACTGGGCAATCACTTTCTAGGACAGCACTCAGGGTCTTATTTCAAGCACCAAGACAAAACAAGTATAGCCACAAGTTATATTTTGGCTCATGTGGTAAGCGACTAGTCTTGAAGAAAAAGCTCTGGTATTGTATCCAGGCCCTGATTTGTAGCCTCAGGACTAGCACATAAACAAAAATAACAAACAAGGAAAATTTTTAAAAGAAAAATTGGAAAAAATAACATATTAACGTTTTTAAAAGAACAATCGGTTTGTGGTTCATGTGTATAATCAGAGCACTTCAGGAAGCTGAAATCTGAGGATCATGGTTTGAAGCCAGACTATCCAGAAAAGTACATTAAAATCTTATTTTCAATAAGCCAGCAAAAAGCTAGGAGTGGAGCTATGTTTGAATTGTAAAATATAATCCTTGTGTCAAAAAACTAATAAACAAAAGGGTGCTGAGACTCTAGCCTGTAATCCTAGATATTCAGGGGTTTGAGATATGAAAATCATGGTTCAAAACCAACTTGCGATGGAAAGTTAGTGAGAACTTATCTCCAATTAACCACCAGAAAACCTGAAGTGAATCTGTGGCTGAAATGGTAGAGCACTCACCTTAAGCTGAAGAGCTCAAAGACAGCACTCAGGCCAAGGGTTCAACTCCACCCTCTTTAAAAATAGGTAAGAAACAGCAATGAGGCCCAGAAATCAGGTCTACTGACCGCAATTAAAAAGCATTGAGGTTGAAGTCAAGAAAGAGATGAGTAAAAATATTAAAATGTCAGAGGCTGGCTGCTCATGCCTGTAGATTCTAGCTACCCAGGCCGCAGTTCAAAGCCAGCACTAGCAAGACAGTCCATGAGATTTGTGTATGTAATTACCAGTACTAGGGGTTGAACTTGCTCTGTTTTACTCAAGTCTAGAGTACTACAACCCCCAGCTTTTTGGTGATTAATTGAAGATAAGAATCTCAGACTTCATCTGGGAAGTTGGCTCAGTGATAGGGTGCTAGCCTTGCATGCATGAGGACCTGGATTTGATTCCTCAGAACCACATAAGCAGGAAAAGCCGAAAATTTTTCTGCAGCTCAGATGATAGAGCACTAACTTTAAGCTGGAATGCTGATGGACAGCGCCAAAGCCTAGTTTTCAGGCCCATAACCAATGGCAAAATAATAATAAAAAAAACCCTCAGACTTTGCTGCTCAGACTGGTTTCAAACCAATATCCTCAGATTTCAGCCTCCTTAGTAGTGCTGGGGTTCGCATGAGACTCTTCGAAAAGAAAGAAGCTGGAAGTTGAGCTGTGGCTCAATTGGCAGAACTGAACAAAATCTCTGAGACAGTGGCCAGTCCCTAGATGGAGAAAAAAAAAAACAAAAAATTTCAAAAACAAATAATTTAATACAGAAAATACAGAAACAAATTTTAATACAGAAAAAATCATGTTTAATATGATACAAAGGAAAACTGTTGTTTTTTTTTTAAGTGCAGCAAACAAAAAACGTACTACAAAGTTTCAAAATGACATACTGAGAGTAAGGGGAAAAGGAAAATTTTTAAAATTCATGTAAATATTAAATCCAAACTGACATGACCAAAACCTAATATGATCAGAAACTTATCTCTCACTTGTAATTGCTTAAAAACAATTGTCCCTCCAGTTTCAGCACTAGCATGGGGATTTAGGAAGGACCTCTCTATACAGCCTTGACTGAATAGGCATCTCCCTGCTTTAGCCTCTTGAGTTAGAAATACAGGCTTTGCCCTTATTTTAATGCATAAATTACACTTTAAAACTCAACATCAATATTCAAATAATGGATTATGTGTAAAAGCATGAATAAACATCCATCAGAGAAGCTCTGAGCAATACAATCATAACAGTAGAAGAGCACATACCACTTAAGGTAGGTAACAGAAGGAAGATTTAGCATTTTTTTTGGAAGTGCAGGGGTTTGAACACAGGGCATCATGCTTGCTAGGTATAAAATTCAGTGACATTAATTATATCCACACTACTTTTTAACCATTACCTCTGCTTATGAACTTTCTTTTCAATACTGATGGAATCCACACAATGACCTGCACCCTTTTGTTTTGTTTTGTTTTGTTTTTGGTCGGTCATGGGGCTTGATCTCTGGGTTGGGCACTGTCTCTGTGCTCTTCAGCTCAAGGCAAGTTCTCTACCGCTTGAGCTACAGCACCACTTCCGGTTTTCTAGTGTTTTATTGGAGATAATGGTCTCACATACTTTCCTGCCTGGGCTGGCTTTCAACTGTGATCCTCAGATCTCAGTCTCCTGAGTAGTTAGGATTACACGTGTGAGCCACTGTCTCCCAGGCCCAGAAACTTTTAGTCTTCCCTTTTTCCCTTATGAAATTGTTTAGTAAATATATTTCACATAAATAGATTATTTTGTGTCCATCCATGACAGACATCTATTAATTGCAGCCTTTTGTGGATGAGTCATAACTTATGCACACCTCACATTTTATAAACCAATTCATCTGGGCCCACATTCAACAGCTTGTTCTGAGAAGAATGGTAGCTATTCTGCTAGCCACCTCTATCCTCTGCCGTTCCTACTCAAATTAGATTTAGTATCAGTTTGAGTCTGCTCAGAGGGTAGAGCCATATGGGCTGGCTTTGAACCATGATCCTCAGATCTTGGTCCCCTGAATAGCTAGGATTACAGGTGTGAGACACCTGCACCAGGCCATCATTTCTTCCAAGAACATTTCAGGGGGATGGAATAGCACTGTACCACAAACATTCATTAGCAACTGCCCCAGGGTGAGCCAGATGCTCAGACCAAATCTACTGACCTTGATACTGTCTTTGGTGTCCAAAAGGATATTGTTGGGCTTAAGGTATTCCTGTATGATTTTGTTTGGTGTAAGTAGTGAACAGCACTTACAACATGTGTGACAAGCCTCCTGGCTTCATATTCATATAGGCGGCAGAATTTTCAGATCCACCCCAGGAGGTATCCCCTAGTGGCCAGTTCCATGATGAAATACACATACTCTTCCTTCTCCATTACCTGGTACAACCTGATGATGTGTTTGTGCCATACCTTCTTAAAAATATCCACCTCATTCTTTATCCAATGATGACTCTCACTTCCAGAGTATTTTAAATGCCACGCCCTTGTTTGTGAGGAGGGAATGGGCCAGCTTCACTTTTCCATAGGTACCTGTGTCGAAGAGCTCTTTCTTCTGGTATTGTTTGATGATCTCCTCCTTCAAGGAGCTTGAGATTGATTCTTTCTGTACTTCCATCCTTCTGCTACAATGGCAGGTAGCAAGTCTACTTAAATAAATTAAATAAAATAAAGGAAAACCCATAAAGAGTAAAAAGAAATACCAAAATCCAAATAACAGCCCGTCCCCACTACCAAAAATATCATTTAACTTTGATTCAGTCAAGCAGGTCATCAAGCAAGAGCTCCAAGCTCTGTTAACTGACAGGTTGGAGCACAGTGGTTTCCTATATATCCTTCATGATCTCACACAATGAAGCAATCACAACCAGGCATAGTGATGTCATAGAAGAAATGGACCAATCAGAGTCTGGGCCAGTGAAGTCAGAGAAATAGAGGACCAATCACAGCCTGCCAGCATTGACACTCTAGCTCTTAGACCTCAAAGACTGTTGCTAAGAAATCCATGTGGCTTGAGGTTGCTCTGGTCATTTTCGTGGCATTTCTGAAACCACTAGGACAGTGGTCAAAATCCTCTGATTTTCTAGAGGACTACTGAATCTTATAAATTGCTTCTCTGCAGACACTAGCTAATAGCCTCCATTCTTGATGGCCACCTTATCCAATGTCTTTTTCCAGCAATAGCACTGCACAAAGGCCTCCGTCCTTCTCAAGGACAGCTGTATCCTACAACTTCTTCCTGAGGGGACAAGTTCCAGGGTGGCTTTGAGCCACCACCCTCACAATTCACCTTCCTGAGTAGTTAGGATTATAGGCCTGAGCCATCGGTAGGTACTTAGCTCATCTCTTACATTTGGAGGAAGTATATTTGTTAGAAAGGTGGGTTTTAGATATGTCCTTTTAGCACTTTAAATTTGTTTTCCTGCTGTCTAATAGTGAATCTAGTTTCTGATGAGAAATTTGTCTTAATATCATTGAAGATTATTTGTGTGTGATGAGTTGTGTCTTTGTGCTTTGGGAAGTTTTCTGTTTTTGTTTAATTAGAATGTCTCTTAATGTGGACCTGTGTAATTATTTTAATTGACTTTTTTGAGCTGATAGATTCCTGCATGGAAGGGTTCATGCTTTCAATCAAAATTGGGAAGTTATTGGTTTTTATTCCTTCAAATACTATGTATTTCTATTTTCCCCTCTGTATACATATATATATTATACATTATATATTCACATTGTATATGTGAATATACATATATATGCCTACATGTTTATATTATATATACATTTATATACATATATGGTTTCACATAGCTTCAACTTTTGTGATTGTTTATGGTAGAAAGTTTAGATTGATCCTAGGTACTCCATCAGAATTAGAGTTTAAAGTTTTCCTCTTTATTTCTTGATAAAAATATGCATTACTCGCCAAGGATATTGAAATAGGTATTAAGCACATATAGCCTCTCTCTCTCTCTCTCTCTCATTTCCTGTCTTGGTTAGGTCTCTGATCACACGGCCATTGCTTGTGGGGTTCTTCTAGTGTGTTGTGAAATTTTGCAGTGTAATATTCTGCTTCAAAGGCCACCAGGCAGGCCTGCACTTGGAAAAGGAGCTTCTCAAAGGCAGCCTGTATGGGTGCACGTGCCTGCCTCTGTCTTGATGTCAGAGCCCCACAGGTACTTGGGGTGGCCTTAGCAGATGCCCCTTTTCCTGGACTGCTGACTGTTGACTGTGCCAGCACAAGTACAGCCTCTTTTTATTACACATCAGAGGTCTGCGGTGGAACCTGGGGTTGTTCCCTTGTTGGTGGCTATGCTTGGAGCAAGGGTGAGGGCTGCAGAAGCCTCAATTTGTGGCCTGATTTCTGGGGCACAACAAATGCTAAGGGTTTCTCTGGGCTCTTTACAGAATACATGGGCAGGTTCAGGAGCAGAAGCTGAGCTCAGGGGGCCCCTAAACACAGGGTGGGCTTTAGAGCTGGGCATCACAGATGGATCTTTTTGAAGGGCTGCAGACACCATCTGGAAGCTGTTGGACCTTTAGGAGGTCTGAGTACATCATGAGATTAGGTGGGGGCCTCTGAGCTTTATCCATTTTTTGCAATAGGGCTGAGCCCTCCCTCCGTATGGCCCTGGTGCCCTATGAGTGTGTGCTGGTTTCTGGCAGTGAGAAAAGTTTAATGTGTCTTTTATTCCCTGAGCCTCACTAGGAAGTTCTATTGTTGGCTGGGATGATTCTGTCATTGGGAGGTCTGTGTGTTCTCTGAGTAAGGGAATCTACAGACCTCAGAGCACATCTTGGCTTTCTCTCGGAAAGGCCTAAGTTTTTAAGGCTTCAGATGCTTTATAGGTTTCCAGACATATCCAGGGCTTGTTCTTTTTGATCTTTCAATGACAGCTCTAATTTCCTCTCTTAGTCATGGTCTATTGGCCCCTTTGACTCTGGCATAAATGAGGGAAGACCGGCAGGGCTGTTGTGTTGCTAAGGAAAGCAGACAGGGCTGCCTTGTTGCTGAGAAAAAGCAGTCAGGCCTGTCTTGTTACATAGTTTCATTTTATTCCCCGATGTTGGTAAATAAAACCTTCAGGTTGGACTTCAGGAGCTGCCCATGATCATTGTTCCATTCCTTTTCCCTGCTCCTACCATACTGCCTTTCTATTTAAATTCATTTTTGCTTTTAATTTTTGTCAGAAACAAAGAGGCAATTAAAAAATCTATATGTAATATTAATTTTAATTCTTGATTTACTAAAATACATGAAGAACATGTCAATTAAAGCAGCATAAAATGGCAGAAGGCGTGAGCTTGATCACTGTCCCTCTACTCTGCCTCTCTTGCTCAACCCTGGGGTGACCACTGCGACTAGATAGTTATGTATCCCTGCATCAAAACCAAATGTGCTCAAAGAACAGGGTATTAAAAAGAGACTTGCCCACAGCTATCCAATTCCCTCAAACTGCTATCTTAGTAGGAGGCCAAATTTCCATTCACACTATGGATATTCAAACGTCTTTGATCCATTTGGGTTTGATTCTGGTGCAGAATGATATATAAGAATCTAGCTTTCATTTTCACAAGTAGTTAACCAATTTTGCCAGCACCATTTACTGAAGAGGCTGTCTTTCTTCCATTCTATTTTTTGAGTTCTGTTATCGAAGATTAGTTGGCTATAGCTCTGTGTGTTCACTTCTGGGTTTTCAATTCTGTTCCATTGGTCCTGAGGTCTGTTCTTATGCAGCTACAATGCAGTTTTGATTACTATGGCTTTGTAGTAGAGATTGAAGTTTGGTATTGATATTTTTCCAGCCCTGTGATTTCTGTTGAGGATTGTTTTTGCTATTCGTGGTCTTTTACTGTACCATAGGTATTTTTGGATTGCCTCTTCTAATTCCTTGAAGAATGAGGTTGGAATATTGATAGGTATTGCATTGAATTGGAGATAGCCTTTGGAAGTATGGCCATTTTCCCTATCGTGATCTTTCAAATCCAGGAGCATGGGAAGTTTTGCCACTTTCTAAGTTCTGTTTTGATTTCCTTTTTCATGTTGTCAAAGTTTTCTTCATAGATGTCCTTCACTTTTTTGGTTAAGTTAATTGCTCGGTATTTTATTTTTTGTGGGGCTATTACTCATGCAGTTGCTTTCCTAATTTCAGCCTCACTTAATTCATTGTTGGCATACAGAAAAGCCATTGATTTTTGAGGGTTAATTTTATACCCTGCTACTTTGCCAATTTTTCAATCAGCTTGAGTAATTTGGCAGTGGGGTCTGTGGGATTCTTTAAACACAAGATCATGTCATCTGCAAAGAGGGAGAGTTCTATTTCTTCTTTCCCTATTTGGATCCCCTTTATGTTTGCATCTAGTCTTATTTGTAGCTAGGCATTCTAATACTAGATTGAAGAGAAGTGGAGAGAGTTGACGTCCTTGTCTCGTTCCTGAGTTAAGAGGAAATAGCTTTAGTTTTTCACCATTAACTGTAATGCTGGCTGTAGGTTTGTCATATACAGCCTTTATTGTATTGAGGAATGTTCCATGGATTCCTAATTTTTCCAGAACCTTCATCATAAAGGGGTGGTGAATCTTGTCAAATGCTTTTTCTGCATCTATTGATATATCCATATGGTTCTTATCCTTGCTCCTGTTGATGTGATGAATTATACTAATTGATTTGCATATATTGAAGCAGCTTTGCATCCCTGAAATGAATCCTGTTTGATCTTGGTGTATGATTTTTTGGATGAATTGTTGAAGTCGATTGGCCAAAATTTTGTTGAGAAGTTTTTCATGAATGTTCATCCAAGAAATGGGTCTATGTTTCTCTTTCTTTGATAAGACCCTGCCAGGTTTTGTGATGCGGGTTATGATGGATTCATAGAATGAGTTCAGTGGTGAACTTTCTCTTTCAATTTCATTGAAGAGTTGGAGGGGTAATAATGTGAAGACCTTGCTTTGAAGACCTTGTAGAATTCCGCTGTGAAACCATCTGGACCTGGGCTTTTCTTAGATAAGAGATCTCTTATTACTGTTTATATTTCAGTGCTTGATATGGGCCTTTTAAGGCGATTTAACTCATCTTGGTTTAGTTTTGGCATGTCAGTATTTGTTAGGAAAAGGTCCATTTCTGCCAAGTTCTCAATCTTATTAGCATCAAGTTTTGAGAAGTATTTCCTTATAATGTTCTGAATCTTGGTTGTTTCTCTGGTGATGTTTTCATTCTCATCTCTGAGTTCATTTATTTGGGTATGTTCTTTTCTTTTTCTGATAAGATTTACTAAGGGTCTGTCAATTTTGTTAAGTTTTTCCTAGAACCAACTCTTTGTTTTGTTGATTCTTTATATGGCTTTTTTGGGATCGAATTCATTTAATTCTGATTTAACTTTAATTATTTCTATCTGTCCATTGGGTTGGGGTTTATCCTGCTGCTCTTTTCAAGGAGGCTCAGATGACTCATTAAATTGTTGGTTTCAGATATCTCCAATATGTTGATGTAGGAACTCAGAGCTATAAACTTGCCTCTGAGTACTACCTTTGCTGTGTCCCAGAGGAGTTGGTAATTTGTGTACTCATTTATGTTGAATATCATGGACATTTGAATTTCATTTCTAATATCTTCCATGATGCACTCGTGATTCAGCAGTTTGTTGTTCAGCCTCCATGTATTACAGGACTTCCTTTAGTGGCTTTTGGTGTGGAGTCCTACTTTTAATCCCTTGTGGTCTGAGAGAATGCAAGGTATAACTTCAATATTTCTGAATTTGGACAAGTTTGCTTTGTGGCCTAAAATGTGGTCTATTTTGGAAAATGTTCCATACGCTGCTGAGAAAAATGTGTATTCTGTTGCTGCTGGGTGAAATCTTCAGTAGATGTTGGTTAAATCTAGTTGATGTTTGCAGTTGTTTAGATATGCAGGTTCTTTGTTGAGTTTTTGCCAAGTTGATCTATCTAGTGGGGATAGTCGTGTGTTAAAGTCCCCAACAATTAATGTCTTTGGATCTATGTGGGATTTGAGAGAAAGTTGGGTTTCTTGGATAAATTTGGGTGCTCTGTTTGGTGTATAGATATTAAGAATTGTAATATACTCCTGAAGGAGAGATACATTAATTAGTATGTAGCAACCTTCTTTAACTCTTCTCACTTATTTTAAATTGAATTCTATTTTATCTGATATTAGGTTTGCAACTCATGCCTGTTTATGGGGGCCGTTTGCTTGGTAGATTTTGTTCCAGCCTTTAACATTGAAAATGTGTTTGTTTTTATGGGCAAGATATGACTCCTGAAGGCAGCAAATAGAAGGTTCTTGCTTTTTAATCCAACTAGACAGTCTGTCTCTGAATTGGAGAGTTAAGTCCGTTAATGTTGAGAGATAGGGCTGGTTTGGTGGAGATATATTGTTTCATTTTTTCTTTGCTATGGAAGGTTTTTATTTGATCTTCGTTTATGAAGGAGAGTTTAGCTGAGTACAGTTTTCTTGGTTGATTGTTGTTTGTCTTTACGGCATGGCATACATCATTCCAGGCTCTTCTTGCTTTGCTTGTCACTGCTGAGAAATCTGAGGTGATCCTAACTGGTTTCCCTTTATAGGTGATTGATCTTTTCTCCTTGACAGCTTTAAGGTTCTTTTCCTTGGTCTGAATTGATCCTTTGAAGATAATAATGTGATGCTGGGTTGTCCTGTTCTGGTCCAGTCTATTTGGAGTTCTAAATGCTTCTTGTATCTGAATAGGCCTGCCTTTTTGCATGTTTGGGAAGTTCTCTGCTAGGATCCTGTTAAACAAATTTCCTAATCCATTAACTTCTGTTTCTAGGTGCTCCTCTACACCTATTATCCTCAGATTAGGCCTTCTGATGATGTCTTCCAAATGTTGAATAGATCTATCATATTTCTTGGACTTTTCTTGGATGGTTGTATGTTCTTTCTCCATAATATCTAGGCTGTCTAAATGCCTAAGACTTCGTAGGAACATAGTAGATATCATTGAATACTAGATACACAGTTCTGGCACTCTCTACTAATATGCATTTTTTGGCATATTACCACCTGCTTATCCATGTATGGCTATTTTGGCCAACTCTAGGGCTTGATCTCAGTGCCTGCCAAGAATTTCATCCTCGAGTAAGAAGCCAAGTTTGACACCTGTTTTGCTTTTCTGGGAGAGTGCTGGGTGTCAGGCATGATGGAGAACAAGGCTACAAATCTAGATGCAATTTGATAGATGTAAACAATGTCATATATGTTTAAGTGTCCTCACAGTTGGGAAAATAAACGGTAAATAAATGAATAAAACAACAAATACAATGTATAACCACACCAAACATGATATAGACTGAACACGTATATGGAAGTTCAATCCGATCTTTAAAATATATATAAGGAGTATGACTGGGGCATGAATTCAGGCCTATGGAACAGGCCTGAATTTCTGCTCTTCAAGCATAGTGAGCTTCCCCTTCCCCCACAGTGCAACATAGTTAGCCAGTCCCTAAGTTCAAATCCCAGGCCTTGCAGATAAAAAATTCACACATTCCAAGCCAAGGAGTTTCATTAGCATTTTTAATATTTTTTAAAGTTCACTTTGACTTTATTTGAAACATTTTGATTTTATAACATGAGAGTTTTTCAAAAAAGGGGTTTAATCTTTTACATTTCAGCATAGCACATTGGTGTTTTTGACCATCTGCCATGAAGTGTGAGAATGAAAATGAGGATATCATTTCTCCCTAGAACTTTGGGACAGTTGATGTTATTTCTTATTTTTTCTATTTTTTTTTATTTGTCGGTCGTGGGGCTTGAACTCTGGGCTTGGGTGCTGTCCCTGTGCTCAAGGCAAACGCTCAAGCACTTGAGCTACAGCACCACTTCCAGTTTTCTAGAGGTTAGAAACTGGCTGGCCTTGAGTCACCTTCCTCAAATCTCAGCCTCCTGAGTAGCTAGGATCATAGGCATAAGCCACCCATGCCCGGCAGTTGATGTTATTTCTATTTAGAGTTATTTTTATAATTATAAAATGTCTGCAATTATGTCCTGTGAGTTTTCCTCAGTGCCTACCACGAAATAAACTAGGGGAGTCCTCATACCACCAAAGGTTGAGTTTCTGAATAAACACTCACTTCTGTGAGGACAGTAGGTACTTGTAAGCATTTTGGGAATAAACTAGATTCTAAAATGAAAAACAAAATCATTGGTACTAAGATGTAGCTCAGTAGTGGAATATTTGCCTAAAGAGCATAAGACATTGGAAGAAAAGTTTCCTAAGGCTCAGAATGTTAGAATTTTGTATGAACAAACTTCTTTCCTTTTTTTTTTTGTCGGTGGTGGAGCTTGAACTCTGGGATTGGGCATTATCCCTGTGCTCTTCAGCTCTTTGCGAGCACTCTACAGCTTGAGACACATCGCCACTTCCGGTTTTCTAGTGGTTTATTGGAGGTAAGAGTCGCCCGGGGCTTGCGTTGAACTGCCATCCTCAGCTCTCAGCCTCCTGAGTAACTAGGATTATAGGTGTGAGCCACTGACGCCTGGTACATGAACAAACATTTTAAGATTGATTCTAAAGAAAGAAACTTCGAACATACTTTTTGTGCAAATAATTTATAATGCCATGGTTAAGGCACTAATTCAGAAGTATTATTTCATTGGCTGGTTTCTTAGTTTATTTATATATATACATTATTAATTCATATATACACATATTATTAAAAACATAGCTTTGAAGTGTACCTAAGAACATATGGGCTCATGTAAAATTATACAAATGCACAAGCTTGATTTTTTTTCAGTTTGTTGGTACCATAAATTAGGTGGGATTTGTGTACTGTTTTTTTGTTCTCTTTTTGGAGGATTTCTCTCCCCTTTATTCCCCTAACCCCCTCTCATCGCACTTGAACTCAGCTTGCTCTTTCTTGGCTTGGTTGTTTGTAGCTGATTTTCTACCACTTCAGCCATATCTGTAGAATGGGTTTTTGCAAGTTGATTGGAGATGATATCTCTCAGGCTTTGCTGCCTGGATTGGCTTTGAAACTTCATTTCCAGTTCTCACCTCCTGATTAGCTGGGATTACAGATGTGAGCCACTGAGGTGCCTAGGGATAAATTAATTTGGTTGATGTATTTTTTCTGTTTTTCTAAGCATGGGATGATCTACTATAGAATTTTAATGACTGTCCTGGGTATGAAGTAAGAAATATAATACATATGCAAATCTGTATATTTCTCATAAGATTTAATACATGTTATAAGTGTAATAATAATAAAATAATGAATAATACAAAATAAAATGAATGCACTCAAAGCAAATTGCAATAAACATAAGTATGTAGATATTAATCATTATTTCAAATGTGGATGAATATTATATTAACAGGGCTGGGTATTGAATTCAGGCCTAGGGAACAGGCCTGAATTGCTTGTCTTCCAAGAGGGTGAGTTTCCCCATCCCCCTAGTGAATTAGAGTTACCCAGACTCTGAGTTCAATTCCCAGGCCTGACAGAAAAAAAGGCCATGAATTCCAAGCCAGGGAGCTTCATTAGTATTGTATGTATGTATATATGTATGTATGTATGTATGTATGTATGTATGTATGTGTGTGTGTATATTATATGTAATGGGACTTGAACTCTGGCCTTGGGAGCTATCCTTGTGCTCTTTAGCTCAAGGCAAGTGCTATAATGTTTGAGCCACCGCACCACTTCTGGTTTTCTAGTGGTTTATTGGAGATAAGTGTCTCACAGATTTTCCTGCCCTGGCTGGATTTGAACCATGATGTTCAGATCTCAGCGTCCTGAGCAGCTAAGATTAAAGGCGTGAACCATAGCCAGGGCCAGGTTATTTTTAATATTTTTAAATTATTTATTTATTTATTTATTTTTATTTATTTATTTTTATTTTTTGCCCAGCACGGGGCTTGAACTCATATCGTGGCAACTCTGCCTCAGCTAACATCAACCTAGGGTGGGATGGTGCAGCCTCTGGACCCACAGCCCATCCTGGGATACTAGGCCTTGGGGGCTGACAGGAAAACAAAATGTAAACAGCACCAAAAAAAAAAAAAAGCCAGGAACCACCTACGGATGGAAGTTTCTTGGTTTTCCTTCCTTGCATGGTGACCATCCCGGGTCCAAATAACACTGCTGCAACCTATAGGTCACCTGGCATTGCTGAAGGCTGACAGGCTGTCAGCGAAGCCATAGGACACCTAGGCCTGAGTTTGAATCCCAGTCATGCTACTTAAAAAGGGCTGGAGAGCCTGAGAAACTATTGCTTGTCCATAGGAACGCCAGAAAATATGATCAATGTCATTGTTGGATGAGTAGTTCATCAATCAGTCTAGTATAAACTTAGACCCAATAATCACAGAACACAGATTGATTTTAATTCATAGTTTATTATGCATTAAAAGAATACTATTCATTAAATGGAGTCCTCACTAAAGACCTGAGAATCTGTACGAATGTAGTATATGTCATTTAATTCCACATAGACATCACTGTCAGTATCAAAATATCTAAATATATATTTATCTGTATACTATATATATATACATATATATATGTATGTATATATATACATATATATATGTATGTGTATATATATATATATATATATATATATATATATATATATATGGTATATATACCAGATATAAAGGTACTGCTATTTTGGCCAAACCTGTGGTTCCATCCTAGGTCCTGGGATCCATTTGGCAGCTGAATGGGCTAGAGGCTGCCATGCTGGCACTCACTCTTTCATGAATTGGGACTTCTAGACCCTCAGTTTAGGTACCAGCATTGCCAAAATTTTCATCTTGGAGTAAAATTCCAAGTGAGACACCTGTTTTCCATATCTGTGCAAGTGCTGAGTGTCAGGTATGATGTACATGTGTGCAAAGCTACATGCTACGGTATAGATTAGAATAAATGTAATAAAAGATATAGGTGCACGTACAGTCCATAAAATAAATGTTAATTCAATCAATCAATAATAATATATAATGAATCACTCCAACAAACACGATACAGACTGAATATATAGATGTAAATATAAATCACATATTTAAGATGTCTATAAATGTTACATTTTTCAGGCTGGGGCTTGAATTCAGGCCTAGGGAAGAGTTGAGAAGTTCATGCATGATTCACATAGGAAATGATAGGCAAGACCTCTGGCACAACAATTATTTTTAATTAAGACTTCACGAAATGTGACAATAATAATTACATTCAGGAAATCGAGGCATTGGGAAATATCCAAGAATTGGTAGTCACATGGTAGATAGGATTCCAACACAGCTTGCCGCATCTTCTCTATACAAATAGGTATTTATTAGCATACTAGCTTCAGCTTATGAATGGATGAATACTGTGCACAAACCCCATCCCGGAGCTCAATCTCAGGTCCTGGGTAGAGCCTAGATCCTTAGTTACTCAAAAGCTGTTGTGCTCATATGGACCCATTAGAAAGTTGGGCCTGCTAGGCCCAGAGTTCAACTCCCAGCAATGCCAGAAGTTTCATCCTGATGTGAGAAACCAATCCTTACAGCTGTTTTCCTGTCGTGTGTAAGTCCTGGGCCTAATGGAGGATGGAGAATGCTATATAGGCAACTCTATAGCCATGGGAATAGGTTGTCATCCATGGCAACACAGATATACCTGACACCATACTCAATAAAATACACAATACCTCCATGAATAAGACTCAAAATTAAAAAATAACTGCTTTGAAAGCAAGATGCATACCACACCTGTATGTAAATAGAGATCCTATGTTTAAAAAAGGTAAGCTTGTTATTTTGTCCACTGCTGGGACTTCAAATCAGGCCCTGGACCAGGCCTGACATTCTAATCTTCAGGGATGATGAGCTACCCTTTCCCCCACAGTGCAACGGGGTTACCCAGACCTGAGTTCAAATCCCAGGCCTGACAAAAGATTCATCCAGATGTTAGAAGCCAGTCTTTACACCTGTTTTCCTCTCCTATGGAAGTCCTGGGTCTCAGCTAGGAGGGAGAATGAATGCATAGGCAACCTTATAACAATGGGAATAGGTCATCATCCATGTCAGCAGAGTTATACCTGTCACCATACTCAGTAAAATACACAATACCTCCATGTATTAGACACAAAATAAGGAAAAGGAGTGCACTGAACACAAGATGCTATCCACACATATATGTCAATACATATCCTATGTTTCAATTATGAATTTATGCCTATCCTGGCCTTCACTGGGGCACAACTTCAGGTCCTGAGAATGACTTAGCTCCTTAGTTGCTCACAGGCCCGTGTCCTCACCTTGACTCTTTTGCCAATTGGCCCTGCTAGGCTCTCAGTTCAAATCCCAACATTGCCAAAACATGAATCCTGATGTGAAGCCCATTGATCCACCTGTTTTTCTGTCCTGAGAATGTCCTGAGTCTCAGCTACGATGGAGAAGGAGTGGAAAACTCTATAGAAGTGGGCATAGGTTGCCATCCAAGTCAGCACAGTTATAGCTGTCATCATATGCAATAAAATACAAAATGCATCCCTGACTAAGACACACAATGAAAAGAACAACTACACTGAAAACATGATGCATTTCACTTATGTATGTAAATAGAGATCCTATGTGTAACATAGGTGGGCATATGATTTTTGCCTAACCTGGGGCTTCAATTCAGGCCCTGGGACCAGGCCTGACCTTGTAGTCTTCAACGATAGTGAGCTTCTCCTTTCCCCACAGTGCAAAAGAGTTACCTAGACCTGTTTTCACATCCCAGCTCTGGCAGTAAAATGGCGCGAATTCTGAGCTAGGGTGCTTCATTCATAATTTTTCAATTTTTTAATATTTTTTGCCAGACCTGAGGCTTGAACTCAAGTTGTGGCAACTCTGCCTCAGGTCCGATCATCCTAGGCTGCAGCCTCTGGACCCACAGCCCATCCTCGGATCCTAGGACCCCAGGGTTTGAAGGAAAAAATAAAAAGCTGGAGGAGAAAAAGTGGCGGGAAGTTCCAAATGGCGCCGCTTTTAGGTTTATTTTCATGTGAATGTTGACCGAATGTTGAGACCGAACCCGGTGGACTGCAGATTGAAGGTGACCTGGTGTGGCTGAAGGCCTGCTGGCTGTCGGGGGAGCCACAGGATGACCGGGCAATGGAGGTCCCGAGTTTGAATCCTGGTCAGCCTCCTACATTGAGGGAATGACAGGAGTTCCTGAGATACTCAATTCCGGACCTAAGAAGAGCCGTGAAATATGATCAATCTCTTCCTTGAATAAGTAGTTCCCGAGGATTCGAGTAGGAAATGATAGTCAAGACTCATGGGGTATCGATTATTTTTAGTCAAGAGTTGATGAAGTGTGACCATAATCATCACAGTCATTAAATGGAGGCATTGGGGGAAGATCCAAGAATCAGTAATCACAGGGTAGATTGGATTCAATCACAGGTCTCCATCTCTCCTACTCTATACAGATATGTACTTATTTGCTTACTACCTTCAGCTGATGAATGGATGACTATTGTGCTCCCCCTGCCTTACCCCTAGGACTCGATCTCAGGTCCTGGGAATGGCCTAGCTCCTTAGTAGCTTACAGGCTGGTGTGCTTATGTGGACCCATTCACCTATTAGGCCTGCTAGGTGCTGAGTTCAGATCCCAGCATTGCCAAATATTCATCCTGTCAGAAGCCAGACGTTGCACCTGATTTCCTGTGTAAGTCCTGGGTTTCAGCTAGGATGGAGAATGCATGGGCCACCCTGTGGCCATGAGAAAAGGTTGTCATCCATGTCAGCCCAATTACACCTGTCATATATACTCAAGAACATACATAATACATCCATGAATAGCATACAAAATAGAGAGGATAACTAAGCCCAATGCATAAAGCAGTCCACACACGGATGTGAATATACATCCCATGATGTATTGAGGACTCTTGTGGCCTCCCTGGGGCTTGATCACAGCTCCTGGGAACAGACCAGCTCCTTAGTGGCTCACAGGCAGGTTTGCTCATGTGGACCCATTGGGCAGTTGGGCCTCCTAGGCCCCGAGTTCGAATCATAGCACTTCGAAAAATTCACCCTGATGTGAGAAACCACTCGTTGCACCTGTTCTTCTGTTCTGTGCAAGTTCTTGGTCGCAGCTAGGATGGAAAATGCATAGGCAACTCTATACTCATGGGAATAGCTTGTCATCCAGGTCACCACAGTTATATCTGTCATCCTATGCTCAAGAAAATACACAATACATCAATGAGTAAGACACCAGACAAAGACAATAACTACACTGAACCCAAGATGCCACAGACCCATGTATGGAAATAGAGATCCTCTGTTTAAATTCTGAATTTATGACTACTATAGCGCCCACCGGGGCTTGATCTCAGGTTCCAGAAAAGACCTAGATGCTTAGTGGCTCACGCGCTGGTGTGCTCACCATGACTCATCCACCACTTGAGCCTGCTAGGCCTTGAGTTCAAATCCCAGCACTACCAAAATATTCATCCTGATATGAGAAGCCAATGGTTGCACGAGTTTTCCTATGCTGTGAAAGTCCTGGGTCTCAGCTAGAATGGAATATGCAATATAGGCAACTCTATACTCGTGGGAATTGGTTGCCAGCAATGTCAGCATAGGTATAACTGTTATCACAGTCAGTAAAATACATACTGCATCCATGAATAAGACACGAAATCAAGAGAATGAGTATACTGAATGCAAGATGCCACCCACCCACTTATGGAAATATAGCTCCTGTCATTAAATTATGATTTCATGAGTATATTGACCCTCATGGGGCACGAGCTCAGTTCTGTGAATGGCCTAGCACCTTAGTGGCTCACAGGCTGGTGTGTTCACCTTGACCCACTCTCCAATTCTGCTGCTTAGCTCTGAGTTCAAACTCCAGCACAGCCAAAAGATTCATCCTGATGTGAGAAACCAATGGATCCACATGATTTCCTGTCCTGTGAAGGTCCTGGGCCTCATTGAGGATGGAGAATGCTATATAGGCAACTCTATAGCCATGGGAATAGGTTGTCATTCACGGCAGCACAGATATACCTGACACCATACTCAATAAAATACACAATACATTCATGAATAAGACTCAAATTTAAAAAAAAATAACTACATTGAAAGCAAGATGAATACCACACCTGTATGTAAATAGAGATCCTATATTTAAAAAAGGTAAGCTTGTTATTTAGTACACTGCTGGGTCTTCAAATCAGGCCGTGGACCAGGCCTGACATTCTAATCTTCAGGGATGATGAGCTTCCCCTTCCCTCACAGTGCAGCAGGGTTACCCAGACCTGAGTTCAAATCCCAGGCCTGACAAAAGATTCATCCCTATGTCAGAAGACAGTCATTACGCCTGATTTCCTCTAATGTGGAAGTCCTGGGTCTCAGCTAGGATGGAGAATGAATGCATAGGCAACCTTATAACCGTGAGAACAGGTCGTCATCCATGTCAGTACAGTTATATCTGTCACCATACTCAGTAAAGTTCACAATACCATCATGAATTAGACATAAATTAAGGAGAAGAAATGCACTGAATGCAAGATGTTCCCACACATATATGTCAATACAGATCCTATGTTTCAAGTATGAACTTATGCCTATCCTGGCCTCCCTGGGGCTCATTGTCAGGTCCTGGGAACAACTGAGGGGCTAGGCCCTTGACTCTTTCACCAATTGGGCCTGCTAAGCTCTCAGTTCAAATCCCAATATTGCCAAAAGCAGAATCCTGATGTGAGAACCCATAGGTCGACCTGTTTTCCTGTCCTGTGAATGTCCTTGGTCTCAGCTAGAATGGAGAAGACATAGGCAACTCCATGGACATGGGTATAGGTTGTCATCCATATCAGCACAGTTATATCTGTCATCACACTCAATAAAATACAAAATGCATCCCTGGCTAAGACACACAATAAAAAGAATAACTACACTGAAAGCATGATGCATTCCACCTATGTATGTAAATAGAGACCCTATGTGTAAAATAGTTGGGCATATGAATTTTGGCAGTGCTGGGGCTTCAATTCAGGCCCTGGGACCAGTCCTGACTTTGTAGTCTTCAAAGATGGTTAGCTTACCCTTCCCCAATAGTGCAACAGAGTTACCCAGACCTGAGCTCAAATCTCAGCTCTGGCAGTAAAATGGCGCGAATTCCTTCATATATATATATATATTTTCATATATATATATATATATATATATATATGTATATATATATACATATATATATATATATGTTTCCTTCCTTCATATATATATATATATATATATATATATATATATATATATATATATATATATTTTTTTTTTTTTTTTTTTACCAGACCCGGTGCTCAAACTCAAGTAGTGGCAACTCCGCCTCAGCTGTGATCATCCTATGCTGTGGCCTCTGGACCTACAGCCCATCCTTGAATCCTAGGACCCTAGAGCTTGCAGGAAAAAAGAAAGCTGCGAGGGGAAAAAAAGCTGTGGGAAGTTCGACCTGGTGCTTTTATGTTCATTTTCCTTTGTACCGTGACCATGGTGGGTCTGAACCAGGTGACCTACAGAGTGAAGGTTACCTGGAGTGGCTGAAGTCCTGCAGCTGTTGGGGAAGCCCCAGACCATCCAGGCAAAGAGGCCCAGAGGTCGAATCCCAGTCAGCCCCCCTACATTGAGGGATTGGCGTGAGATCCTGAGATACTTGTTTCCGGACCTAGGAAGAGTCATGGAATGTGATCAATCTCATCCTTGAGTGAGTAGTTCCTGCAGGATACGAGTAGGAAATGATAGGCAAGATTCCTGGGGTATCGATTATTTCTAATGAAGAATTGATGAAGCGTGACCATAATCATCACAGTCATGAAATGGAGGCATCGGGAAAGGTCCAAGAATTAGTAGTCACAAGGTAGATTGGATTCCATCACAGGTCGCCATCTCTCCTACTCTAAACAAATATGTATACTATCTTCAGCTTATGAATGGATGACTATTGTGCTCTCCACCTGCCCTATCCCCAGGGCTCAATCTCAGGTCCTGGGAACCGCCTAGTTCCTTAGATGCTCACATCATGGTGTCCTCACCTTGACCCTTTCTCCAATTGGGCCTGCTAGGCTCTGAGTTCAAATCCCAACACTGCCAAAAGAGGAATGCAGGTGTGAGAATCCAATCAGTCCACCTGTTTCCTGTCCTGTGAAAGTTCTGGGTCTCAACTAGGATGGAGAAGGCTTAAACAACTCTATAGACATGGGAATAGATTGTCATCCATGCTAGCACAGTTATATCTGTCATCATTCTCAATAAACAAAATGCATCCATGACTAAGACACACAATAAAAAGAATAATTGTACTGAACGAATGTATGTGAATAGAGATCCTATGTTTAAAATAGATGGGCATATGATTTTTGCCAGTGCTGGGGCTTCAATTTAGGCCCTAGGAGCAGGCCTGACCTTGTAGTCTTCAAGGATGGTAAGCTTCCCCTTCCCCCACAGTGCTATAGTGTTACCTAGACCTGAGTTGGAATCTGTTGTGAATTCTGAACTAGAGTGCTTTATTAGTTTTTAGGGTTTTTTTTTTTTTTGCTAACCAAAGGATTTGAACTCACTTCATGGCAACCCTGCCTCAGGTTCGATCACTTTAGGCAGGTAGGCTGCCATAGGCTCATAGTCGACCCTGTGATCCTAGGCCCTAAAGCCTTGCAGGAGTAAAAAAAAAAAAACCCACACAGAAAAATAGCCACCAGATGGATTTTTTTACATTTTATTCCTTTGCATGGTGACCAACCTGGGTCCAAATTACATGGCTACAAAGGGTACTTCACTTTGCATTGGCCGTGGCTAGCAGACTATCAGGTAAGCCACAGGCCCATATGTCATTATAGGCCCTGATTTTGAGTCCTGGTCCTGATACCTACCAATGCGGGGACTTCCCACCAGACTCGTTCCTATGCATGGGAATAACGATGGCATGTGAGCAAACTCATGAATGCATGAGAAGTTTCTGCGGGCATCATTCTAGTCTAAAATTATATACAATGATCCTAAGATGTTGATTGATCTTAATGAATGGCTTACTAAGCGTGAAAACAATACTATTCCTTCAATGGAGGCATAATAAATACCTAAGAGTTCGTAGGAATGTAGTTGATGTCATTGAATCATAGGTTGATGTCTCTGGAATTCTATACAAATATATATTTATTGATATATACCACATGCTTATCCATGTATGGCTACTTTGTCCACCCCTGGAGCTCAATCTCAGGGTCTGGGAACTGACTGGCAGCTTCCTTGGCTAGAGGTGGCTGTGTTGACACACCCATTCATGAATTGGGTCTGCTAGGCCGTGAGTTCATATCCCAGCACTGCAAACGTTTGGATCATGGAATAAGAAGCAGAATAAGAAGCACCTGTTTTCCTTTTCTCTGAGAGTTCTGGGTGTCAGACATGATGGAGAAAACGTCTACAAATTTAGATACTATGTGATGGGATGTCATCAATATAATAAATGGAATGCGTGTCATCACAGTCAATAAACGGTAAATAAATGAATAAAACAAAAATACAATCAATAACCACAATATGGACTGAACATCTATAGGTAAGTACAAATCCTATCTTTATAATGTATATAAACAGTATGCTTTCTAGGGCTGGGGATTGAATTCAGGCCTAGGGACCAGGCCCGAATTTCTTGTCTTCAAGCCTGGTGAGCTTCCTTTCGTCCACAGTGCTGCAGAGTTTCCTAGACCCTGAGTTCAAATCCAAAGTAAAAAAATGGCAAGAATTGCAAGCCAGTGAGTTAAATTTTTTTTTGTGTGCGGGGGGTGGGGGGAGGGTTTTTTTTGTTGTTTTGTTTTGTTTTGCCAAGCAAGGTCTTGAACTCAGTGATGGCACTCTGCCTCAGCTTCTATCACACTAGGCTGCTGTGCAGCCGCTGGAGCCACTGCCCATCCTGGGATCTTAGACCTCCAGCCCTTGTGCTGGGAAAAAAATATGTACAGAAAATAGTGGCAGAGCCAGGCACCGGTGGCTCACACCTGTAATCTTAGCTACTCAGGAGGCTGAGATCTGAGTATCTCGGTTCAAAGCGAGGAAAGTCCGTGATACACTTATCTCCAAGAAACCACTAGAAAACTGTAAGTGGCGCTGTGACTCAAGCAGTAGAGTGCTTGCCTTTAGCTGAAGACCCCAGGCAGAGTGCCCAGGCCCAGAGTTCAAGCCTTATGACCAAACCCTCCCCCCAAAAAAGTGGCACGATTGCATTTTTACAGTTTATTCCTTTGCACTGTGACCATTTGGTCTGAATGACATGGCTCCAAAGGGTACTTCACCTTGCATTGCTGAAGGATGGCGGGCTATTGGGGAAGCCATAGTCTCGCAAGGCAATGTAGGCCTAGTGTTGAATCCCACTAATGTCACGTCCAGAGGGCAGAGATCCTAAGAGACTCATTCCCATCCACAGTAATAGTGATGGAATGTTATCAATGGCACAGTTGAATGAGCTGATCATGAATACTACTCGTATAAAATTAGAAATCATGATTTCAGTAGACTGATTTTATTTAATATGAAGCATTAAAAGAATACTATTTCTTACAGAGACACAATAGTTTCAGGACACTGATTTACTTAATAGTTTATTAAGGATGAAAACAATAACATTAATTACATGGAGGCATAATAAATACAAAAGAATTGGTAGGAATGTAGTCTACATAACTGAATAATGTGTAGACATGTCTGACACTCTATAAAGATATATATTTATTAGCATACTACCATCTGCGTGTCAGTCTGTTCTTATTTTGTAAAACCCTGGGGCTCGATCTAAGGTCCTTGGAACTGCCTGTCATCTCAGTTTGCCCAGGATGGAGTGTTGACACTCACGCATTCATGAATTGGGCCTTGTAGGCCGTAGTTCAGATGCCAGCATTCCCAAAAAATGAATCGTGGAGTAAGAAGCTGATTGTGACAAACGTTTTCCTTTTGTGTTAAAGTCCTAGGAGTCAGGTATGCAGCGGAACATATATGCAGACCTATATCCTAGGGAATCAATGTTCTATGTGCCATAATAGTCAATAAAATAAATGGCCTATACATGAATAAAACAAAAAATAAAAATGAATACACTGAAAGCTATACAGAGTAAACCTATGTATATAAATATAAATCATATATTTAAAATGTACATGAATAGGATGTTTTCTAGTGCTGGGGATCGATTTCAGGTCTAAGGAACAGACTCGAATTTCATGATTTCAAGGAGGCGAGCTTCCCCTTTCCACACAGTGCAAAAGAGTTACCCAGACCATGAGTTCTGATCCCAGTCCTGACAGAAAAAATGGCAGCTGTGTACTATGTGATGTCCAATTCTTAGGTATTTGATTCTGCCTCCATTTAATGAATGTGATTATTTAAATGCTTCATAAAGTATTAATTAAAATTGATCAGTGTCCTATAATATAATTGTGTATAATTTTATCTTAGAATCATTCAAGAACTGCCCATTCAATCACATATATCACATACCATTGGTATTTATATGGATAGGATTGAGTTTTTTAGGATCACCTGCCATTTGGAGGTGGCAGGACCAGGATGTGGGCTCCAGTTCTCACCACTTAAACCCGAGGATAAGGAAATCACTGGTCTGTCCAAGAACATCAGCAACATCAATGATTAGGCAGGCACCAATGGCTCTCAGCAATCCTTGATACTTACAAGGCTGTGATAGGAGGATCATGGTCAAAGTCACCCTAGGCAGGAAAGTCCTTGAGACCCCTGTCCAACTTCAGTGCCAACAAAGCCAGAAGTACAGCCATGTGGCTTCACTAGTTGGGGGCTAGCCTTGAGCAAAAGCAGCTTAAGGACTGTGCCCTGATCCTGAGTTCAAGGTCAGGGACTGGCAACAAACAGTCATACACAACAATCTGTGCAGCCATCCAGCTAAAGCAGGTCACCCTCATGACCTCAACTGGACTGGACAGAGTTTCATGTGAAAGTGGTGCTGTCATCTTGACTCTGCCCTTTCTGCCTGCATCACAGTATTCCGTCCACACTCCCATTCTTTCATGTTTCTTTCTGACCAATGGGAAACAAGAATGGTGGACACGCCCACATTCCATGCTGCCTGGTAGCACCTAGATTCCCTCAGTTGGTTGACACCACTACTAGCAGTTGAGGAAGGTAGAGGTGGCTGAGTGGTGAGCAAGATACTCGAGGCCACATTGGAGTAAAGTAGGAAATTGAGGTCCTAGACAGTGAGTGGGGTGAATAGAGGATTTCCCAGACCTTGGAAAAGTGGCCAGCCCATCTTTCCCAGTGCTCAGATGTCTGAAACAACAGGACTCCATGAGAGTGCTGTGGGCACGAAATTGCCACAAAAACACTGGCAGAAGAATCCTCCCAACAGATCTGCAACATTCAAGAAAACTAAGAACATGAAAAAGTGAAGGATCCCCAAGACAAACACCACTGGGGAGTGTGATTCAAAGTAGAGTCCAGCCAAATGTGATGCTGACCATGGGCCTCCCCTGCCTTTGGACACAGCCACAGCCACCAGGGTCCAAAGTGTCAATGGTCTCGATAACACCAAGGATCTGCAGAGGTGTACTGACATGTAGTGTCCACCCTGGATCCCAGCAAAAGAAGAAAAGCGCTCTGTGCCAAGATCCAACCACTGAAGTAGGAAAAGACAAACCTGCAAGATGAACGGGAGTAAGAGAGGAGAAGATAGCCCAACTGCACGCAGCAATGAAAAGGGAGCTAGAGATCTACAAGGCACCCATACAGAGGTTGGTTTGGGAAGAAAGTGATTTACAATGTTCACCAGCCCACGTGCAGCAGGCGACCGATGACAGAGAAAGGGAGCATGAAGCTCTCACCAGCTGCCTGTAGACCGCAGAGCAGCACATGGCAGGGGTAGAGATGGTGGATTCTGTGGTCACTGCTCACAGAATGAAACTGAAGTGTTCTTTGAACAGCTGAATGATATGACCCTTCAGCTCGAGGAAAAGATCAGAAGCTTCAATGACTTGGAGCAAGTGAACTCTGAGTTACAGGAGAAGCTGGAAGCAATATGGACACAGTGGAGCAACATGAAGAGCAGAATCTACAAGTTCCAAGAAGCGCTGGCAGGGCGTGAGGTACTAACGAGACTACTGGACAACCTGAGCTGGATGGTGACTGCAGCGAATCTAGAGAGAGACACCTTCAAAGAAGACCTGAGCATTGAGAGGTCCGTGCAGAAGGAGGAGGCCCAGCGGCTGACCTAGTGGGTGAACCAACTGACAGAGGAGAAGAATCGAGGGTCAAGGCAGGTGTTTGACCTAGAGAAGGAGCTGGGGGAACTGAGAAGGAAGCTGGCAGAGCATGGCCCCCTTCGGGACCACCTCCGGTCAAGCGGCAGGTGCAAGCCCAGGCCTATTGCAAGCAGATGGAGTTGAAAAACCTGGAGGAACAACTTCACATCCAGCTCCAGGAAAACCAAAGGCTCTGTTTCCAGAACACGGAGCAGCAGAAGCAACTGTGGAGTCTGTAGGAGAAGGCCAAGGATCAGCAGAAGAGCTGCAAGATCCCACGATGCGCATGTGTGCAATGGACAGATGGAAGAACAGCTGGCCCTGCTGTGGGACACTCTCCACATGATGAGCAGTGAGAAGGAGAAGCTAGCCAGCATCTTGGACTCAGAGCAGCAGGTAAAGAAACATTTGTGAGAACAGCTGGACCACACAGTGGAGAAGATACAGGAAGAGAAAGAGGTGGCTGAGAGAGAAAGCCAAGCAGCTTGGGAGCTGCAGGAGTGGCAGGAGCAGTCCCTGGCCCAGCTGCAGGAGCTCAGAGCCACCTGTGAGCTGCACATCACCTCCAATGAGCAGCTGAGCTCTGAGAAGGAGGCCCTGCAGCAGCACCTAGAGAGGCAGACCCAGCTGCTGGAGCAGCTGAAGCAAGTGCAGTCCCCACAAAATGTCGGGACCAGGTGGTGCCCCCAAAGTGGCAGGACACCCTCAAGTGCCTGAAAGTGACCAGACCACAGGAGGAGAGACTGCAGGCCCAGCTGAGCTTCCTGGCTTTCCCTGTGGAAGGGAAAATTGAGAGCCCTGGAGAAGCAAAAGGTGATGAGGCAACTCCCCCACACGTGACCATCGCAGAGGATGGAGACATCCCCCAAACCGAGAGGGATGTGGATCTGGGGGCGCTCTCCATGGCTGAAATCCACAGGGGGAAACTCCTGCACCAAGAGTGGCAGCCCCCCTGCAGGTGCCCAGTCCACCTGGCAGCTCAGTGCCAGAGAAAGCTAGAGCCACTGACCCCCCACCCTGCGACCTGGCACCACAGCATACACGAGGATGGGAAGCAGGACACGTGGGCATCCGAGAAGAAAATCTGCTTTGTCCACGACCTGGCTGTTCAGGTGGACTTCCGGAGTCCAGCGGATGAGCTCCACCATCGATGCAGCCAGCTGTTGGCACACATCCGCACCATCGAGGACTCCCTCGTTGCGTGTAAAGAGCAGATGTCAGGAGAAAGCTGAGCACATGTGCTGGCTGTCCCAGGAGAAGATGAAGAGGAGAGAGCTGTGGGAGCCCCTGTGGTTCCTCTCAGGGGAAGGCATGGACAACAGGCACCAGATGCCGACCCAGGCTGAGTCCCCCACCACCATCACCGCTTCAGACACCTCAGGCTCCACGGTGGTCAAAATGAGAAAGGAGCAAAAAGGTTTTGAAGAATTGCCACTTCAAAGTAGTGTGGAAACTGCCAAAGGAGAGGTCAGGGTACCCTACCCCATAGAGGACATCCTGCCGCAGAAGGCACACATGCAGATCACCCACAGCTCACAGGCTAAGGCGAGGAGTATTCCATCCCTTTCTTCTGTAGACTGATGCAGATGATGAATCTCTATGTGACATACTGACTCTCAAAAACCTCAGCAGCCACCACAAGTAGGTGGCCAGGTGGCCTTCTCTCAGGCCTCCATCTCCAGGTGATGGGTAGGGTAAACTGCGGTTCAGGTAGGGCAGAGGCTGCCGGGAGGTGGCCCATATTCAAGGGACATCTAATGGGCCATTCGTGGCCAGGGAAGATGCCCATGTTATGCTTATCACAAAGAATGAATAGTTTTCAAAGGGAAAACAAGCCTCCAACAAAGATTTGTTCTTCCCGTCCTGGGGCTTGAACTCAGTGCCTGGCCACTGTCCCTGAGCTCTTTTTCTCATGGTTAGCACTCCACCACTGAAACCACAGTGCCACTTCTTGTTTTTTGATGGTTCATTGAGGATAAGAGTCTCACATACTCTCCTGCCCAAGATGGCTTTGAACCGAGGTCCTCTAGATCTCAAATTCCAGAGTAGCTAGGATGACAGGCATGTGCCACCAGTGCCAGCATGTGATGCCTTTTGACGGCATATTGGCTATTCTGTATAAGGAGCCCCAAAGGGCCTTGATGGACCTAGACCCAGTCAAGGAGCTGGGATGGGGGAAGGCTGATGTTCTAGCCATTCTGTTCCCCAAAATTAAAGACGCCAGCTGGTGTTGGATGCATCAAACACCTAGGTCAACATCCACCAGGCTTAGTGGGGAAAAGGTAGAGGATACCCAAAGATTGCAGTGTAGAAATCTCTGATTTTGCATGTATGTGGTGTGTTTGTGTGTGTGTGTGTGTGTGTGTGTGTGTGTGTGTGTGTGTGTGTGTGTGAACTCAGGGCCTAGGCTCTATCCCTGAGTTTTCTTGCTCAAGGCTAGTGCTCTTCTACTTGAGTCACAGCCCACTTGCTTTTTGATGATTAATTGTAGGTAAGACTCTCAAGTACATTCCTGTCCAGGGTGGCTTCGAAGCATGATGGGGACCCAGGGAAGCAAGAGTAAACACAAGTCGCAGGTACAATCCCTATGGTGGGTGACTCCTGCTCCCTTGTAGCCAGATGCGGGACATGTGGCCCCGTGCCATTGTGGGGGACTACCGTCATCTAGAGTTCAATTGGGGGAAGTGACCAGGGCCAAGCTGACTTTTGCCCACCCTGAATGCTGATTCCAGAGCAGATCTGTTCTATCCTAAGCCAAGAGAGCTCCAGGAGGCCCGGCTTCCAGGGGCACAAGGAACGGAGAGGTCAGCTCAAGGCCAAGCTAAGAGCCTTTGACCATGGACACTCCAACTTGGCCTTCCTGATCACTGTAAGACCTGTCAATGAGCAACCTCCCCCCAAAAAAACAAAATTGGAGCCGTGTGTCAAAGTGGTTGAGCTCTAACGTTGAACCAAAGAGCTCAGAGACAGGGCCCCCATGCTGTGAGTTCAAGACCCCCAGCTGACCCTCCCCCATAAAACATAGGTTAGCTAAAGGTGAACTAGTAGGATTTGTGAAGTGTTTCTGAAGAATAGTGATACAGAAGAGAGCACCCTAATTCTAATGACAGCTGAACTTGTGACATACAGCTATGTGCTGAGTCGTTCACAGGGTGCTGTTTTCTGGGTCCTTCCCACATGGGGGTTTTGTGCTGAGTCCTCAAAAAGCATTTTGTGTGCTGAGTCATCACAAAGGGTGCTATATTATCAGTCCTTGAGAAGAGTGGGCCGTGCTGGGTTTTTCAAAGGGTGCTGTGTGCTGAGCCCATTAAACAATGTACTTTATGCTGAGTCCTTCAAAAGGTACAGTGTGCTAATTCATCCCAAAGGGTGCTATGTACTGAGCCCTTGAGAAGGGAGGGACAGGTGAATTTTTCAATGGGTGCTGTGGGCCGAGTCCTTTACACAGGGTACTTTTGCTGAGTCCTTCATAGGGGGCTGTATGCTGAGTCATCCCAAAGAGTGCAATGTGCTGCCTCCTTGAGAAGAATGGGATGGGGTGAGTTATTAGAGTGCTGTGTGCCGAGTCCTTTATATGGGGTGCTCTGTACTGTCCTTCAAATGGTGCTGTGTGCTGAGCCCTTCCACAGGGTGGTATATGCTGAGTCCTTCAAAACTCTGCTATGTGCTGAGTTTTGTAAAGGGTGCTGTGCACTGAATGTTTTACACAGGGTGCTACATATTCAGCCCTTCAAAGAGTGGTGTGTGTGGAGCCTTAACACAGGGTGTATGTGCTGAGTCCTGGAAAAGCATGCTACGTGCTGAGTTTTTCAAAGCGTGCCATGAACTGAGTCCTATACACTGCATGCTATGGACTTCCTCCTTCAAAGGGAGCTGTATGTTGAGTTATCCCAAAGGTTACTATATGCTAAGTCCTTCAAAGGGCAAACTGTGCTGAGTCCTTTATACAGGGTGCTTTGTGCTATTTTTTGAAGTGTTCTGTGTGCTGAGTCATCCCAAAGGGTGCTTTGTTCTGAGGTAGTTATCCCCAACAATCTCTCTCTCTCTCTCCCTCTCTCTCTCTCTCTCTTTCTCACTCACACACACACACACACACCTACATACACACACACCGTGTACCTGCTTGATGTGTGGAGTGGAGAGGAATGGAGGAGAGTCTCCTGCAGTGGTGGGGCTGAGGGGAGATTCGATTCCCTGGGCAAGTGTTAGGGTTGGCGGGGAGTGCTGTGCTGTGGTGAGGCTGCAATTCCCAAGGCCTGGAAGCCTTAGAGCCCAGGCGGGGCTGCTCTTGTAGGCAAGGGTGGCGGGCGGGGATGAGGGGAGTAGGGGGCGGGGCTGAGGGGAGTAGGGGGCGGGGCTGAGGGGGTAGGGGGCGGGGCTGAGGGGGGTAGGGGGCGGGGCTGAGGGGGTAGGGGTAGGGGCTGAGGGGAGTAAGGGGCAGGGCTGAGGGGAGTAGGGGGCGGGGCTGAGGAGAGGAGGGGGTAGGGCCGAGGGGAGGAGGAGGCAGGGCACAGGAAGCTCACTGTGGTGGTAGCAGTGGCCAGGGGCTCTCAGTGGCAGGCAGACATGCGTGGAGGGGTCGAAGTGGCCCGCAAGAGGAGTGGAAGCAGAGAGAGAGCAGAGAGGAGTAAGTACATGTAGGAGAGGAAGTGGCTTCAGTGGCTGGCTGAGGCCTCAGTTAAAGTGAAGGTCCTGACTGGGAGCTCAGAGCATGAGGAGCTAGCACAGCAGACACATTCCCTCAAGCAGCCCCATGGTGGCGTGGTGGCCATGAGCTGTCCCAAGTCCAAGGTTCCAATTACCATGGTGGTGGCAGTGGCCACAGAGGAGGAGGTCACTGAGGAGGAGGCAGCTGAAGAGGCAGCCTTGTAGGCAGCAGTGGCAGGGGTGATGGCGGCATTGGCGGAAACAGGTCTGGCTGTGGATGAGGCAGGAGCTGAGTTGTCTGCAGCTGAGTGGGAGTTAGAGGCCATACTTGCCCTACCATGCACCCTCAGATCCCGCCCCTCCCTCCCCGACCCTCCCCAAGGTGCCGCGTTTCAAAAATGGCACTGCTGGCCTAGACCCGGGGAGCTTCTCTCAGTTGCCCAGCTGAGATAACGCACCCCTGGCTGGCTTGTTTCAGTGACCCGGTCCAGGTCTCTGGTCCTTGGATTCCGGGCCTGCCACACCTAGAGCTGCTGCCTACAGCTTCTCCCAGCAGCACACGTGAGTGGCCACCCTGCGGGCCCACACCCTGGGACCCCATTGCTCAGTGAACCCCTCGACCCGCCCCCATAGCCTCCCCCATTCTGCGGACCTGGACCCGACCTGTGCCTCCTGCCTCCCCTCTCCTGTCCCACCTGTGCCTCCCCTGCATCCCACAATACACCCTGGCTCTGCCGCAAATGCACCCCAAGGGTGGGGGTTTGGAGGTGGGTGGCAACCCGAGGATCCCTCACATGTCCCTAGTGGCCAGTGTCCCAGGAAACGGGAAGATGCAGGGTTGGGTTAGGAGAGGGCGCCAGAGAGCTCCTGGCCTGGAGTAATGGAGCCACACAGCCACCCATCTGCACCCTTCCTCACCTTGGTAGGAACCTGGTGGCTTCAGTCAGAGGTGGGGAGCAGCATCTCTAAACCTGCCTTCTCAGGTCTTTTCCTTTTTTCTTGCGGTGGGGGTGTTGGATGCAGAAGATAGACCCCCTTGGTGTGTGAGCCCTTGTCCTCTATGCTCGGTCACCGTTTCACCTGAGGAGGGTCCCAGAAGAGCCCACTACGGAGGTGAGGACACTGGGGGTCAGATAGAAGATGAATATCTGGGAGTAACACACCCCCTCTCACCCACACCCAACCTATTCTTCCCACCCCAGCTGTCATCAGTTCTCACAGGGTGATCACATTTCCCAGCTCTGCCAGAATCTGCTGTTGCTCCCGGTCCATCTGGTCTCCTCATCCTCCCCAAGAATGCGCCAAGTCACCCAGAAGCATCTAGACTGGAAGCAGGAAGTCCATCCATGTATGTAACATTTAGGAGCCCATCCATTTCCCCAACACCACCCCCACCCCAGGTCATACACCCCTCTGGGGGCACCATGAACTCCTACTTGTTATCTGTCCTGGCTCTGAGGAGCCACCTGTCTCAGCACTCCTTTTTCCAGCATCCTGGCCTAGGGTTTTGGTTTATGTGGAATTAAGGTTTGTTGTTCCCAAGAGGAAGATTCTGACCCTGGAGAAAGGGAGAGGCAGGGTGGTTCTTTTTTATTAGAGTGGTGCTCCCCTTTGGTGGGATCCCCTGGTTCTGACAAGGGAACCCCATGCCCCAGCTTGTACATTGTCCCAGATGAGGAACTGACAAACTCAGGAGAGGCACTGTTCTGAATCTGTGTGTGTGTGTGTGTGTGTGTGTGTGTGTATGTTTGTATGAGAGAGAGAAAGAGAGAGTGTGAGAGAGAGAGAGAAAGGGAGGGAGAGAGGGAGGGTGGGAGAGAGATCATCTTTCAACTTGTACAGCATGACTGTGCTCAGGTGAGTGATCAGTTGGCAAATTGCAGTCTTCTGTCACAGGTCTGGATTGTGTGTGTGTGTGTGTGTGTGTGTGTGTGTGTGTGTGTGTGTGTGTGTGTGTTTGTGTGTGTGTGTTGGGAGAGCAGGGAGATGAGAACAATGGAAACATATTTAAGTCACCATGTCTAAAAAGAGCAAAAGCATTTTATTTGTGTGTATGTGTATTGTTCTTTTGTCATCAATGCCAAGTATGATCCCAGCCACAATTTTTATTTTCTCCTTCAACGTTACATGAATAGTTTGGGGAAGGTTTCAGTAGATGTTCCTTTCCACCTCTCCCTTCCCCTTTCCTGTAGCTCACAATAGCTGCTGGGTCTGCGTGGTTCTCCCCTTGGAAGTCTGTGTGAATCACAGATCAGAGTGGACACCTGTACTTCTGTGTTCAGGCTGGTGAGGCAAGTGTGACCACAGCCACATTCATACAGCCAGACAACCTGCTCTGGTGTGTAGAGTTGGAGCTAATTCAAGGGTTGGGAATGTGTCTGCCAAACATAATTAGGGAATGAGATGGGTGGAGTATGGCAGAAGATGTGAAGCTAGGAGGGTCTGGTGGGTGGCGAATGGTGTGACATAGCAGATGGTTCACCACAAACAAGGATGAGAGGGGAACCTTACTCAGGGCTTTGGCGGTGTCCATGGGCATCTGGGCAGGGGTTCCAGGCCCCCACTGGTGGCATGGATTCCCTCCTAGGGCAGTGCCCCGGTGGGCAGTCCTCCCTGGAGTCCTGTAGACTCCAATCTGTGTCCTGCCTGTGCCGTTTGCAGCTGGGCAGTGGTAGGCAAGTGCGTTCTCCCTGCTGAAGCCTGCACAGTATCAGGCCATGGCAGTTAGCTAGGGCTGTCTGAATGCCTGTTTCTGTAACCTGCTGTAGGCTGTCTGGAAGGAAAAGGGGACCACTGACTTTGGAAGCCTTTAAGTTTGATTGGGACAACTGAAATGCCAGCTTTTCCAGGATTTTTTCTTTAAGCTGTCAATTACTACTAATGATTGGGATTATGGGTCAAATTAGACTGACCATTTCAGCTGCCAAACAATGATGTTCAAGGCAGCATAGGCAGAGTTCCCAAGCCAGATCATCTCCTGTCATGAACATCCTGCTTTGACTGCCTTCCTCCAGCAGCTGCTGATTCTCCTCTGGTTCTCTCTAGGGTGACCACCACAGTCAAGGACTTCATGGGGAGCAGAGATGTTCACCTCGCAATCCCCAGGTTGCCAGCTGTAAGCAGAGACGATTCCCAGAACTGCATTGGAATCTGGGAGATTCAGAGAACCGGGAAGCCTCAAGGATCCTTTCTCTGCAACATGAAACTTGAGGGCTGGATGTGGTAGACCATCCTGTCTGGCCCCAGGAGGAGGAGAGGAGGCCCCTTGAGCCAGGCTTTCACCTCACGTGCCTCATTCACACCTGAGGGCAGAATTGAGTGCCAAACTGTGGGTTAGCCGCTGGACAAAGATTTTTGAGAAGAGAGGCATCACAGAGCCCCAGAATCCAGCGAGTACATCGTTGCTCACATCCTCAGAGCCAAAAGAGTTAAGTGCAGTGGTTCCAGGAGGGCAGGAATTGGGACGAGGGAGAACTGTGGAAAAGCTACTTCAGGCTTCAACACCTCCCCCACTAACCCCTCCACCCCCAGGATGCTTACCTGAGTTAGATGGGAGTTTTCTGTAATATTGTCGTAGAGAGATGCTCATTTATTTATCCAACAAACCTTTACAGTGAGTGCCAGGTCCAGGAATCATAGACGATGAAATGTTCCAGTTCTGGTTCCACAGCACATGAAGAAATCTTGGTTTGAGCTGGATGCTGGTGCTTCACACCTGTCATCCTAGCTACTTAGGAGGCTGAGATGGGAGGACTGAGGCTTAAGTCCCAGGAAGAAAAGCCTGTAAAACTCTTATCTCCAACAAACTACCAAAAAGAAAACGCCAGAAGTGGATGAGTGGCTCAAGCAGTAGACTCTTGGCCTTGAGTATAAAGGCTTAGGGACAGCACCCAGGCTCTGAGTTCAAGGCCCAGGAGTGACACAAAGAAAGGGAAGAGAAAGAGGAGGGAAGGATGAAGGGAGAAAAGGAGGAAAGGAAGGAAGAACGGAACATACAAGCCTTGGTTTGGAGTCCCTGGATCAAGGGAGCCAACCATTCACAATCTCTGTGGGGACAGTTTCAAAGCATAAAGCCAGTATGTAGGACCAAGCCACGGACACCTTAGCAACTTCATGACATCTAGGAGCTATGTGGTCGCCGACTGCAGAGGGAAATAACCTTGGGTAGACCCTACGGCTCAGGGGGTGTCACCAAATTTCAGTCTCCCCTGGCCCACCGAGTTTATTTTCTAGTCAGATAAGAAGAAATTGTCCAAAGTATAGGGAGGTATAGGCTGAGGGAGTGTCAAGAGTGGGGTGTCAAGGGATAAGCAAGAAGATGAAGAGGGAGGATGATCCCAGGTCAGGTGTGTCAGGCCATTGGAGCCAAGACCTCACCTAACAACTTAGACCATAAGTGATAAAGACTTTGACCCAGCCACATGGCTGTTAAAAGTCCTGGAACTTTGGGTTCATCATTGACCAGCTGGCTGTCATCCACTGCTAGATGCCTGTGTGGTACATCCTTGGGGACTGGAACTTTTGCTGGCTCAATCTGAAGATGACACCCCCAGTGTTCATTCCTCGACCAGAGACAGAGGTAAGCCTGCCACTGGCACAGGACATCCAGAGAATGAGGGGGGAAGTCAGACCCATGTTGCCCCAAGACTTCCTGTAGGGTCCCGTGACTGCCATTCTCAGAGATAGAGGTGGGTCCCTTTGCTGGCTCAAACTTTAGTCTAGATGGCAGATTTAGGATTCAGAGAGGGCCGACTGAAGGTGGGGCAGGGCTGGGTGGCGGGAAAACCAGAGGCACTGAACTCTGAGCAGGGTTGTTTCATTGAGGATACTCACAACCCAGGAACATTCCTGGGATGGATAGGTCTTTTCTCCTTCCTGAGAGAGGGACCTACAGCCCTTCAGTTTGCATCCCTTAGCCAAGAAATCCTTTCAATCCCATATCTTGTGGCTGGATAACTATACCTCAACTGACTGCCCAGTGTCGAGGGATCTTGAGGCCTTGATGAGGTCATGGGATCCTCAGTATGCGATTGTACTTGAATGTCCTGACTTGATGCATGGTCAGTCCCATCTAAGACTGACATAATCTAGGACATAGGATGAGGTCTATTCTGTGAGTCTTGAGTATTATGTATGAGCTTTGAGCTCCCGTGTGCCCACCTGCTTCCCTTTCTTGGGTAGGTCTATGCTAGAAAAAGTTTATAAATAGGGCCTGGGTCCCATCCCTTGTGTTATGCTCAAAGGTAGCACTCTGCCATTTGAGCCACAGGTCCACTTCCAATTTTTTTGGGTGTTTAATTAGAGATAAGAGTTTTCATGGACTTTGCTGAGAAGGCTGCATCCAACTGCAGTCCTCATATCTCAGTCTCCTGAGGGGATAGGATGACAGGCTTGGAAAAGTATCTTTGGCCAGGTGCCAGTGTCTCATGGTTATCATCCTAAGTACTCAAGAGTGGAAATCTGAGGATTACGGTTCAACTCAAAGCCAGCTTGGGCAGGAAAGATGTTCATTTCGGTTAGGGGGGTGGAGTACAGAGGAAAGACCCCAGACCTGACACCTCCTGGGGGACATTTGTTCTTGTGACAGAGCCAAGTCATTGCTGTGGATAAGGAGGAAGCCGCCATCAGACTGACCTGGAACAATGCTCAAAGATAGGTAGGCTGTTGAAGTATCAAACCCACTCAAGTCTAATTCCCACTCCCAACAAGGAGGTGCAGTGTGGGTGGCACAGCACTGGGCCTAAGGGATTATAAATGGATGGTGGCGGTCAGGAGCTTGTGGCTCCCACCCATCATCCTGGCTATTCAGTAGTCTGAGGACTGATGGTCTTGACTCAAAGCCAGCCCAGGCAGAAAAGTCCGTGAGATTCTTATCACCCATAAACCACCTCTCTCCCCCAAACCCACACACAAAATAGCCAGATGTTGTGGTGTAGCTCAAGTGGTAGAGCCTCAGCCTTGAACAAAAGAAGCTTAGGGATAACACTCAGGCCCTGAATTCAAGCCCTAAGGCTCACACAATCATAATAAAATAAATGAACAGTGTACACATTCTATCTGACTATCAAGAAAGATGGATTCAGTCTTCTAGCTGGCTGGTACTTCTAGCCAAAGGTAAGGGGCTTCCCTTGATGTTCCCCTAAACCTCTCCTTCTCTCCATTATCTGTCCAGGCTTTGGTTGCAGGACATAATTCGGATCATCCCCCTGGATATTACCTTAAGTACCCTTGCCCATCCACCTTCCTTGGGGTCAGGATCCTTTATGCACTCCCTACTTGGAGGATGAGGCACCACAGAGATAAGGGTAGATATCCCTGACACTTACACACACACACACACACACACACACACACACACTCACACACACACACACACACACACACACACACACAAATACCCCTAGCCAACTCAGACTAGCCTTTTCCAAAGACACTTTATCTCTTGGGATTAACTGACATAGGAAAGGGTTTTGATCCCCAGTAACTGATTATTTTAACTTGGGCTTGCTAGTTGACTGGAGATAAACAAGAGCAAAAAAAAGCATTTGGTGTCTGTCACCTGGGGCTCAGGCTCATCCCTGTCATACTGGCTACTAAGGAGGCTGAGATCTGAGGATCACTATTTGAACCCAGCCATAAGCTGAAAAGCCCATGAGACTCTACTCTCCATGGAACCATCAAAAAACCAGAAGTGGAGCTGTGGCTCACGAGGTAGAACACCAGCCTTGAGCAATAAAACTCAGAGAGTCTGCTCCCAGATCTTCAGTTCAAGCCCACACAAAAAAATGGCCCTGTCTTATCACCACAGACTGCCTGGGCTTCGAGTGCCCTCTCACGGAGTGTGATAAAACACCTGTCTCTGTGTGGTGTATCAGGGCCTTCAGAAATCCAGTAGTGGAACCCAGGCCTGCCCCTTTGTGCACTCTCAACCCACACTGGTCAGAAGGCAGAGTGTGACAAAGCCGGCAGACTGCAGAGTGGAGAGGCTCCAGCTCTGCCAAGGTGATCAAAAGGGGCTTCTTGGAGACAGCACTTGAAAAGGGGGTCCTGCTTAAGAAGGAGGATCTGACAGGAAACACAGAGAGCAAAGTGCTGCAGATGATGGATAGCATAGCAGAGCATGTTCATTTCTAGCCAGGGCTGCAGGTGAGAGACTCGGTACAGTTGTGTGAGTCTTGGTATAGATGTGCGAGATTGTCCCGATACAGTTCTCCAAGGGACCTTAGTGACATGTGGATGTCTATGCCCTGAAGCTCTTAGTAGATCCATCCATGCTTTGTGTCTCCTTTTTGACAGAGGGGAGCTGGACACTCTTCTGCCCTGAGCACCCCTGGACCCAGTTATCAGCAAACCTCCCAACGTCTTCCACCAGGACATGGAGCAGCTGGCCCCAGAAATCCGCAGGTACCTGTTGGGTGGTGCGGGGGGATACAGGGTCTGATCTTCCCTGGACGACCAGTTCATCCAGAGGTGGCAGATGGGAACTTAGAGAGGGCTAGTGATGTGGAGGGGCCCTTTAAAGCCTATGGCCCTACCCAAATTCTCAGCCTCCCTTTGCTGTCCCTGAGGGATATAGAGGATTTTCTAGGTGGTAGCGTCTAGAGGCGGACTATTGGAAATTCTGAAGGACAACACACCTTAAGATGTGTGCAGGTGGCTCACACCTGTCATCCCACGCCTGTCATCCTGGCCACTTGGGAGGTTGAGATCCAGAGGATCTCATTTCCCAGCCCAGGCAGGAAAGTACCACGAGAACCTCATCTCCAATCCAACTGGAAATGGAGCTTTGGCTCAAGTGGTAGAGCACTGGCCTTGAGGAATAATAGACATCAGAGACAATAGCCAAGCCCTGAGTTCAAGCCCCCAACCCAAAAGAAAGAAAGAAAGAAAGTTAGAAAAAAGGAAAGAAAGAAAGAAAGAAAGAAAGAAAGAAAGAAAGAAAGAAAGAAAGAAAGAAAGAAAGAAAGAAAGAAAGAAAGCCACCCGTTCTTTGCTTGTAAGAGTTGGTGAAGTAGTAGGGGTGCTGTGGTTGGGAGAACAGGTGCTGGCCTCACTATACAGGTTTACCCCAGTGTGAAGCCACAGCACAGTGGGCAGTGCATTACCAAGAACTCCAGAGCTCGTGGCCTGTGGCAGGCAGGGACTGGATGAATTGCAGCATGTGTGGGATGGTAGAGGCTGAGATCTGAGGATCGCGGTTCAAAGCCAGCTTGGGCAGGAAAATCTGTGAGACTTTATCTCCAGTGAACCACCAGAAAGCCAGAAGTGGCACTGTGGCTCCAGTGGTAGAGCACTCACCTTTAGCTGAGGAGCTGAGGGACTACGCACAGGCCCAGAGTTCAAACCTCATGACCGACAACCAAAAATAAGATAGCTGAGATTTCTGCGTAATGGTGTGTACATTTAGGAAGTGCCAAGCTATGTTATGAGCCATTCCAGACTTGTGAGAGGCCCTGAGTTTTGTCTACAGTTGGTCTGAGGATAGTAGTGCCATCTTCTTGAGGGTAGGATGGTCAGGGTGCTCAGGGACTGTTGAGGCCTTGGGCTACCTGTGTGCATGCGTGCGTGCGTGCGTGCTTGTGTGTGTGTGTGTGTGTGTGTGTGTGTGTTTGTATTTCCCTCATCTTCCTCTGTCCCCTTCCTGAGCTGCCTCTTTCTGACCTCGGATGGTGCCCCTCCTCCACACTGACCTTGCCCTTTAGCCCCCTATCAGGGTCAACAGTGAGTCCTAAATTGCCAGAGGCCTGGATTCCAGCTTTTCTTTGGGGCCCAAGTCCGGCCTGTCCAAATCTTTGGGTGCCTCCAGGGGATTCTGTGTCAGCAGGGCCGGCTTACATAAGTTCTCCCCTGCCTCTGGGTGGGCCTTAGTCATGTGATGTCCTGTCCTTTTCCTCAGCTGGGCCTCTGGCTCAAGTCCCTCCCTGCATGCTGGCAGTGGAGTGGGGGAAGGAGGGTTTGTGGTGGCTCTGGCCAACTCGAGCTTGATAGCTGATTGAAGGCTGCCCAAGCAAGGAGGATCCAGGGTTACATGGGATTTGAGGTCAAGGTGGCTTGGAAGTATCCATCGGTGTCTAGGAAATGTCAATGTACCTTGTTGCAGCAAAATTTATCTTCCCACCCCAGCTTGGCCTTTCATGTCCTTCTAGACAATTTTGGATGCCCAGAATACAGATGCACACACTTTAAATTCTAGGTCCAGGAAACTGGGGGGATTAAAGACTAGTATGGCCAATACCTCAATGTTCTGGGACATTAGCCTTGACCTGGCTATGCCCCCGTTGTTGTACGTTCACTTCTTAATCCAGTGCTGGCCACACACTGGCCATTTGTGGCAGTGCAGAGAAAGCAGCAGGAAGTGAGATACAGGGTGACCAAAATCTGGATTTATGGCCTGATTGGGGGTGGAGTGGGGGCAAAGGGTGTCTTAAAAAAATCTTAGAGCTGGAACTCAGGTCCTAGGCGCAGTCTCTGAGCTTCCTTTGCTCAAAGCTGACACTCTACCACTTGAAACACAGCCTAACTTTCATCTTTTTTAGTAGTTTAGTGGAGAGAAGAGTCTCACGGATATTACTGCCTGGGATGGCTTCAATATGCCATCCTAAGAGCTTAGCTTCTTAAGTAGCTAGAATTTCTGGTATGAGCCATTGGGCCCTGCTAAGGATATTTGTGTGTGTGTGTGTGTGTGTGTGTGTGTGTGTGTGTGTGTGTGTGTGTGTGTGTGGGCGTGTGTTTGTGTGAGGTTACCAGCTTGAACTCAGAGCCTAGGTGGTATCCTTTAGCTGGTTTGCGCAAGGTTGGTGCTCAACCACTTGAACTAAAGTACACATCAGCTCTCTGCATCCCCTGACTGTGTGGAGAACAAAAAGCTCAAACCTGATTCTATTTCTTTGTCCTCAGGGGAGGGTATGATTCCTGTGAAGCCTGGAGAAGTAGGGGTGGGGTAGGAAGGGTAACTGTACATGGGTGCTAGGCTGGGAGAGAGGCACTTTGTCTTTAACCAAGAAGGACAGTGTGGCCAGGTGCTAATAGGTCATGCTCTCATATTCCTACCTACTCAGAAGGCTGAGATCTGAGGATTGCCATTCAGAGGCAGCCCAGCTAGAAAAGGGTGTGAGACTCTTTTCTCCCAATAACCACCCAAAAGCTGAAAGAAAAGCTGTGGCTCAAGTGGTAGAGTGCTAGCCTTGAATGAAAAAAACTGAGGGACACAGCCTGGGCCCTGAGTTCAAGCCCTAATACCAAGATGCGTGCGCACACAGAAAGGTGGTAATGATGAGCTGAGCCACAACTGGGGGCAGTCCTGAGGCAGAATAGTAGTAAACTCTTAAGCCAGTTCACATGATTTCTCCTTAAGTCCTTCTTGGGCTGAGGGGTCTGCACCATGGCAGTAAGTTCGATGGAACCTGCCTCTCCATTCATGCACAGGGCCACAGGGCCAAGGGAAAGAACACTAGGGATGCTCCTTTGTAGTAGGTCAATGATTGTAGACCTTCATCTGCCCCCGAGCACTGGTGAGGAAAGCAGGGCTCTGAGCCCTGGGACTCCTGGGATAGCAACTGCTACAAGCAGCAGCCAGCTCGCTGTGGATTTGTGAGCCCACAAGTCTTTCATGAGCCCAACTCAACACCCTCTCGGAGTGTGCCTGACAGATTTGCACTCTTGTGATACCACATGGGCAGGCGTTACCTGCCATGCCATCTTGCCCTCCTTGCCCCAAACCGTGGTCTGAGAAGTTGATTTACTGCTCAGATCCACACTGCACCCATGACAGATGCCATTCTGATGACCCGGACGATGACCTCCGTTCCCCAAGGCTAGACACTTCTCTGATAATGTGGACCACTCTGTAAGCAATGGCCTCCAAATGGGCTTCTCTCAAGACTTGTAGGATACCTAGACATTGGGAGAAACACAGGGGCACACTGGCAAGTAGTCTGGCTAGAGCCAAAAAGTGAGTTCCAAGCAGGCCAGGAGAGTTGGTCATGGAACTGGAACTCTGGGCCTGGGCGCTGTCCCCTCACTTCTTCAGCTTATTGCTTAAGCTAGAGTGTCACTTCCAGTTTTCTGGTGCTTCCTTGGAGATCAGAGTCTCCCGGACTTTCCTGCGCGGGCTGGCTTTAATCCATGCTCCTCAGATCTCAACCTCCTGAGGAGTTAGGGGGACAGGTGTGAGCCACCGATGCCCAGCTCATCTGGTCATTCACCACAGTAGACAAGGAGCTCCTGAAAGTTTTTCTTAATGCAGTTACTGGCCTTGAACTCAGAGTCTGGTCTCCAGTCACTTAACTTTTCCCTCAAGGCTGGCACTCTACCACTTGAGCCACAACACCATTTCTGGCTTTTGGTAGTTCACTGGCAAGAAGATTTTCACTAACTTTCCTTCCTTGAGCTGGCTTTGGTCTGCGGTCTCTGATCCCAGTCTCCTGAGTAGCTAGAATTTAAAGGGGTTGAGCCACTGATGGCATTGGGTTAGAAGCTTTTCTTTTCTTTCTTTTTTTTGGGGGGGGGGTGGGTCCAGTCATGGACCTGAACTCTGGGCCAGGGTGCTGTCCCTCAGCTCTTCAGCTCAAGACTAGCACTCTAACACTTGAGCCACAATGCCTCTTTTGGTTTTATTCTTTTTGCTTATGTGGTGCTGAGGAATCGAACCGAGAGCCTCATGCTTGCAAGGCAAGTGCTCTACCACTGAGCTACCTTCCCAGGCCAGAAGCTTTTCTTAAGCAAGTGTTCATCCTGCATTTGCCCTGACTCCTCAATGCAAAGGAGACCTAATGGTCAGGAGCTGTGAAAAATAGGCTTCCAGCTACAGGAAATGGCTGGGGTCCATGGTGAAAAGAAAAGCTAATCTTCCCCCTGGGACTCATTCTCTTTCCTCCACCCTCTTTCATACCTGTGACTCAAGTACAAACCTTGACCCAGCCTTGAATGTCCTGCCAGACTTGTCTGAAGCCAAAGAACTTTCATTCCACACACTCCACCTGCTCTACACCACACCTCAGGATTTTTGCCCATTCTGTACCTTCTGCCTGAGGCTCTCTGTCCTGTTCCAAGCCTTAGAACTCCTGTGGAATTTTGGCACCGGTTATATCACCTCCTGGAGCAAATCTTTCCTTCCTTTCTCTCTCTAGAGGTGGAACTTGTGCAGGCTTACTGGCAAATGCTCTATCTTGGTGTGTGTGTGTGTGTGTGTGTGTGTGTGTGTGTGTGTGTGTGTGTGTGTGTGTGTGTCAGTTCTGAGGTTTGAATTCATGGCCTGGATGCTATCTGTTAGCTTTTCTGCTCAAGGTTAGCAGTCTGCTACTTGAACCACAGCTTTACTTCTGGCTTTTTGGGTGTTTAATTGGAGAAAAGTGTCTCATAAAGACTTTCTTGCTTGCAATTGTGATCCTCAGATCTCAGCCTCCTGAATAGCTGAGATTACAGGGGGGAGCCACCAGCAGCTGCCCTCTACCTCTTACCTCTCACCTCGGCCCTCCTGAGTCCCAGAAGAATATGTATCACCAGGCTCACTTTTTTTTTGTCAGTCATCGGCTTTAACTCAGGGTCTGGGCATGTTCCTTAGCTTCTTTTGCTCAAGGCTAGCCACAGTGCCACTTTTGGCTTTTTCTGTTTCTGTATTACTGAGGAATCGAACCCAGGGCTTCGTGCATGCTAGGTAACCTCTCTACCACTAATCCACATTCACAGCCCAAGGCTGACTTGTAACAGGAGTTATGATCGTGGGATTTACTGGCTTACCCCTTTCGGCAGAGAAATTGCTGACTATTTCATAACTTTGCCGAGATTTTGGACCAGTTTGTGACTCTGCAATGAGGAATGATGAATGAGTGAGAGCCACCAGGCCCTAGAGGTCTAGGCTCACATACTACATAGGGATAGATAATATGGATCCAGAACCTTCAACCACTCCTAGCCTAGGAACTCTGAGGGCTTGTCCCAGCTTGCCCAAGTTGGGTGGGCTGAGCATGGGTAACCTGCTGAATGCCCATCATCCATACATCATCCATCCATACACAGAGACATGGAGTGATTGCCTCCTTTTTTTGGGGGGGGGAGCAGTTCCGTGTTTGTACTATGAGCCTAGGCCCTGTCCCTGAGCTCCTTTTGCTCAAGGGTAGCACTCTGAAACTTGAGCCACAATCCCACTCATGTTTTTTTTTGTTTTTTTTTCCAGTGATCTGTTAGAAATAAGAGTGTCACCGACTTCCCTGCCCTGGCTGAATTCAAAATGACATTCTCTACATTCTCAGCCTCTGGAGGAGATAAGATTACAGGTAGGAGCCATTGACACCTGGATTTCTTTTCTTCTTGTTGTTCTTTTTTTAATTATGACAATCTGAGATCTTCACGGTATCATTCCAATGGTTTGCATTCGAAGTAAACTACCCAGGCTTGGAGTTCAAATGCTAGGACTGCCACACACAAATGGAGGGAGATCCTGACAAACTCATTCCTATTCATGTGAATGCTAATGGAATGCTATAAAAGTCATAATTAAATTTGCAGTTGATTCATGATTCTATTTTAGAATGCCACACAAATATTATTGGATTTATATCTTCCATTTTAGCACCATAGTATGATTCCCCTAATGGACGGATATTAACTAATTTTTAATGAATGCTTTTATAAGTATTCAACCATGATACTTCATTAAATGGTGGCATAATGTAATAACTAATAATTGGTAATAATATATATATATAATTTAATATCCTCACATTCCCTCTCTCTCTCTCTCTTTATATATATATATATATAAAGAGAGAGAGAGAGAGAGATACATACACATATACATATCTATCAATGTATATATTGGGCACTACTGTGGCTTGATCAAAGGTCCTCAGAATTTCCTGGCAGCTCAGTTTCCTGGAGGCTGGTATTTTAAGACTATGACCCCATTAATGAATTGGGCATTGTAGGCAGTGATTTGAAATCCCAGCATGGCCAAAAATTTATTCGTGGCATAAGAAGACAATTTTGACACATTTTTTTCCTTCTCTGTAAAAGTCCTGGGTCTCAGTACAATGTACAAACCATATGCAAATATAATCTAGGTGATATGATGTAATAAATGAAGTGTTATACGTGTAATAATAATACATAAATAAGGGTAATAAACATCATATGCAGAAAACCCATGTATGTAAATAGATCTCATATATGAATATTATTTTTTCCAGTGTTGAGGCTTGAAATCAGGCCCTGGAAACTGGTCTGAATTTCTTGTCTTCAAGGACGGTGAGCTTTCCCTTCACCCATAATGTCACAGAGTTTACCAGGTCCCAAGTTCAAATCCCAGGCCTGCTAGAAAAAATGGTGCAAATTCCAAGCCAGGGCCTTATTATTATTATTTATTTATTTTTTGGCCAAGCACGGGGCTTGAACTTAGGTCTTGGCACCTCTGCCACAATCAACCCTGGATTCTAGGATGCAAGTTCAAAGATCGGGAGGGCAAAAAAAAAAAAAAAAAAACAAGGATAAGGATTAAACTGAGAAGTTCAAGAAGGTGATATTACTTTTTTTTTTCCTTTCTATTGTGACCATCCTGGGTCTAAATGACAAGGCCCAGAAAGTGCACATGACCTTGTATTGCTGATTTGGTGGGCTATTAGGGAAGCCATAGCCAAAACCAGCAACTTGGGCCTGGAGGCCTAATCCCGGGACTTCCACTAATGAATGGTGGGAGGTTCTGAGAAACCCATTTTGATGATACATCCATACAAATGGAATGTTATAAAAGTAACAATTAAATTAGTAGTGTATTGTATTCATATTATAAAATTTTACACAATTATACTACATTGAATAATTTTCAATTAATACTTTATTATGTATTCAATCATGATAATTAAAAAAGGAAGGAATAATTTAGTTGCCAATAATTAGTAGTAATATGGTATATGCAATTTCATAATATAGACATCTCTCTTAGTTTATACATATACATCTAACTATGTATCTACCAATCTACACATTTATCTGTTTATACACATGTCACTCCTGTGGCTCAGTGGTAGAGTGCTCCCCTAGTACATACAAAGCCCTGGGTTCAATTCCTCGCTACCACATGCACAGAAAAATCCAGAAGTTTTGCTATCGCACGAACAGTGAGCACTAGCTTTGAGCATAAAAGCTTAGGGACACTGTCTAGACCCTTACTCAAGACCCAAGACTGGCACCAAAAATAAAAAAAATAAAAGAATGTTCTGACCTCAACGATATAAGGATAGGACTACAAATATCTCATCACAGAGCAAGCTGAGAGTCTGGTGCTGACAGCTGCTATCTAACCTGACTTAGCCAGAGGTAAACTGCTGCAACCCAGCTCCATGGAATCAGATGCTGCTGACTCACTCACCCCTATCATCCAAGATAGCCCAGGGATGAGATCTGACACTGGTGGGTTTAATACACAGCCCTGGCATGAAGTCTGCAAAGCTCTGAGATGTGGCTCAAAGTGTTAGAGCTCTAGCCTTGAGCTAAAGGTCTTAGGATAGTAGCCCCAAACTTTGAGTGCAATCCCTGTGGCTAATTCCCCCTAAAACAACCCCACCCCTTTAAACCATTAGATGTGAACTTTGTGCAGTTTGTGATGTGTTTCTGAAAAAATGGTGATACTGATGAAAACACCCTAATTCTAATGACAGCTTGTGGGATACAGCTATGTGATGAGTCCTTCATGAGGTGTTGTGTGCTGAGTCCTGCACGGGGTGCATTCTTTCATCTGGTCCTTGTAAAAGCTCCACAAGTAAGATGATTGTGCACATGAGAAAGTTGAAGCTCAGATATATCCCCATGTCAGGGACAAAATTATGTATGTACTGAGCTCTAATGAGTTGTCTCCTGAAGACAATTGTTTTGGTTTATTTTTCTTGGTCATAAATATTGAACTCAGGGCACTGAACTTTCCCTGTTGGGTTCATGGCTAGTGTGTATCATGTGGAGTCAAGGACCCTAGGCATCTGTAGCTGAGGTCTGTCATCCTGCCTACTCAGGAAGCTGAGATCTGACAATCTGGGTTCCAACTATCCCAGACACAAAAGGTCCCATAAGACTATTATCTCCTACTCACCATTTAGCAATTTGAAATGGAAGGCAAGTGCCACAGACTCACGCTTGTATTCCTAGCTGCTCAGGAGGCAGAGAACTGAGGATCAGGGTCCAAACCAGCCTGGGCAAGAAATTCCTTGAGATGGTTATCTACAGTGAACCACCAGAAAGCCTGATGGGATGCTGTAGCTCAAGTGGTAGAGTGCTAAACTCTGAGCTGAAGTGCTCAGAGACAGCAACCAGGCCCAGACTTCAACTCCTCCAACTTACAAGAAAAGAAAGCAAGAAACCTGAAGTGGAGTGCTGAGAATGTGTCTTAGGGGTAGAGTGTTTTGCATATATGAAACCCTGGGTTTGAATCCTCAGTACCATGTCTCTAGAAAAAAAGCCTGAAATGTCTCTGTGGCTCAAGTGGAAGAGTGCTATCTTCGTACAGGAGAAACTCAGGTGTAGTGCACAGGTCCTGAGTTCAATCTCCAGGACTGGTGTATGCACACACACACACACACACACACACACACACACACACACAAAGATAACAGAAGTGAAGCTGTGACACCAAATAATAAAGCAAAGTTCTTCTGCTCTGAGCTCATGATCAGCACCTTGGTCTTGTGTTCAACCGCAAAACTTAGCCACTCAGGGCCCATGTAGGAGAGGTCAAAGGTTTCAAAACCTGATGAGCTTCACCAGCCCTAGATGACCAGAAACATTGTGATATTACAAAGGTACTTAGATTTAGGGATGCACCGTTGCCAATAATAAATCATTTCATTAGGTTCAGCTCCATAGCTGTCTGCCATAAGGACTCTTGAATTAATTATAGCAATTTGTTTCAACACTAGGACATAGTCTAACAAAGACAGGATAAGTGCAGGGAACTTGGCCTGCCACGGGAGGTGGCACAAATGAAGGCTTCCTGTCAAAACAGAGCACTGGGAGAGAAAGAGCTTGGGTTACAAAGAGGCCTTTTTCTCCTGGACTTCAGAGCCCATACACATTCATCCTCACTAAATGCCCCCGGATGAACTGTTTGTTTCACAGCTTTACAGGAGTGAGCCTTTTTGTCTGCCTGTTCCAACAATGAGGCAGACTTCCTCCAACAGCCTGGGGTATGGAGAAACCCTCGGCTTCACTGGGAACAGTAAAGAGAGCCTCTGAACATACACTGTCTTGAAAGCACTCTGTGTGCTATGAAATCATTCTATTCAAAGCAAATTTCCTAGCTGGGTGCCTTTCTTCATAGAGACTCCGGATGTTCACCAATAGAAATACATGCATACATACACATGGAGTTACTGGCTCTATTTTTGTGTGGCAGATCCTGAGGCTTGAACTGTTAGGCTAGACATTGCCCTTGAACTGATTTTGCTCAAGGAAGCATTTTATTGTGTGTTAAACCATGATTACCCTTGGATAGGGTGCAGCTTTTACACCCACAGATGATCCAGGGATCCTAGGGCCTGAGTTCAACTCCCAGCACTGGCAAAAAAATATCAAACCAACACAAACGAGAAGGAAAAAACCAGGAAGTTTTACATAACTGTTTTGCCTTTGTTTCCTTTTCACTTGACCATCCTGGGTCTCAGTGACTCAGCTTGAAAATTGAAAATTGAACGTGACCTTGCATGGCTGAAGGCTGGTGGGCTATCAGTGAAGTCTGAGCCCAACCCACAAACGTAGGCCCTGAGTTGGATCCTGGGACTGGCACCTACACACTGCTGAAGATCCTAGGATACTCATTCCTATGTATAGGAACACTAATAGAATGTTTGAAATATACTAATTGAATTACTAATTAGCTAGTCATTCTAGTATAAGATTGTATGCAATAAATACAGGCCATTGATTAATTTAATACTTTCTTAAGTCTTCTATTGTGATTAATTAATGGAGGCATAATTTTAGACCAAATAATCGGTAGTAATAGGACATACAAAAATAAGATATAGACATCACTCTTTATATAGAGTTATACACTAGAATCTACATAAATACCTATTTGTCTCTGTATACATTTATAGATGCATATACATATGTAAATACACACACACACTTCAATCTACACATCTATGTGTTTATATATTGGCCACTCCTAGAGCTTGATTTCAGGTCCTCAAATTAGCTCAACAACTTCACTTGCATCAGACTGGTGGGCTAACATTGACCATTCATGAAGTGGGCTTCTAGGCCCTGAGTTCAAATCATAGAACTGCCAAAAACTTAATTCTGGTGGAAGAAGCCAATTGTCTCACTTATTTTCCTTATTGGTGAAAATCCTGGGTCTCAGGAATGATGTATAATACATAGGCAAATCTATATCCTATGTAATAGGATGTAAGAAATATTATTATATATGTAATCATACTCACTAAAATACATAATAAATAAATATACACAAAATAAAATGAATAACTATACTAACTGCAATATATGCTGTAAACATGTGTATGGAAATATAAACCATGGATTTAAAATGTATATGAGTGCTAGGACTTGAATTCAGGCCCTGGGAACAGGCCTGACTTTCTTTTCTTCCATCATGGTGAGCTTCACCTTCCCCCACTATGCTGCAGATTTACCCAGACCCTGAGTTCAAATCCCAGTTCTGACATAAAAAAATGGCATGAATTCCAAGCCAAGAGCCTCAAAAGTTTTTAAATATTTTCAATGTATGTATGTATGTATGTATGTATGTATGTATATATATTTATTTTGTAAAGGACAGGGCTTGAACTCACGTGGTGGCAACTCTGCCTCAGCTTCGATCACTCTAGGCTAGGGTGCAGCCACTGGACCCACAGCCGAACCTGGATCCTGGGCCCCAAAGGCTGACAAGAAAAAAAAATAAAATGACACAGGAAAAAAAAAAAAAAACAGCAACTTGCAGGTAGCTGCAGGTTTTACATTTGTTTTCTTTGCAAGGTGACCTTCCTCGGTTTGAATGACATGGCTGAAAAGTGTTGGTAACCTGGAATTGCTGAAGGCTGGTGGGCTCCCAGGGAAGCCACAGGCCAACATGACAACATAGGCCCTGGGTTTGAAGCCGGGTCCTGACCTCTACCAATGGAGGGAGATCCTAAGGGTCTCATACCTATTCATAGGAATACCATTGGAAGGTTGTGAATGTCAAGGTTGAATTAGTTGTTACTGAACGATACTACTATAAAATTAGAGTGATTTTAGGTTACCGATTGATTTTAATGAATATTTTTGACACATTAAAAGAATACTATTAATTACATGGACACAATAATTCCAGGACAGTGATTGATTTAATTAATAATTCATTAAGTATGAAAACAATATTAATTACATGGAGGCATAATAAATACCTAAGATTTGGTAGAAATGTAGCATATATCACTGAATAGTGTATAGACATCTCTGACACTCTATAAAGATCTATATTTATTTGTGTACTACCATCTGCATGTCAATCTGTTCTTATTTTGTCAAATCCTGGGGCTCCATCTCAGGTACTGTGAACTACTCGTCAGCTCAATGTGCACCAGGCTGGCGTGCTGACAATTACCCATTCATGCATTGAACCTTGTAGGCTGTGAGTTCAGATGCCAGCACTCACAAAAATTGAATCGTGGAGTAAGAAGCCCATGGTGACACATTTTCCTTTCTTGTGAAAGTCCTGGGTGTCAGGTGTGAAGTTTCATACATAGGTAAATCTACATCCTCTGTAATAAATGTAATAAAGATTCCATGTGTAATAACAGTCAGTAAAATAAATGGTAAATAGATGAATAAAACAAAAAATTAAATGAATAACTACACTAAGCACAATAGAGAGTCAGCATATGGGGCTCGATCTCAGGGCCTGGGAACTGCCTAGGAGCTGAATTGGCTAGAGGCTGCTGCACTGAAAATCACCCATTCATGAAATTCTAGGCCCTGAGTTTAGATCCCAGCACTGCCAAAAATGTAATCTTGGAGTGAGAAGCCGAGCATGACACGTTTTCTTTCTCTTTGAAAGTGCTCGGTGTCAGGTAGGATGTATAATACGGGTGCAAATCTATATGCTATGTAATAGGATGTCATAGGTGGAATAATTGTCACTACAATAAATGATGAAGGGTTGAATTATTGTATCATTGTAAATAAAATTAGATGCAGTAATTATAGGATATGTATTAAGTTTTATTAATATTTTATTAAGCATTAACAGAATAAAAATTGCAAGGAGTCATAATTAAATACCTATTATTTGGTTGTGACACATGATGCATAATTTAATTATATATAGACATCTATCTCATTCTATAAAATATGTAAATATATGTATGTATATATGTACACATATGATAATAACAGGATATTGAGTAATTTTAATTAATGTTTTATTAATTGTTCAACTGGGACACATCATTAAGTGGAGACATAATTTAATATCTAGTTATTGGCAGTAATATCTATAAGTTAATAATTTAGGGATATCTCTGTTTTTGTGTACATAATAGTTATATACAGCAATCTCTATCTGTTTATACCTTGTTCACTCCTGGCGCTCGGTGGTCGAGTGCTTCCCTAGTAAGCAGGAAGCCCTGAGTCAATTCCTCAGTGCCACATAAACAGAAAATCCAGAAATTCTGCTGGCAATCAATTGAGTGCTAGCCTGGAGCACAAATGCTTAGGGATAGTGTCTAAGCCCTTACTCAAGGATCAGGACTGCTGCCAAAAAAAGGTAGAATGTTCTAACTGCAAGTATAGAAGGCCAGGACCTCAAATACATCACCACAGAGCAAGCTAGGAGTCTGGCGCTGACAGCTGCCACCTAGACTGACTTAGCCAGATGTAAACCGCTGCAACCCAGCTCCAAGAAATCAGTCGCTGCTAGTTTACTGCCGTCATCCTGGCTGCTAGGAGGCTTTAAAACCCAGCCCTGACAGGAAGTCTGTGAGACTCCTGGAAATGAGGCTCAAAGTGGTAGATCTCTAGCTTTGAACAAATGGTATTAGAACAGTATCCCCATGCATTGAGTTCAAGCCCCATTGGTAATCCCCCCAAAAACCTACCCCCACTAAACCATTAGATTTGAACTTGTATGGTTTATGAAATGTTCCTCACAGAATGGTGATACTGATGAAAGCACCCTAATTCTAATGACAGCTTTTTAATAGAGCTATGTGCCGAGTCCTTCATAGGGTGCAGTGTGCCGAGTCCTTCATAGGGTGCAGTGTGCTGAGTCCTGCATTGGGTGCTGTGTGCTGAGTCTATCACATGACGCTGTGTGCTGAGTCATTTAAAGAGTGCCATGTGCTGTGTCCTTCACAGGGTGCATTCTTTCATCTGGTCCTTTTAAGAGCTCTACAATTGAGATGATTATGCAGACAAGAATATTGAGGCTCAGATATGTTCCCATAGCAGGGACAAAATTTTGTATTACTAAAGAGTGGGTGGGTTCTCTCCTGCAGACAATTGTTTGGTTTTGTTTTTTCTCAGACATGAACCTTGAAATTATAGCCTCAACACTGACTCTTACCTCTTGGGCTCATGGATAGCACTCCACCATGTGGAGCCAAGGACCCCCTTGCAGCAGAGTGCCATGGCCTAGGGGTGGATAGCTGAGGACTGTCATCCTGCCTTCTCAGGAAGCTGAGATCTGAGGGTCAGGTTTCCAAACTATTCCAAACACAAAAGATCCCATGAGATTATATCTCCAATTCACCACTACGAAAACTGAAGTGGAAGCTGGGTGCTTTTGGCTCATGCCTGTTATCCTAGCTACTCAGGAGGATGAGATCTGAAGATCATGGTTCAAAGCTAGCCTGGGCAAGAAAGTCCTTGAGACATTTAGCTCCAATGAACCACCAGAAAACCTGAAGTGGCCTCTGGCTTAAATGGTAAGGCACAAGACTTTAGCTGAAGAACTCAGGGACAGCACCCAGGCCCAGACTTCAATTCCCACAACCAACAACAACAACAAAAAAAAGACAAACACAAACTAACAAACCTGAAGTACAGGGCTGGGAATGTGCATTAGGGGTAGAGTGCTTCACATATATGAAACCCTGGGCTATCAGTACCACATTCCCAGGAAAAAGCCTGAACTGGCTCTGTGGCTCAAGTGGGAAAGGGCTATCCTTATACAAGAAAAACTAGGTACAGGGCTCAAGTCCTGAATTCAAGCTCCAGGACTAGTGTATTCACACACACACACACACAAACACACACACACACACAAAAGCAGAAGTGAAGCTGTGACATAAAATGGTAAAGCACTAGTCTTCTGCTCTGATCTCATTGTCAGCCCCCAGGCCCTGTGTTCACAATCAAACCAAGGCATCCACGGCCCAACTAGGAGATGTAAAGGTTTCAAAACCAGATGACCTTCACCAGCCCCATATGACAGGAAGTATTGTGATATCTGACATGTGCTTGGATTTCCCAAGCTTCTGGAAACTTAGGAGAGGCATCATAGGCTCATCATCATCTGCAATGAAACATTTCCTTAGGTTCAGTGCCCTAGTTGTGTTCCTGAAGGACTCCTGAATTACATTTAGCACTGTATATGAACACCAGAACATAGCCTCACAAAGGCAGAACAAGTGTAGGGAACTTGGCCTGCCACGGGAGGTGGCACAGATGAAGGCTTCCTGTCAAATCAGAACACTGGGGAGAGAGAGAGCTTGGGGTACAAAGAGGCCTTTTTCTCCTTACCTTCAGAGCCCGCCCACACTCATCCTCACTAATTGGCCCAGATGGAATTGTTTCTTACATAGCTATACAGGAGTGAGACCTTTAGCCTGCCTGTTCAGACTATGTGAGAGACTTCTTCCAGCAGGCCTGGGGTGCAGACAAATACTCAAGCTACACTGGACCCAGTGATGGGAGCCCCAGAACATACATTGTCATGAGAGCCATCTCTGTGCTATGAAATCATTGTATTGAAAACAAATTTCCTAGCTTGGTGCCATTCACAAAAGCGACTCTGGAGATTCCCCTATAGGAATCCATACATCCATACATACACAAAGACATGGAGGTACAGGCTGTTTTGGTGGGGCAGGTCCTGGGGTTGAACTATGAGCCTAGGGTTGTCCCTGAGCTCCTTTTGCTCCAGGGTAGCTCATTACCCTTGAATCACAGTCCCACATCTGGGTTTTTTCTCTGATTTCTTAGAAATAAGCATGTTAAGGACTTTCCTGCCTGGGCTGGATTCAAACTGATAATCTCTACATCTCATCTATCTGAGGAGCTGGGATTATAGTCAGCAGACACTGGCACCTGTCTTTCGTTTTTTCTTCATTTTTTAATCTGGACAACTGACTTCTTCACAGGGTCATTCCAATGGTTTAAATTTATAAGTAAACTACCCAATGTTCTTTATAGCTGCTTTCTCTGAGAAGGATTCACTATCCTTATCTTTCCCTCTGTTAACAGGTTAGAAGCCAAAAGTGAGAAATGAATGTCATAGGATTTGGGAGCTAAGGTCCACAGTTCATGCCAGCTCTGTCACTTAGCTTTGAGCTGCAGTGAATTTACTGTCTCCGGATAATAGGACCAAAAGCTGAAGTGATTCTCACACTGTCTTCATTTGTCCTTTTGCCTATAAAATGATGTAATAGTTATGAGTGTTATGTGTCTCCAAGCTTAAATATCTAGAACACACTAGAAACATCTTCATGTTTCTGTTTTTCTCTAGTACCTCCCGAGATTTAGACTAAGGTTTTGTGAGGAGCGGCTCCTTGGTGAATCCCTGAGGAAAGCTGCTTGAAGCCTCCTCAGAAGATCGCCATCCAAAGCCAGCCCATGCAGAAAAGTCTGTGAGATTCTTAAATCCAATAAACCACCAGAAAACCAGAAGTGGATCAGTGGCCCAGACAGTAGAGCTCCAGTTTTGAGAGAGCCGAGCAGGAAGTACAGGTCCGACCAGGCAAGCCTGGGTGGTCCTTATATCCAATTAATGACCAGATGGCTGGAAGTGGAGCTGTGGTGGTGGTATAGACTCAGCCTTGAGCAAAACATCTGAGGAATACATGAGGCCTTGACTTTAGGCCCTGGGATGGCCAAAAAAAATTCAAAAAGAGAAGGTCATGTTATGTATCAATGCTCTACCTATTTATGTGTGTATATTACCTCCCTGAGGGCAAACAGATCATATGCAATGCTTCTGCTTTTATTTACTGATTAATTTTTCAGATATGCTTCTTGCACATACCACATCATTCTCTTCATTTCACATCCATCGATTTTCTTTTCTAGGGTTCCAGGCTTGTGTCCTTATATAATGCACTTAAACTCTCAGTAGCCTTTATTTATATTTCATTATGAGGCCAAGGCCGGTACAGTCACAAATCAGGTAGGGGAAGAGAAGGTTAGGTTTTGTAGAAATAACCGGTATTCAGAAAATTAAACTTGGATATGTAAGATGGTGGCATACTTATGTAAAAACTTTAAGAAAAAGATGAGGGGGCTTGGAATGTGGATTAGTGAGAGAGTGCTTGCCTCACATGCAAGAAGCCCTGGGTTTGATTCCTAAGTAGCACACACACAAAAAACATGAGAATTCATGCTGTGACTCAAGTAGCAGAGTGCTAGAGACAGTGCCCAGGCCTAGAGTTCAACCCAAGAACTGGCAAAAAGATAGCTAGTTATGTAGGTAGGTATGTAGGTAGAGAGATGGATAGATGGATAGATAGATAGATAGATAGATAGATAGATAGATAGATAGATAGATAAATAGATAGATAGATAGCTACATAGATAGCTAGAGAGCTAGATAGATAGATAGATAGATAGATAGATAGATAGATAGATAGATAGATAGATAGATAGATAGATAGATAGATAGATAGATAGATAGATAGATAGATAGATAGATAGATAGATAGATAGATAGATAGATAGATAGATAGATAGATAGATGAATATGGTCTTGGACTTCAGGAGGAAAGAAGGGAACAAGTCCCAGTCATGAGGTCTTCTGCAGTGTTAAAGGACTCCAGCATCACCTTCACACAAACACAGAGCAGGAAGACTGTCTCTGTCCCACTTCTCAGGCAGCAGAAGACACCAAACCAAGAGGGCAGAGCCAGGTTCTAACTCAGGTGCTTGGAGTCAGTAGAGAAAGGGCCCTGCCTCTCCTTGGACTGGGTATATGCATTAAGTATGTGGAGAAGGAAGGAAGGAGAATGGACTGCCAGAGTAGAAGAAGGGCCTTCAAATCTGACAGATACAGAATCAAAAACCCACTTGCTAAGATCAGAGAGCAGGGTTTTTGGATTCTGTTCCTCCCCTCTCCCCCAATGAGTGGCTCTCTATTGTTAACCTAAAGATAGCCTGAGGCTCTCTTCACCTAAGGGAGGAAGGTTAATTAGTCATTGTTTGAAGAGGCTGAGAAAAGCCTGACCCTGGTGTAACTCTAACAAATGTTTTAGGTTTCCCCTCATTGCTGGCATGCCTGGAATGAATGAAGTGCTTTTGCAGCTCACTTCCCTGTTGAGTGTGTACAATCTTCCCCCTAATCCTGAAGCCTGGGTCTCTTCACCCAGCCTGGCTTTTGAAACTGTTTCCCGTCCTTCAAATACAGTGTTACACTGGAGTTCTTCCTGCTAACAGGGCTAAGGCTTGGATCCTGAGAATTTCATTTGAACCCAGGATTGGTAAATAATGTTTCTTTCATGCTTCTATAGCTCAAGAAGTCTAAGAACATTTAGAGTACAAGTAACTTATCACCAAGGAAAACTCAGGAAGCTCTTGAACGTCTGTCCTTTTAGCAGTGGAAGTCATAATGTCATATACTTTCCCTCCCTGGTTGGCTTCACCCTGTTATCCTCAGACCTCAGCCTCCTGAGCTAGGGTGACAATCGTGAGCTATTGGTTCTCTGCTAGGTTCAGAAATGTAAATACATTGACAATACAAGTCAAATGTTTACCACAAAAGGCTTCTGGAGCATATTAAGCCTTTCAACATTGGACCTTTCAGAACCCAGTAGGACACAAGGCTATAATGCTAGAGCCTGAAAGTCTGGTCATATTGATGACCTACACTTCAACCTTGAGCTCTGACTCAAATTCTGGTGTACATTGGGATTCATTTTCCAGAGAATGTTCTCCTAATTATCAGATAGGAAAAGTACTTTGATTAACCTTCACTTTTTCCATTTGTGTGTCTTGAACTCAAGCCTGCGCATTGTCCCTGAGCCCATTAGCTCAATGGGAACACTCTAGACTTGAGCCACAGGACCACATGGGGTCTTTTGTGGTTCATTGAAGGTAAGAGGCTAAGAGGCTTTTCTTGCCTGGGTTGTCTTTGAACTGTGGTCTTCAGATCTCAGCCTGCTAAGAAGCTAGTGTTCCAGTTGTGAGCCACTGGCATCTGGCTGATAGTTTTTGACAGTTCTGGGACTTTATCTTAGGGCTCTGATACTATCTCTGAGCATCTTTTTCTCAAGGCTAGCACTCTACCACTTGAGCCAATCCACAGCTTCTGGCTTTTTCTTTGTATGTGGCACTGAGGATTCAAACCATGGCATTCATGCATGCTGAGCAAGTTCTCTTCCACTAAGCCACATTACTAGCCCCACCCTTGCAATTTTATCCCTCAACTTGCTTCTGAGTATAAATCATTTAAAGAAATCTCTATAGGAAGGTGTCCAAAAACACAGAAGACAAAGCTCATACTTGAGAGAGACTCTAAACATGTGAAGACCTTGGCAATGCTTCCATTTAATTATGTATCATGTTTCAACACAAAAAAGTATTAATGAAAAATGAGTCAATGTCCTATATTATTAAATTTTTGCTGTATAATATTTTTTATTGTGAAAATACTGTGCAGAGGGGTGTACAATTGCATGGACAAAATAATGAGTACATTTCTTATCAAGCATTGTAGCCTCCTCCTTTGTTTCCCCTTCCCATCCTTTCCCATCTTCCCCCCGGCTCCCCCACCAAATCTTACCCCCCCCCCAAAATTGTAAAGTTTGTTTTCAACATAACGACTTGTACATCTCATTGTTGCAGTGGGTCCACCTGTATCCTTATTTAAACGATTTGTTTTTTCCCTTCCCCTCCACAAATTACACTGACATCAAATACAGTGAAAGCAGGGTTTATACCATGGGGAGGGACATACAAAGCAACAAGGAAATAATCTTTTAAATGTGTTAGAAACAATAGCATGAAAGAAGAAAAAAACATTTGAATACATATCTTAGGGTTAATTTGCCTAACATCAATTTATCTGACCTTTTCTGCTTGACTCAGATATATACTAATTATTGCAAATAAGGGAAACCATGGGACCTATGCTTCTTTGGGCCTGGCTTACTTCACTTAATATAATTTTTCCAAGTCTTTCTATTTCCTAACAAATGGGGCAATGTCATTCTTTCTGATGGAGGCATAGAATTACATTGTGCATATGTATCACATTTTATTGATCTATTCATCTACTGAGGGGCATCTGGGCTGATCTATATCATACCTATGGTAAATAATGCAGCAATAAACATAGTCGTGCTGGTAGGTTTAGTGTGGTCTAGTTTTGAATATTTGGGTAAATGCCCCAAAGTGGGATTTCTGGGTCATAGGTGAGTTCTATGTGTCTTTTGAGGAAACTCAATACTGCTTTCCAAAGTTGTTGAACAAGTTCACAATCCTACCAACAACGCAGAAAGATTCCCTTCTGTCCACATCCCCTCCAGCATCTGTTGTTATTAGAGTTCTTGATTACTGCCATTTTAACTGGGGTAAGGTGGAATCTCAATGTTATTTTGATTTGCATTTCTTTTATGTCTAGGAATGTTGAGCATTTCTTCATGTGTCTATTGGCCATCCTTCTTTCCTCTTCAGAGAAGTTCCTCTTTAAGTCTTTAGCCCACTTATTTATTGGGCAGCTGTTTTTTTCAAGATTTGTTGTTGGGGGATTTAATTTTTTGAGTTCCAGGTACATTTTAGATATGAGACCCTTGTCTGTTGTATGGAAAGTGAAGATCTTCTCCCAATCCGTGGGATTCCTATTAATCTTCCTGGCTATGTCCTTTGCCATGCAGAAGCTCTGCAATTTCATGCAACCCCATTTGTCCAAACTTTCATTGATTTGTTGTGTTTATGGGTCTTCATTAAGAAAATTTTGCCCTGTGCCAAGAAGACCTAGGGTTTCTCCTGTTCCATCCTGTAATGTTTTCAGAGTGTCTGCTTTGACTCCGAGGTCTTTGATTCATTCAGAGTTGATTCTGGTTCAGGGTGATATATAAGGATCTTGCTATAGTTTTCTACAAGTAGTTAACCAATTTTGCCAGCACCATTTACTGAAGAGGCTGTCTTTCTTCCATTCTATATTTTGAGCTCCCTAATCAAAGATTAGATGGCTATAAGTCTGTGCATTCATTTCTGGGTTTTCAATTCTATTCCACTGGTCTTGAGGTCGGTTCTTGTGCCAGTACCAAGCTGTTTTGATTACCATGGCTTTGTAGTAGAGTTTGAAATTTGGTATTGATATGCTTCCAGCACAGTTCTTTCTGTTGAGAATTGTTTTTGCCATTCGGGGTCTTCATTTATTCCATATGAATTTTTGGATTGTGTCTTATATTTCCTTGAAGAATTAGGTTGGAATATTGATAGGTATTGCATTGAATTTGTAGATAGCCTTGGGAAGTATTGCCATTTTCACGATGTTGATCTTCCCAATCCAGGAGCATGGGAGTTTTTGCCATTTTGTAAATTCTCTTTTGATTTCCTTTTTCAGGTTTTTAAAATTTTCATCCTAGAGGTCCTTCACTTCTTTGGTTAAGTTAATTCCTAAGTATTTTATTTTTTGAGTGGCTATTATGAATGGAGTTGCTTTCCTAATTTCAGCCCCACTTTTCTCATGTTGACATACAGAAAAGCCATTGATTTTTGAGGGTTAGTTTTGAATAAGCTTGAGTAATTTAGGAGTGGAGTCTGTTGGATTCTTTAAATGCAGGATCATGTCATCTAAACCTTGGTAGAGTTTTACGTCTTCTTTCCCTATTTGGATCCTTTTTATGTTTGCATCTTGTCTTATTGCTGTAGCTAGGCATTCTAATAGTAGATTGAAGAGAAGTGGAGAGAGTGAACAACCTTGTCTCATTCCTGAGTTAAGAGAAAATGGCTTTAGTTTTTCAACATTAAGTATAATACTGGCTGTAGGTTTGTCATAAACAGCTTTTATTGTATTGAGGAATGTTCCATGAATTCCTAATTTTTCCAGAACTTTCATCATAAACGGGTGATGAATCTTGTCGAATGCTTTTTCTGCATCTATTGAAATAACCATGTGGTTCTTATCCCTGCTCCTGTTGATGTGATGAATCATCCTAATTGATTTCCATATATTGAACCAGCTTTGCATCCCTGAAATGAATCCTGTTTGATCGTGGTATATGATTTTTTGGATATATTGTTGAAGAAGATTGGTGAAAATTTTGTTAAGAAGTTTTTCATAAATGTTCATCCAAGAAATGGGTCTATACTTCTCTTTCTTTGATGAGTCCTTGCCTGGTTTTGGATGAGGTTTATGATAGGTTCATAGAATCAGTTCGGTAGTGAACTTTCTCTTTCAATTTCATTGAAGAGTTGGAGAAGTATTGGTGTGAGCTCTGCTTTGAAGGCCTTGTAGAATTCTGCTGTTAATCCATCTGGTCCTGGGCTTTTCTTAGGAGGGAGGTCTCTTATTTCTGTTTCTATTTCAATGCATGATATGGGCCTGTTAAAATGGCTTAACTCATCTTGGTTTAGTTTCAGCATGTCAGTATTTGCTAGGAAAAGATCCATTTCTGCCAAGTTCTCAAACTTATTAGAGAAAGTTTTGAGAAGTATTTGAGAAGTTTTGAGAAGTGTTATAATGTTTTGAATTTTGGTTGTTCTGTGGTGATGTTTCCATTCTCATCTCTGAGTTTATTTAGTTGGGTGTGTTCTCTTCTTTTTCTGATAAGATTTGCTAAGGGTCTGTCAAATTTGTTAATTTTTTCCAAGAACCAACTCGGTTTTGTTGATTCTTTCTATGGTTTATTTGGATTCTAATTCATTTAGTTCTGATTTAATTTTAATTATTTCTTTCCGTCTACTGGATTGCAGTTTTTCTTGCTGCTCTTTTTCAAGGAGGCTCAGATATCTCATTAAATTGTTGGTTTCAGGTCCTCCAATTTGTTGATGTAAGAACTCAGAGCTATAAATTTGCCTCTGGGTACTGCCTTTTCTCTGTCCCAGAGGAGCCGGTAATTTGTGTGTTCATTTTTGTTGAATATCATGAAATTTTGCATTTCCTTTCTAATCTCTTTCATGACCCACTCGTGATTTAGCAGTGTGTTGTTCAACCTCCATGTGTTGCAGGACTTTCTTTGGTGGCTTTTAGTGTTGAGTTCTAATTTTATTCCCTTGTGGTCAGAGAGAATGCAAGGAATAACTTCAATGTTTCTGAATTTGGACAAGTTTGCTTTGTGGTCTAAAATGTGGTCTATTTTGGAAAATGTTCCATGTGCTGCTGAGAAAAACGTGTATTCTGATGCTGCTGGGTGAAATATTCGGTAGATGTCTATTAAATCTATTTGATCTATGCAGGTGTTTAGATCTGTGGTTTCTCTGTTGAGTTTTTGCCAAGTTGATCTATCTAGTGGGGATAGTGGTGTGTTGAAGTCCCCAATAATTAATGCCTTTGGATCTATGTGGGATTTGAGGGAATATAGTGTTTCTTGAATAAATTTTTATGCTCCGTTATTTGACGAATATATATTTAGAATTGTAATATCCTCCTGAAGGAGAGATCCCTTAATATGTATGTAACGACCTTCTTTATCTATCCTCACTAATTCTACTTTGAAGTCTATTTTATCTCATATTAGGATTGCGTGTCCCACCTGTTTATGGGGGCTGTTTGCTTGGTAGATTTTGTTCCAGCCTTTCACATTGAAAATGTGTTTGTTTTTATGGGCATGATGTGACTCCTGAAGGCAACAGATAGAAGGATCTTGGTTTTTAATCCAACTAGACATTCTATGTCGATTAATTGGAGAGTTAAGTCTATTAATGCTGATAGATAGAACTGAGAAGTATTTTGGAGTTCCTGCTATTTTATCCACCTTCTTGGGGGTGTGGCAACTGGGTTCTTTCTATGGTTCTTGGATTCTCAGTTTGGCTGCGGTTTCTTCGCCTTTTTGTGGTCTTGTTGGTTTTCTATGTGTAGGATATCTTTGAGAATCATTTGTAGGGCTGGTTTGGTGGATATAAATTGTTTCAATTTTTCTTTGATATGGACAGTTGTTATTTGACCTTCAGTTATGAAGGAGAGTTTATCTGGGTACAATATACATGGTTGATAGTTGTTTGTCTTTATGGCATGGCATACATGATTCCAGGCTCTTCCTGCTTTAATCATCTCTGCTGAGAAATCTGAGCTAATTCTAATTGGTTTCCCTTTAGAAGTGATTGATCTTTTCTCCTTGACAGCTTTAAGGATGTTTTCCTTGGTCTGAATTGATCCTGTGAGGATTATAATGTGATGCTGGGTTGTCCTGTTCTGGTCTGGTCTGTTTGGAGTTCTAAAAGCTTCTTGTTTTTGACTAGACCTATCTTTTTGCATGCTTGGGAAGTTCTCTGCTAGGATCCTGTTAAATTTCCCAGACCGTTAACTTCTGTCTCTAGGTGCTCCTGTACTCCCATTATTCTCAGATCAGGCCTTCTGATGGTGTCTTTCAAGTGTTGAATAGATCTATCCTACTTCTTGGATTTGTCTTAGATGGTTGTATGTTCTTTCTCTATAATATCTAGGCTGTCTTCAATCTCTGAAATTCCATCTTCTGCATGGTCTAAGCTACTATCAAGACTTTCTACTTTGTTTTTTATTTCTTTGCCTTCTAGTTGGTTGGCTTTGATTGCTTCAAATTCTTTGTTGGAGCTTTGTTTTAGATCTTGTAAGAAGTGCTTTACTTCCTTAATTTGGTTTTCAGTGTTTATTTTCAAATCACTTATTTTATTGGTTATGGTTTCCTTGGACTGCCATTCCTTCTGTTGGGTTCCATTCAGCATTCCCTTTGTGGTCTCCCTGACTTCTTTCAACTTTATGTTTATGGATTCCATGAATACCTTTAGCGATCTTTGTGTGTTTTCATCCTGCTCTCTCAATTCCTGTATTACTCTTTGATGAGCATCCTCACGTCCACGCAATTCCTGTAATTCTCTTTGAGTGTTCTTAACCCTGCCCATTTGGGATGAAATTAACACGTTTTGTGCTAGAACACTCTCTTAAGGCAAGCATCAACCAAAGTCTGTAGTTGTACAGTCAAAAGTCTGCAAATACAATCTAGTTCAACAGATATATCTATTCAACATCCAACAACTATGTATTAATTGGTTACGAACTTTAAAGAAGAATTTGGTAAACCAGAAATTATTAGGTTTAGGGAGAGATGTGGGAAAAAATAGGAATAGAGGGATGTGGACAGGCTGAAAAGGTCCACTTAACTAAGTCCTAATCTCAAAGTGGGAAATAGATTGGATAGAATGATAGTAGAGAGAGAAAAAGAAGAAGAAAGAGAAAGAGAAAAAAGAGACAAGAAAAAATAGAAAAAAATTAAAAGTTAAAAAGAAACACTTATAAACTTAAAAATTATGCAAATTTAAAAACATAATATTCAGAGAAGAACATGCATAGGATAAGAGAAGGGTAGGGATAGAAAGGAGATGTGAAAAACTTAAAAATAAAAATGCTTAAAATATATAAGTAAAAAGATGTATTACTGCTATTAAGGAATTTAAGTCTAAGAGGTTTTGAATTGAGTAATAAATTTCTGGATTAAATGTGTACACAATGGGGGATAAGGTCTAATAATCGACTATGGGTATATCTCAGGATGAGCAGAACATCAATTAAGTCACGCAAAGAAGAATGAAAGAGACGAAAAGGTGAAAAGAATGAGAAGGAAAGAACAAAAAATGATCAACAGGTCAATAAAGCTAAACAAAAAAAAAAAATTTTAAGAAAAATAAAAAAAAAGAGAAAAAAAGCACACACACATATACCCCTAAAATAAAAATTATAAGAGGAAGAAAAATGTTAATAGAAAACAAAATTTTTTAATGTTAATAATTAAAAATTAAAAACAGTTTTAGAAAAAAGTTCTTTATAAACGGTACAAAAAAAGAGTTCTTTGAGTTTTTTGGGTGGAATGGAAAGATCCTGTATCTCTCTTGTGTCTGTAACCAGTTTCTAGTTGGAGTCTCTTGTCTGCTTGTGGTGTTTGATTTTCCTGTGGCTTGGTTGGTTTCTTAAGTCAGTTTGTTTGAGCAAGCAGAAAAATGCTCTGCTTTACCCAGGATTTTGTGATCCTCCTCCTAGTCTAGTTCAATGGGAGGGAGATCTACTTTGAGTATCACAGGAGAGGGAGATGGCTGTTATCTCGTTTGGAGATGTTGTGATTAGGCTAGGTTCTGGGTAGAGTTGAGGCTTTTCATCAAACATTAGCTTTTCCCTGAGGGACTAGCTTCTGAGACACTCACAGAGCTCTGCCTGGAGCCATTCTCAGGGTTTATGTTTAATGAATTTCAATTGATTGTCAAGGCTGCTGTAGAGAGGGGAAGCCTCTGTCTCAGTTTATCCAGTGAAGGAAGACACTCCTGGGCTGGCAGCCCAGGCTGGGTGACTTTTCCCTGGGTTGAGCTGAGCCTGGCAGGTCAAGTTAGGTTCCTGTGACCTGCTTAATGACTCTTTTGTTTTCTTCCAAGGCCTGAGTTGGAGCTAGCTGCTCAGCCAGGCCTTTGCCATCATCAAAGATGGAGATCTCCCATAGTGGTGGGGGAGGGGTGGCCTTCCCTCCTCTGCTCCCTGAGAGAATGTCAGGCTTCTACTCAAGCCAGAGTCTTGGTTCCTGGGTCGTCTCTGGTCTGTGAAATGCAGGATGATAATGTGTGCTCCTTGTCAGTTCTTGCTGGAGTTGAGTAGAATCCACTCACTGGCCAAGTCTGGCACCTTTGTCTTGGACTCTCTGTGTTGCAGGTATGGGGTCTATGGCCACCGCCAACGCTGCTGCCACTGCCACTGCTGCCGCCACCGCAGCCACGGCTGTTGGCAAGTGCTCAGATCTGTCTCCTTGCCTGGATTTTCCCTCTCTAGCCTAACACTCTTTACTGTGATAGCACACTTTGTGTGATTCTCTGGCTTAAGACTGTTCATTGGAGCACTAAAACTGCTTTCTATGGGAGAGCTTGTTTAGCCCCCAGCTTCTCCTCCACCATCTTCCCAGAACTCAGCCCTATATTATTGTGTATAATTTTATAATAGTTGTACAACATATATTAAATATTATGTGTATAATAATACTAAATAGGGGCTGGGAAGGTGGCTCACTGGTAGAGCTCTTGCCTTGCATTCATGAGGTCCTGGGTTCAATTCCTCAGCACCACATAAGCAGAAAAAAAAGCCAGAAGAGGCGCTGTGGGCTCAAGTGGTAAAGCGCTAGCCTTGAGCTGAAGATCTGAGGGACAACGCCCAGGACCAGAGTTCAGGCTCACGACTGGACTTCCCCACCAAAAATTCTAAATTCAATAGACAAGAAGTAAATGAATCAAGTAAAAACTAAAATATATGAATCAAGTAAAAACTAAAATAAGTACAAAATCAATAATAAAAATCATAATATGTTATAAACATACATAAGAAAATATATATAATATATTACACATACATAGAAAAGTTTTTCCATTGCAGGGCCTTCATTCAGACCCTGGTAACTCTAACCTGAATTTCTTTTCCTCAGGGACAGTGAGCTTTGCTTTCACCCATGGTGCAAAAGAGTTATCTGGATGATGAGATCAATTCCAAGCACTGAAAGAAATACTGGCACCTTTTCCAATACAGTGACTTAATTCTTTTTAATGGAAGCAGCTATGATTACTCAATTCCCTACTGAACATTAAAATAAAATCAGTGTGGAATTTTGTACATCTATTCAGACCTCTTTCCCTTACCCCCAAACTGCTTCTCTGAGCACTACTTTTTTCATTTTTTATTGTAAAAATGTTGTAGAGAGAGGTAACAGTTAAATGAGCAAGGTAATGATTATATTTCCTATTGAGGATTGTAGCCTCCTCCTTTGTGTTCCACCTACCATCCCCCCACCCCCATCTCCACATCTACTCCCCCTGCCGAGCTCAGTGACTTAATTTTTATGTTTGGCTTTGCACTGGGCTTGAATTCAAGAAGTGGCAACTTTTCACTTTCGTGCACACTGCTACAGAGTTACTGAGACCTGAGTTCAAATCCTAGGCTAGGAAACAAATCTGGCAGAAATTCCAAATCAGGGAGCTTTCTTTCTTTTTTAATTTAGTTAAATAATTAATTTTTAATTTATTCTTTATTTTGCCAACAGGGGGCTTGAACTCTGGTCGTGGCAACTCTGCCTCAGCTTCGATCGCCCTAGGCTGGAGTGTAGCCTCTGGACCCATAGCCGATCCTGGGATCCTAGGCCCACATTGCTTGCAGGAAGAAAAAACAGTAGCATAGAAAAAAGTGGTGAGCTGCAGAGGGCTGGGAGTTTTACATTATTTTTCTTTGCACAGTGACTATCCTGTGTCTGAATGAAAAGGTTGCAAAGTGGACCTGAACTGCCATTGCTAAAGGCTAGTGGGGTATCAGGGAAGACATAGGCAAACCTGTCAACATAGGTCCCGGGTTCAAATCCCGGTCCTGACACCTACCAATGGCAGGAGATCACAAGAGACTCATTCCTATGCATAGGAATACCAATTGAAAGAGTAGTTCATGTTTCGGTCTAGTCTAAAATTGGATGCAATAATCCTAGGAAACTAATTGATCCTAATTAATAGTTTATTAAGCATGAAAAGAATAATATGCCTTCAATGGTGGTATAATACATGCCTAAGAGTTGGTAGGAACGTAGTAGGTGTCATTCAATCATAGACGGCTTTGGTGCTCTTTACCTATGTATATTTACTTGTATAGCACCATCTGCCTATCCATGTATCACTGTTTTGTGCAAACCTGGGGATGGATCTCATCACCTGGGAACCACCTGCCAGCTTAATTGGCTAGAGGCTGCCATGCTCACACTCATCCATTCATGAATTGGGCCTGCTAGGCCCTGAGTTCAGATCCTAGCACTGCCAAATATTTAATCTTGGAGTAAGAAGTCGAGTGTGACAAATGATTTCCTTTTCTGGGAGAGTCCTGGGTGTCAGATATGATGGAGAACATATCTACAAATCTAGATGCTATGTGATAGGATGTAAACAATGTAATAAATGGTAGAGGTGTCATCTGAGTCAATAAAATAATTGGTAAATAAATGAATAAAACAAGACATACAATGAATAACCACACCAAACACAATATGGACTGAATATCTGTATGAAAATATAAATTCTATCTTTAAAATGGTTATAAGGAGTATGCTTTCCAGGCCTGAGGCTTGAATTCAGGCCTAGGGAACAGGCCTGACTTTCTTGTCTTCAAGCATGGTCAGATTCCCATCCCTCACAGTGCTGCATATTTACCCAGGCCTTGAGTACAAATCCTTGGCCTGGCAGAAAAAATGGCACGAATTGTGAACCAGGGAGCTAAATATTTTTTTAATTGTGGGCTTTTGAAGAAGCCATAGTCCCACATGGCAACATAGGCCTACAGTTCGAATGCCAGTCATACCACTTCTGGATGGTGGGAGATCCTAAGAGACTCATTCCCATTCACAGGAATAACGATGGAATGTTATCAATGTCATGGTTGAAAGGTTGGTCATGAATGATACTTGAATAAAATTAGACTACATGATTTCAGTCAGCTGATTGATTTTATTTAATTATCTTATGAAGCATTAAAAGAATACTATTTCTCACAGGGATGCAATAATTTCTGGACACTGATTTGCTTAATAGTTTATTAAAATAATAGCATTAATTACATGGAGGCATAATAAATATCCAAAAATTGGTAGGAATGTAGTCTTTATAACTGAGTAATGGATAGATATCTCTGACACTCTATAAAGATATATATTTATTATCATACTACCATCTGGGTGTCACTCTGTTCTTATTTTTTCAAAACCTGGGGCTTGAATTAAGGTCCTAGGAACTGCCTGTCAATTCAATTTGCCCCAGGATGGTGTGTTGACACTCACCCATTCATGAATTGTGCCTTGTAGGCCTTGAGTTCTCCCCCACAAAATGAATCCCACAAAACGAATCGTGGAGTAAGAAGCTGATGGTGATACATGTTTTCCTTTCCTGTGAAAGTCCTGGGTGTCAGGTATAAGTGTAATACGTGTGCAGACCTATATCCTATGTAATAAATGTAATAAATGTTCTATGTGCCATAATAATTAATAAAATAAACAGTCACTACATGAATGAAACAAAACATAAAATGAATAACTACACTGAAAGTAATCTGGAGTCAACATATGTATGTAAATATAAATCACATATTTAAAATGTACATGAATAGGATGTTTTCTAGTGCTGGGGATCCATTTCAGACCTGAGGTGTACACATGAATTTCTTGACTTCAAGGAGGCCAGCTTCCCCATTCCACACTGTGCAACAGAGTTACCCAGACTAAGAGTTCCAATCTCAGTCCTGGCAGAAAAAAAATGACACCTTTATACTATGTGAGGCCCAATTCTTAGGTATTTCATTATGCCTCTATTTAATGAATATGATTGTTTAAATGCTTCATAAAGTATTGAATAAAATAATCAGTGTTTTATAATAAAATTGTGTATAATTTTATCGTAGAATAATTCAAGAACTGCCCATTCAGTCATAACATACATCACATTCCATTGGTATTCGTATAGATAGGAATGAATTTCTAAGGCTCTCCTGCCATTTGGAGGTGGCAGGACCAGGATTCAAACTGTGGGCTCCAGCTCCCACCACTTAAACCCTAGGATAGGGAACTCACTGGTCTGTCCAAGAACAGCAAGATCAATGATTAAGCAAGAACCAGTGGCTCTCAGCAGTCCTCCTTGATATTTACAAGTCTGTGATAGGAGGATCATGGTCAAATTCACCCTAGGCAAGAAGGTCCTTGAGACCCAGGTCCAACTTCAGTGTCAACAAAGCCAGAAGTAGAGCTGTGTGGTTCCAGTGGTAGAGGGCTAGCCTTGAACAAAAGCAGCTCAAAGAATGTGCCCGGATCCTGAGTTCAAGGTCCAGGACTTGCAACAAACAGACATACACAACAATATGTGCAACCATCTGGCTAAAGCAGGTCACCATCTTGTACCCAACTGAATTGGACAGAGTTCCCTGGGAAAGGGGCTGGGGGAGATGCTGTCATCTTGACTCCACCCATGCTGCCTGCATCACAGAATTCTTGCCACAACCCCCTTTTTCATGGTTCTTTCTGACCAATGCGATACAAGAATTGTAACCATCCCCACATTCCATGCTTCCCAGCACCAGGACTCCCTCAGTTGGTTGACACTAACAACAGCAGTTGAGGAAGGTAGAGTTGGCTGAGTGGTGAACAGGAGACTTGAGGAGACTTTGGAGTAGATTAGGAAATTGACGTCCTAATCAGTGAGTGGGAAAATAGAGGATTTCCCAGAGCCTGGGAACATGGCCAGCCCATCTTTCCCATCCCAGTGCTCAGATGTCTGAAACAACCGGACTCCATGAAAGACCTGCAGGCAAGAAACAACTGCCAGAACATCAGCAAAGGAATCCTTCCATCAGACCTGCAACATTCAAGAAAACAAAGAACACAGAAAAGGGAGGGATCCTCAAGAAAAACACCACTAGGGAGCATGATTCAATGGAGTGTCTGGCCAAAGCTGATGCTGATTGTGGGCCTCCCTTGCCTTTGGACACAGTCACAGTCACCAGGATCAGAGTGTCAATGTTCCCGATACTACCAAGGATCTGCAGAGGTGCTAGCAACATGTGATACCCACCTGGAATGCAGCAAAAGAAACCAGGCGCTCTGTGCAAAGATCCAACCACTGAAGCAGGAAAAGACAGACCTGAGGGACTGACTGGAGAAAGAGAGGGAGAAGATAGCTCAGGTGCACGAAACACCAAAAACAGAGCTAGAGATCCTCAAGCCACCCATACAGAGGTTGGTTTCAGCAGAAAGCGATTTACCGTCTGCGCCAGCCCAAGTCAAGCAGGCAGCCAATGGCAGAGAAATAGAGCAAGGAGTTCTCACCAGCCACCTATAGGTCGAAAGCGGTGCATGGCAGAGCTGGAGATAGTGGTTTCTGTTGTCACTACTACACAGAAGCAGATAGAAATGTTCTTCAAACAGCTGAAAGATGTGACACTTCAGCTCAAGGAAATGACCAGAAGTTTTGATGACCTGGAGCAAGTGAACACAGAATTTCAGGAGAAGCTGGAAGTGCTCTGGACACAGAAGAGTAACAGGAAGAACAGAATCTGCAAGTTCCCACAAGTGCTGGCGAGGCGTGGGTACTGAAGAGACTATTGGACAACCTGAGCTGCATGGTGAACTCAGCAAATCTGGAGAGAGACACCTTCACGGAGGACCTGAGCATTCACAGGTCTGCATGGAAGGAGGAGGTTCCTTGGCTCACCGAACAGGTGTACCAACTGACAGAGGAAAAGGAGCGAAGGAAGAGTCAGGTGATGTACCTAGAGAATGAGCTGGGGGAACTAAGGAAGAAGCTGGCAGAACCATCTCAGGCTGAGCGGCAGTTGCAGGCCCAGGAATACCATGGACAAATGGAGTTGAAAAACCTGGAGAAATAACTTCACATCCAGGTCAAGGAAAACCAGAGGCTCTGTCTCCAGAATCCGGAGCAGCAGGAGCAATTACAGAGCCTGGAGAAGAAGTCCAAGGATTGGCAGGAGATCCCTGAGACACCACGATGCACATGTGTGTGTAACCCATAGCAAGAGGAGCAGCTGGCTCTGCTGTGGGATGCTCTCCACAGGGTAAGTGGTGAGACGGAGGAGCTAATCAGCATCCTGGACTCAGAGCAGCAGGTGAAGAAACATCTGTGGGAACATCTAGTCCACTCAGAGGAGAAGATAGACGAATGTAAAGAGGTGGCTGAGAGAGAGAGAGAGCCAAGCAGCTTGGGAGCTGCAGGAGCAGCAGGAGCAGTCCCTGGCCCAGCTGCCAGAGCTCAGAGCCACCTGTGAGCAGCACATCACCTCCAATGAGCAGCTGTGCTCCAGATAGTAGGTCCTGCAGTAGCACCTGCTGGAGCAGCTGAAGCAAGTGCATTGCCCAACCAACTGGGGGGACCAGGTGGTGTCCCGAACGCGGCAGGACACTTTTAAGTGCCTGGAATTGACCAGACCACAGGAGGAGAGCCTGCAGACCCAGTTGAGCTTCCTGGCTTTCCTTGGGGAGGGAAGCTGTGAGCCCTGGAGAAGCAAAAGGTGAGGAGTGACTTCTCCCAACGTGACCATCACAGAAGACAGAGACATGCCCCAGACCTAGAATGACATGGCTCTGCGAGCACTCTCAGAGGCTGAGATCCACAGGGGGAAACTCCTGCTGCAGGAGCGGTGGCCCCACTGCAGGCGCCCTGCTAACACAGCAGCTCAGTGCAAGATAGAGCTGGAGCCACAGAGCTGCTACCACAGCAGGCATGAGGATGGGAAGTGGGACACATGGGCATCCGAGAAGAAAATCTGCTTCCTCCATGACCTGCATGATAAGGTGGACTTCCATAGTCCAGCAGATTAACTCCACCTTTGATGCAGCTAGCTGTCGGCACACATTTGCACCATAGAGGAGTCCCTCGTGGCGTGTAAAGAGCAGATGTTCGTCCTGGATGAGCTGTGTTTGGAGAAAGCCAAGCATGTGTGTCAGCTCTCCCAGAAGATGGAGAAGAAGAGAGAGCTGTGAGAGCTGCTGTTGGTCCTCGCAGGGGAAGGGGCTGACAGAATGCTCCAGATGCCGCACAGGCTGAGCCCCCCGCCACCACCGCTCCTTCAGACGCCTCAGGCTCCGGAGTGGGTGAAATGAGCCTGGAGCAGAAAGGTTTTGAAGAACTGAAACTTCAAGACAGCTTGGAAACTGCCAAAGGAGAGGTCGGAGTTCCCGACCACATAGAGGACTCCCCCACGGAGCACGTCCTGCAGCAGATGCCCCAGAACCAGAGAAGCCTACAGCTCGAGGGCTTGAGCAAGGAGCACTCTCTCCGTTTCTTCTGTAGACTCATGAGGATGATAACTCTCTATGTGACATAATGACTCTCAAATGCCTCAGCAGCCACCAGAAGTAGGTTGCCAGTTGGCCATATCTAAGGCCTCCATCTGCCAGGTGATGGGAAGGGTAAACTGTGGGTCATGTAGGGCAGAGGCTGCCAGGAGGCTGCTCAAATTCAAGGGACATCTAATGGACCATTGGTGGCCAGGGAAGAGGCCCATATTATGCTTAGCACAAAGAATAATTTGTTTTCAAAGGGAAAAAAAGCCTCCAACAAAGATTTGTTCTTCCAGTCCTTGGGCTTGAACTCAGTGCCTGCCCACTATCCTTGAGCTCTTTTTGATCAAGGCTGTTGCTCTACCAGTTGAGTGCCACCTCTCTTTCCAGCTTTTTCTGTGTGGAATCAAACCCAGGGATTCAGGCATGCTAGGCACACACTTTACAGCTAAGACACGTTCTCAATTAGGATGATCTCCTGTTCTCCCAAACCCATATGGCCATTCCTCAGATAAATAGGAAGTAGGGGCTAGGATGAATATGAAGCACAAGTCTGGTTCACACAGAAATATTCCTCCGCCCCCTCTTCCCACACTCTTAGTTGAAGTTTCTCTTCTACCATTGAGGGATGAGAGAGGGAGAGGGGAGTCCTGAGAGAGGAGTACCAACAACAGTGCCCCCCTGAGCCCCACATCCTTCCCCAAACAAGTGGTTCTCCAGATTCTGATCTTACCTGACTCTATGTGGATTCTACACTGACTCCCCACTCCTGCAAGGCTCAGGATGAAATAAAGGTCAGTCCTGGCCTCAACCCACAGTTAGGGTGGAAGTTCTTAGTCCCAGACCCACTTCCACCTCTGACTGCCTGTGTTAGCCTGGACCACAACCACTCACCACTATGCTGGTGGTGATGACCTCACAAATGTATTCCAGGAAGAAGGTCTATGACAAAGAGCAGAAACAGCAGGGTGAGCAGAGCAGAAGGAGGCAAGGTGATTGCTCTGGGATCTTCCTCCTTGAAGCCCTCTCATCCAGCCAGGACCATGCTGACCCAAAGCATGGCCAAGGTCAGGGGGTGAGACGAGATGAAGGAGCATGGGACTAAAGGAGGTACTGCTTTTTCTTGGAGCACTTGAAAATTCCAATTACATTTGGCCCATGCTAATCCCAAAGCCAACATGCAATACCTCTCCTTGTTGTTGGCTGTGAGAATTGTCCCTGAGCTCTTTTTCTCGAGCCTGGCACTCATCACTGCAGCCACAGGGCCACTTCTTGTTTTCTGAAGGTTCATCGAGGATAAGAGTCTCACACACTTTCCTGTCCATGCTGGCTTGGAACCATAATGCTCCAGATCTCAGCTTCCTGAATAGCTCAGATGACAGGAGTGAGCTACCAATGCCCAGCATGTGATACCATTTCAAGGCTTCTTGGCGAGTCTGTTAAAGGACCCCCAAAGGGACTGGATAGACCTTGACCCAACCAGGGACCTGGGATGGGGGAAAGCTGACCTTCTATCCATTCTGTTCCCTAAAATCAAAGATAACAGGTGGTGCTGTATGCATCAAACTCTTAGGCAAACAACCACCAGACTTAGTGGGGAAAAGGTAGAGAATACCCAAAGATTGCAGTGTAGAAATTTTTGATTTTGCATGCATGTGGTGTGTGTGTATATGTGTGTGTGTGTGTGTGTGTGTGTGTGTGTGAACTCTGGGCCTAGGCTCTATCTCTGAGTTTCCTTGGTCAAGCCTAGTGCTCTGCCACTTGAGTCACAGCCCCACTTGCTTTTCTATGGTTAAATGTAGGTAAGAGCCTCAAGGACTTTCCTGTCCATGGTGGCTTTGAAGCATGATGGGGGCCCCAGGCAAGCAAGAGTAAACACAACTCACAAGTACAATCTCTATGGTGGGAGACTCCTGACCCCTGGTGGCCAGACACGGGACATCGCCCCCCCCCCCCACACCATAGTCCTCTACAGTTCAATTTGGGAAAGTGACCAGGGCCAAGCTGATTTTTGATCACCCAGAGTGCTGATGCCAGAGCAAGTCTGTTCCACCCTAGGCCAAGAGAGCTCCAGGAGGCCCGGCTCTGAGGGGCACAAGGAAGGAAGAGGTCAGCTCCAGGCCAGCCTAAGAGCCTTTGCCCACGGCACCCCTACTTGGCCTTTCTGATCACTGAAAGGCCTGTCAAAGAACAACCCCAAAAAAAACAAAATTGGAGCTGTGTCTCAAAATGGTAGAGCTTTAGCATTGAACCAAAGAGCTCAGAGACAGAGCCCCCAAGCTTTGAGTTCAAGACCCCCAACTGACCCTCCTCCATAAAATACAGATTACCTAAATGTGAACTAGTAGGATTTGTGAAGTATTTCTGAAGAATGGTGATACTGAAGAAAGCACACTAATTCTAATGACAGCTGAACTTGTGACATTACAGCTATGTGCTGATTCCTTCACGGGGTGCTGTTTGCTGGGTCATTCCCACATGGGGGCTTTGTGCTGAGTCCTCAAAAAGGTGCTGTTTGCTGAGTCATCACAAAAGGTGCTATGTGCTGAGTCCCTAAGAATGTTGGGCCGTTCTGGGTTTTCCAAAGGGTACTGTGTGCAGAGTCCATTACACAATGTACTGTTAACTGAGTCCTTCAAAAAGTGTGGTGTGCTAATTCATCCCAAAGGGTGCTGCTATGTGCTGAACCCTTAAGAAGAGAGGGATGAGGTGAGTTTTTTGAGTGCTGTGTGCCGAGTCCTTTACACGGTGCTCTGTACTGTCCTTCAAATGGTGCTGTGTGCTGAGACCTTCCACAATGTGATTGTGCTGCGTCCTTCAAAATTGTGCTATGTGCTGAGTTTTTGAAAGGGTGCTGTGCACTGAGTGTTTTACATAGTGTGCTATGTAGTCAGCCCTTCAGAGGGTGCTGTGTGTGGAGTCTTAACCCAGGGTGCTATGTAATGAGTACCTGGGAAAGAGTGCTACATGCTGAGTTTTTCCAAACATGTCAGGCACTGAGTCCTTTACACTGCAGGCTATGGTCCCCCTCCTTCAAAAAGTGCTGTGTGCTGAGTACTCTACACAGGGTACTATCTGCTGAGTCCTTCAAAGTTAACTGTGTGCTGAGTCCTTTACACAGAGTGCTTTGTGCTGTTTTTGAAAATGTGCTGTGTACTGAGTCATTCCAAAGGTTGTTATGTTCTGAGTCCTTGAGTGGTAGTTATCCCCAACAATCACACATACACAAACACAATCACAAACACACACGTACACACACACATATGCACACGAGGGTCACCATGAACCTGCTTGGTGTGTAGAGTGGAGGGGCATGGAGGAGAGTCTCCTCCAGCGGTGGGGCTGAGGGGAGATTAGTTCTCCCCGGGCAGGTACTGGGGTTGGTGGGGAGTGCTATGCTGAGTCTGCAATTGCCATGGCCTGGAAGCTTCCATGGCCTGGAAGCTTCAGGGCCCAGTCAAAGCTGCGATTGCAATCAGGGGTGAGGGGGCGAACCCAGGGGAAGGGGAGCCCAGGGGCACACTGCAGTGGCAACCAAAGCCAGGGCCCTGTGGGGGTGGGCACACATGCACTGGCGGGGGTGGGGAAGCCGAGGAGAGGAGTGGAGGGCAGAGAGTGAAGTCAGAGAGAAGAGCAAGCACACGCAGGAGGGGAAGTGGCTTCAGCGGCTGGTGGCCACTTGGATCATAGTGCGGGTCCTGGCCAGGAGCAGAGAGCACGCGGAGCCAGCACGGCAGGCACATTGCTGAGCAGCCCCATGGAAAGGAAGCGGCCACGGAGCCCCTGAATCTGAGATCCTGGTGTGGGGAGCAAGGCAGAGATGGTTGAGGTGCAGCAATGGAGATGGTGGCTGCTGAGGCCAGGGCGGTGGTGGAAGTAGCTGCTCCTGGGGAGGAGACCACTGAGGTGGTGGCAGAGGCTGCTGAGAAAAGGGCAGCAGCAGCAGCTGAGGAGGAGGAGCAGAGGAAGCTCACAGCCTTGCCAGGCACCCTCAGATGCCCCCGCCCCCTCCGAGCAGTGCCGCATTTCACACATGGTGCTGCCAGCTTGGATCCTTGTTGCCTCTCTCAGTTGCCTGGCAGAAATGGCACAGCCCTAGCCTGCTTGCAGCCCCGACCTGACCCCGGCCCCAGGTACTCAGACTCCAGGGCCCTCAAGCACCAGGTGCCACAGCCTACAGCTTCTCCCCAGCAGCACACTTAAGTGGCTGCCCCTTGGGCCCACACCCCGTGACCCCTGTACCTCGTGACTCCCTGTCACCTCCCCGCAGTGGACCCAGACCTGTGCCTCCCCTCTCCTGTCCCACCTGCACCTCCCTTGTGCCCCACAGTCCGCCCTGGCTCTGCCACAAATGAGAACCAGTTACTGGGGTAGGGTGTTGACCCTGGGATCCCATCCCCATCCCTAGCGGCCAGTGTCCCCAGGAAAAGGGGAGATGAAGAAATGGGTGAGGTGGAGAAACCACAGAGCCCCTGGCCTGGAGCAGTGTGAGCCACACAGCCGCATATCTGCACCCTTCCTCTCCCTGGTGGGAACCTGATGGCTTTAGTCAGAGGTGGGTAGAAGCACCCCTTGGGTCTTTTCCTTTTTTTGGGGGGGTGGCCCTCTTATTGCTGTGGGAGCCCTTGTCTGTCTTCTGTTTCTCAGGCACACCTTCAAATGAGGAGGTCCCAGAAGAGCCCAGTAGGGAGGTGAGGACACTGGGGGTCAGATAGGAGGTAAATATTTGGGAGGTGTGTTCGTCCAACACACATACACCTGTCCTGTCCCCCCACACCCCAGTTTTTAACAGTTTTTCCAGGGTGATCACATTTCCCAGCTCTGCCAGCTCTGCTCGTGCTCCTGGTCCATCTGGTCTCCTCGTCCTCCTCAAGAATCCACCAAGTCACCCAGAAGCATCTAGGCTGGAAGTGGGGAGTCCATCCATGTATATAGCCTTTAGGAACCCATCAAATTCCCCAGCAATGCCCCTACCCCAGGTCAGACACCCCTCTGGAGGCACCATAACCCCCTTCTTTGTTTTCTCTCCTGGTTCTGAGGAGCCACCTGTCTCAGTATGCCTTCATGCCTTCATGCCTTCATGCCTCAGTATGCCAAACATAATTAGGGAATGAGATGCGGAGGAGGAGGGCAGGGGCTGTGAAGCTAGGGGGGTCTGGGAAGTGGTGAATGGTGTGATATGGCAGATGGCTCACCACGACAAAGGATGAGAGGGGAACCATACCCAGGGCATTGATGGTGTCTGTGGGCATCTGGGCAGGGGGCTACAGGCCCCCACTGGTGGCATGGATTCCCTTCTGGGTCAGTGCACTGTTGTGCAGTCCTCCCTGGAGTCCTGCAGACTCCAATCTGTGTCCCGCCTGGGCCATTTCCAGCTGGGCAGTGGTAGGCAAGTGTGTTCTCTCTTCTGGAGCCTGCTCAGTATCAGGACATGGCAGTTAGCTAGGGCTCTCTGAATGCCAGTTTCTGTAACCTACTGTAGGCTGTCTGGAAAGAAAAGAGTCCACTGACTTTGGAACCCTTTAAGTTTGATTGGGACAAGTGAAATGTCATCTTTTCCAAGGCTTTTTCTTGAACTTGGCAATTTCCACTAACACCTGGGATTATGGGTCAAATTAGTTGGACCATTTCAGCTGCCAAACAATGATGTTCAAAGCAGCACAGGTAGAGTTCCCTAGCCAGATGGTCTCCTGCTATGAACGTCGTGCCCTGACTGCCTTTCTCCAGCAGCTACTGATTAGCCTCCAGCTCTCTCTAGGGTGGACACCACAGTTGAGAATGTCGTGAGGAGCAGAGATTGTGACCTCACCATCCCCAGCATGCCAGCTGTGAGCAGAGACGATTCCTAGCACCTGTACTGGACTCTGGGAGTTTCAGAGACCTGGGATGCCTCAAGGATCCTTTGTCTCCAACATGAAACTTGGGGGCCGGATATGGTGGACCATCCAGTCTGGCCCCAGGCGGTGGAGAGTATGCCCCTTGAGCCAGGCGTACAGCTGATGGCAACCTTGTTCACACCTGAGTGGGGAATTGAGTGCCACAAAGCTGGTCAGCCTCTGAACAGAGATCTTTGAGAAGATAGGCATCCAAGAGGCCCCAGAATCCAGCGAGTACATCGTGGCTCACGTCCTCGGAGCCAAAAGAGTTAAGTGCGGTGGCACCAGAAGGACAGGAAGAGGGAGTAGGGAGAACTGTGGGAGAGCTACATCAGGTTTTGCCCACCCAAGATGCTTACTAGAATCAGATGGGACTTTTCTGTAGTATTGTCGTAGACAGATGCTTATTTATTTATCCAACAAAGAGTTACAGTGTGTGCCAGGCTGGGGGGGGGGAGGGGTGGTCATAGATGATGAAAATTTCCAGTGCTGGTTCCACAACACATGAAGACACCTTGGTTTGAGCTGGATGCCTGTGCTTCATGCCTGTCATCCTAGCTACTTAGGAGGCTGAGATGGGAGGATCGAGGCTTAAGTTCTGGGCAGGAAAGCCTGTAAGACTTTATCTCCAACTAACTACCAAAAAGACAATGCCAGAAGTGGATGTGTGGGTCAAGCCTTAGTCCATTGGCCTTGAGTACAAAAACTCAGGGGCAGCACCCAGGCTCCGAGTTCAAGGCCCAGGAGTCAGAGAAAGAAAGGAAAGAGAGAGGAGGACGGTGGGAGAAAAAGAAGAAAGAAAGGGAAGAAGGGAGCATGCGAGCCTTGGTTTGGAGTCCCTGGATCAAGGCAGCCAACCATTCACAATCTCTGTGGGGACAGTTTGAGAGCTTAAAGACAGTATGTAGGACCAAGCCAATGACCCCTCAGCTACTTTATGACATCCAAGAGCTTTGTGGTCACCGACTGCAGAGGGAAGCAGCCTCGGGTAGACCATAGGGCTCAGGGTGTTTCACCATGTTTCGAACATCCCCAGCCCCAACAAGTTTATTTTCTGGTCCAAGATCTAGGGAAGTTTGGGGGTAAGGGAGTGTCAAAGCGGGGGAGGTGGGGCAAGGGAGATGAAGAGGGAGGATGATCCCAGGTCAGGTGTGTCAGGACATTGGAGCCGTGACCTAGCCTGACAACCTCAACCATCAGTGATAGAGCCTTCGACCCAGCCACATGACTATTAAAAGTCCTGGCACCTTGGGTTCACCATTGACCACCTGGCTGTCATCTGCCACAGGATGCCTGTGCAGTACATCCTTGGGGACTTGGACATGCCCGGGCTCAATCTGAAGATGACACTGAGAAGACTGAGGCCTGGGTGACTCCATCTTGAGCTAGTGAGCATCTTCTGAGGTATGAGTTATGCAGCTGACCATGAACCCGACCTGGGAATGAACAGAAGAAGCATTTCCCAGGGGACTAGGAACATAAACAATCCTTGGGAAAACCGCAGGCAAGCAGGTGCTGGAGTGCTTGGTGACCCTGCAGTCAGGCCACAGTTGGTGTTTGTTTAAAAAAGCAACTCTGCAGTTTAGCATGTATCCTCTTGAGACTCCCCTGTGTTGCAAGCCAGCCAGTTTAAAGAATGTTGGCCCCCTTGATCTAACCAACAACTTGTTTCTGGTCCTTTCCCTCTTTGTAGTGTGCCAATCATACTATAGAATTGTTTTGTGATTTTCCTGGGGTTTGTAGTGATTTGTTACAAGAAATTATGATGTACGCAAAGCCCTACATTCCCTAAAAAAGTGTATGAAAAGTGTTGTAACTATGGGCTCGGGGCCTCTCAGCATCATGGGCTGCTGCCATGTACACTGCGGGGACCAAGCTCAAGCTTCCAATAAAGACTCCTTTGCTTTTACATTGGTGATAGTCTCTGATGGTCTTTTGGGTAAGGATTTCCGAGTTAGGCTTTACAACACCCCCGGTGTTCATTCCTACACCAGAGACAGAGGTAACTGTGCCAATGGCACAGGACAGACAGGGAATGAGGACTGGAGTCTGGACCCGTGTAGCCCCGAGACTTCCTCTAGGGGGCACTAGGACCTCTTGACTGCCATTCTCAGAGGCAGAGGTGGGGCTCTCTTCTGGCTCACCCTTTAGTCTAGATGGCAGATCTGGGATTCAGAGAGGGCCAACTGAAGGTGGTGCAGGCTTGGGTAGAGGCTGGTGGGAAAACCAGAGGCCCTGGGCTCTGAGCAGGGTTGTTTTTGAGTATACTCACAACCCAGGAACATTGCTGGGATGGATCAGGCCTTTTCTCCTTCCTGAGAGAGAGGGACATAGAGCCCTCCAGTCTGCTTCCCTTGGCTGTGAAATCCTTTCGTTCCCACATCCTGTGGTTGGATAACTAGACCTCACCTCACTGTCCAGTGTCAATGCAGGACAGTGAGAGATCCTGAGTCTCTGATAAGGTCAGGGATCCTCAGTATGAGATTGTACTTGAACGTCCTAACTTGGTGCATGGTCAGTCCCATCTAAGATTGCCATGATGTAGGACATAGAATCTAGAGAATCAGAGCAGGATTGGGTCTGTTCTGGGAGTCTTGAGTATTATGTGTGAGCTTTGAGCTCCAGTGTGCCCATCTGCTTCCTTTTCTTGGGTGGGTCTTTGCTAGAAAAAGCTTGAAACTAGAGACTGGGTCCTATCCCTTGTCTTTGATGCTTAAAGCTAGCATTCTACCATTTGAGCCACAGTTCCACTTCCAACTTTTTTGGGTGTTTAATTGGAAATAAAGAGTTCTCATGGACTTTGCTGAGAAGGGTGCATCCAAATACAGTCCTCAGATCTCAGTCTCCTGAGGAGATAGGATGAACGGCATGGAAAAGTATCTTTGGCCGGCTGCCCGTAATTCATGGGTGTCATCCTAGTTATTTAGGAACTGAGATCTGAGGATCACGGTTTAAAGCCAGCTTGGGCAGAAAAGTTCTGTGAGACTTGATGTCCGGTGGACCACCAGAGAATAGGAAGTGGAGCTGTAGCTCAAGTGGGAGAGTGCTCACCTTCAGCTGAAGAACTGAAGGACAGTGCCCTGGCCCAGAATTCAAACCCCCTTACCAACAACAAAAAAAGAGGTGACTACGTTTTCCACATAGCAGTGTGTACAGTAGGAAATGCCATGCTGGGCTATGAGACATTCCAGGTATGTGAGAAGCTCAATGTTTTGTCTACAGTGGGTCTGAAGTCTGGAGTGCCACCTTCTCGGGGGTGGGATGTGATCCTAATGGAGGGAGTTCATGGTTCTCTTCTCAGAGACTGCTGAAGCCTTGGGCTGTCCGTGTGTGTGTGTGTGTGTGTGTGTGGTGTGTGTGTGTGTGTGTCTGTCTGTGTGTCTGTGTCTGTGTCTGTGTGTGTTTGGAGGTAGAAGAACTGGGCCTTGAACTCAGGACCTAGGTGCTGTTCCTGAGCTATTGTGCTCAAAGCTAGTGCTACGACACTTGAGCCACAGCTCCATCTCTGGCTATTTGGTGGTTCACTGTAGATAGGGGCCTCACAGACTTTCCTGTATGGGCAGGCTTTGAACCGTGATCCTCAGATGTTAGCCTCCTGAGTAGCTAGGATGACAGACATAAGCCACCCGTGCCAGCTTTGTGTGTATGTGTGTTAGTGTGTGTGTGTGTCTGTGTGTCTGTGTGTAGAAGTGGGTTGTAACACGGAGCACTGGACCCTTTGGTAACTTATAACTGCTATCTTTGGGGTATGCATGTTTTTTTTGGCAGAGGTTTAGGGGCCTGTAAGGGTGGAACACTTGAAGGGGACTCAGCACCATTAAATTATAAGACCAAAGGATCTGTGTGCCCTGTAGGTGTCTACTCCCTTAGGCCTGGTTGGTGGCAGAGAGAGCTCAGGAAGACCTGGGTGTGGGGCCCGCAGGGGGTGACTCCCCAGGGGGACAGACAGCATAGCCAGCTCTTAGTAAGAATGTGAGCCCTGTTAGTATGGAGTGTACTGGTATGGGTCAGAGTCCGGTTCTTCTCATAATGACGTCTCATGGGTGAGGCCAACGCTATTTTAAATCTTGACCTGTGATCTTCAGATTTCAGTATCCTGAGTAGCTAGAATTACATGCATGAGCATCTGGCACAAGGCCTCTGATTCTTTTTGGTATATTAGGGTATGTACTCAAAGCCTTAGACTTGCCAATCAGGTCTTCTACCATGTGAGCTAAGCCTTTCTGTCTTGGGCATATATGCTCAGGCTGGGCTGGATCGCAGGCCTCCTATCTGTGACAAGCATGTGCCAGCAGGCCTGGTCCTCTTTAGTTGGAATGTTAGACATGTAGTGCCACGCTCAGTCATTGGTTTAGATGGATTGTCCCAAACTTTTAGTCCATGGCAGCCGATTCTTGACCTAACGTGAAGCTCTGGATTGGGCCTCGACCATTGGTCCTCAGTCTCCTCCCGAGACAATTTTGAGGAAACAAGGAATCAATACAGGGGGATCTCTGGGGCAGAGCCAGGCATAGAGGGAGAGGCTGTCAGATATGGTTCTTGGAAATTCTATGAGCATATGACAGGAAGATACCCAGAAAACGCTCAGATGGGGCCTGCAACAGGTACGGGATTATGAAACAAAACATGGCTCTCTTTCATCCTTACCCTATCCCCATGAGGAAAGGGATCCTTCACTGTGCTAAGTTTTGTAGCTGGGGAAAATGAGGCATGGAGATGCTAGGAGACCTACTCATGACCCCCAGCTGACAGCAAGCTCGGCCTGACTTCTCTGCCATATTCCCTAAGACAGTGGATGTTATTCAGTCCACTTCTTGTGGTGGCAAGTCCACTTCTTGTCAGTTGTGAGGCTTGAACTCTGGACCTGGACACTGTCCCCGAGCTCCTCAGATCAAGGCTAGCACTCTACCACTTGAGCCACAGCATCACATCCAATTTTCTGGTGGTTCTTTGAAGATAAGAGTCTCACAGAAATTCCTGCTTGGGCTGGCTATGAACCATGATCCTCAAATCTCAGCCTCCTGTGTAGTTAGCATTATTGTCCTGTGCCACCGACACCCGGCTAAAGTGTAATTCGGATTTTCTTTATTTCTTTCTTTCTCTCTTTCTCTCTTTCTTTCTCTCTTTCTCTCTTTCTTTCTTTCTTTCTTTCTTTCTTTCTTTCTTTCTTTCTTTCTTTCTTTCTTTCTTTCTTTCTTTCTTTCTTCCTTCCTTCCTTCCTTCCTTCCTTCCTCCTTCCTTCCTTCCTTCCTTCCTTCCTTCCTTCCTTCCTTCCTTCCTTTCTTCCTTTCTTTCTTTCTTTCTTCCTTTCTTTCTTTCTTTCTTTCTTTCTTTCTTTCTTTCTTTCTTTCTTTCTTTCTTTCTTTCTTTCTTTCTTTCTTTCTTTCTCTCTCTCTCTCTCACATTCTCTGTCTCTCTCTGTCTCTGTCTCTCTCCCTACCTATCTCTCTCACACAGGAACTGGTTGAATGGGTGCTGGAGAAGGTGGCCCAGGGTTGCCATGTGGCTGGGAGTCAAGGCGGCCCTCTCATTCTGGAGGTGGGCTGTGGGTCAGGAGCTGTCTTGCTCAGCCTATTGAACTAGCTCCCTGAGGTAAGCCCCTCTGTGCCTGGGTTTGACTGTGTCAGATATTCATCATCTGTCCCTCCTGTGAGTCCTTCCCCACTACCTTCTGCTAAGACAGTTAAAAAAAAGTGGATATAAGGAGGCATCGCATTTTCCTACCACCCAGCACGATCCAGGGCCTCTGATCCTCACCACCACTTATCTTGCCAGACCCTGGTTATAAGAAAATGAATCCACTCTATGTCTACTTCGCTTTGCTGGAGTGTGTTGTTTTGGGTTGGAGGGGCAGTATGCAGATGAAAGACACTAGGCCTGATACCTCTTGGGGGACATTTGTTCTTGTGACAGAGCCAAGTCATTGCTGTCAATAAGGAGGAAGCTGCCACCAGACTGACCCGGAACAATGCTCACAGGCAGGTAGGCTGTTGAAGTATAAAACCCACCCATGTCGGCTTCCCACTCACCACAAAGGAGGTGCAGGGTGGGTGGCCCAGACCTGGCCCTAGAAGATTATAAATGGATGGTGGCAGTCAGGTGCTGGTGGCTCCTGCCTGTCATCATGGTTATTCAGGAGGCTGAGGTCTAATGGTTGTGACTCAGAACCAGCCCAGGCAGGAGAGTCTGTGAGATTCTTATCTCCCATAAACCACCTCCCCCCATACACAAAAAAGCCAGATGTGGTGCTGTGGCTCAAGTGGTAGAGCCTCAGCCTTGAGAAAAAGAAGCACAGGGATGACACCCAGGCCCTGAATCCAAGACCTAGGACTCACAAAAAAAATAATAAAATAAATGTTATCTTACCTGTTATCTTACTACCAAAAAGGATGGATTCAGTCTTCTCTCTGGTACTTGTAGCCAAAGATAAGTGGCTACCTTTGATGTTCTTCTAAACCTCTCCTTCTCTTCATTATCTCTCCAGGCTTCAGTTGCAGGATAGAATTCAGATCATTCCACTCGATGTGACCTTACATACCCTCCCTACCCACCTTCCTTGGGGTGGGGATCCAGGATGGACTCACCACTGGGAGGATGAGGCACCGCAGAGATGGATGTAAGTATCCCTGAAACTCATTCATTCTCTCTCTCTCTCTCTCTCTCTCTCTCTCTCTCTCTCTCTCTCTCTCTCTCTCTCTCTCTCTCTCTCTCTCACACACACACACACACACACACACACTCACCTAGGCCAATTCAATTCAAAGTAGCCTTTTCCAAAGACATTTTATCTCCTTAGATTAACTGATCTAGGCGACAAACTTGAACCCCTGAAATTGACTATATTAACTGGGGCTTGCTAGCTCACACGAACTAAACAGAAGCTCAAAAGAAAGGCTCTGGTGCGTGTCACCTCTGGCTCAGGCTCAAGCCTGACATCCTGGTGACTTGGGAGGCAGAGATCTGAGGATCAAAGATCAAAGCCAGTCATAAGCTGGAAAGCCAGAGAGACTCTTCTCTCCATGGAAGCACCAAGAAGCCAGAAGTGGAGCTGTGGCTCAAGTGGTAGAGCAGCAGCCTTGAGCACGAAAACTCAGAGAGAGAGCTCCCAGATCCTGAGTTCAAGCCCACACAAAAAATGTTCCCATCTTGTTGCCCCATACTGCCTGGGCCTCGAGTGCCCTCTCGTGGAGTGTGGTACAGCATCGGTCCCAGGGTAGTGGGTGGTGGAATCCAGGCCTTCTCCTTCATGCAGTCTCAATCCACACTGGCCAGAAGGCAGATCGTGACAAGGCCGGCAGCCTGCAGAGTGAAGGTCCCTCTCTGCCAGGGCAAATGGAGTGGGCTTCTTAGAAGCAGGACTTGAAAGGGGATCTTACTTAACAAGGAGGATCAGACAGGAAGCACAGAGTGCAAAGATGCTGTAGATAAAGGACAACATAGCTATGCATGATCATTTCCAGCCATGGCTGCTGCTGAGAAACTCGGTACAGATGTGCAAGACTGTCCCGAGACAGGCCCAAGGGGTCACAGTAAAACAGCTATCCAAGGTTGGGATTGTGTCTTAGCAGTATTGGGCTCGCTAGCAAACAGGAAACCCTTGATTCAATTCCTAGGTACCACATACACAGAAAAAAGTCAGAAGTGGCACCTTGGCTCAAATGGAAGAGCACTCACCTCCAGCAAAAGAAGCTCCTACACAGCGCTCAGGCCCCCAGGTCAAGCCCCAGAACTGTCCACATAAAACAGCAAGCAAAGGGACCTTGGTGATTGGTGGATGGCTATGCCCTGTAGTTCTTAGTAGTTCCATCCATGCTTTGTGTCTCCTTCTTTGACAGAGGGGAACTGGACACTCCTTCTGCCCTGAAAACTTGGACCCGGTTATCAGCAACCCTCCCAACATCTTCCACCAGGACATGAAGCAGCTGGCCCTAGAAATACTCAGGTACCTGTTGGATGGGGCAGGGGGATACAGGCAGGCCCCAGAAGTCCTAGTGGGTCTGATCTGCTCCGGATGACCAGACCACCCACAGGAGGCAGATGGGAGCTTAGAGAGGGGTAGAGATGTGGAGGGGAACCTTTAATGCCCATGGCCCTACCCAGATTCCAAGCCTCCCTTTCTGTCTCTGAGGGCAGTAGAGGAGTATCTAGGTGGTAGTGTCTAGAGGAGGACTAGGAGGAAATTCTAAAGAATGAGACACCATAAGCCCTGGGCTGTTGTCCCACACCTGTCATCCTGGCTACTTGGGAAGCTGAGATCCAGAGGATCCCGTTTCCCAGCTCAGGCAGGAAAGTCCCATGAGAGTCTCATCTCCAATCTCCAACTGGAAGTGGTTCCATGGCTCAAATGGTAGAGCACTGGCCTTGAGCATAAATCATCATCGGAGACAGTACCCAATTCCTGAGTTCAAGCCCCTCAACCAAAAACAAACAAAAAAAACCGGAAAGACACCCCTTGCCTGCAAGAGATGGTGAAGGAGTTGGGGTGCTGTGGTTGGGAGACCAGGTGCTGCCCTCAATGTACAGAAATTTCTAAGATCTTCCCAGGTTTGCCCGAGTGTGAAATCACAGCAGGGTGGGCGTTGTCTTACCAAGAACTTCAGAGGTTGTGGCCTGTCTTAGGCAGGGAGTGGGGTGAATGTGAGCAGGGGTGGGATGGTAGTGTCAATTTTATTCTCTCCATACATGGAAGTATGGTTTTGGATGCTGGTGTCAAAGTCCCAAGCAAAGGATTGCATGTGATTTGTAGCCTGACAAGTTGGGTTTCCCTGGGTATAAGAAGGTAACTGAAGCCGGGTGCTGCCAGTGGCTCACAACTGTATTCCTAGCTACTCAGGAGACTGAGATCTCAGGATCGCGGATCAAAGCCAGCTTAGGCTGGCTTTGAACCACCAGATAACCAGAAGTGGTGCTATGGCTCCAGTGGTAGAGCGCACACATTCAGCTGAAGAGCTAAAGGACTGTGTGAAGGCCCAAATTTCAAACCCCATGACCAACAACCAAAAATAAGGTAGCTGAATTTTCTGCATAGCAGAGTATAAAGTAGGAAATACCATGCTGTGTTATGAGCCATTCCAGATGTGTGAGATGCTCTGAGTTTTGTCTACAGTTGGTCTGAGGATGGTAGTGCTATCTTCTCAGGGGTTGGGATGTTCAGATGCTCAGGGACTGCTGAGGCCTTGGGCTACCCCTGTGTGTGTGTGTGTGTGTGTGTGTGTGTGTGTGTGTGTGTGTGTGTGTGTGTGTGTGTGGTTCCCTCATCTTTCTCTGTCCCCTTCCTGGGCACCTGTCTGCCTCTTCCTGACTTCAGAGGTAGCCCCTCCTCCATGGCACCCTGCCTATAGCCCCCTATCTGGGTCTACAATGAGTCCTAAATTGCCAGAGGCCCGTATATTCTAGCTTTTTGTTGGGGCCCAAATCTGGCTGTCCATAACTTTGGCCGCCTCCAGAGGATTCTGGGTCAGTAGGGCCAGCTGGCATAGGTTCTCCCTGCCCCTGGAGGGGAGGGGCTCAGTCATGCATGTCCTTTCTTTTTCCTCAGCTGGGCCTCTGGATGCATGTCCATCCTAGCAGGCTGGCAATGGAGTGGGGGAAGGGTGGTTGCCAATGCCTCTGGCCAACTTCAGCCTGATAGCTGACTGAAGGCCGCCCAAACAAGAGGATCTGGGGCTACATGGAAAGTGAGGCCAAGTTATCTTCGAAGTACCCATTGGTGTCTAGGAAATGTAAATGTACCTTATTGCAGGAAAGTCTATCTTCCCCCCCCCCCCCCCCCAGCTGGGCCTCTCAGGTCCTTCTAAACAATTCCGGATAATCATAATAGAGAGGCACAGACTAGATTCCAGGGTCAGGGTAGAGGGGGTGAGAGACTGGTATGGCCAGTACCTCAATGTTCTGGGGCATTAACCTTGACCTGGTTATGACCCCCTTGTGTAAGTTCAATTCTTAACCCAGTGCTAGCCACACACAGGCTACATGTGAGAGTGCTGTGGAAGTGGCAGGAACGAAAGTGAGATCTAGGATGACCAAAATCAGGAATTATGGCCTGTGTGGTTGGGGATGGCAAAGGGTATTTATTTTAAAAAAATCTCAGAGGGCTGGGAAGGTGGCTCAGTGGTAGAGCGCTTGCCTTGCATGCCTGAGGCCCTGAGTTCGATTCCTCAGCACCACATAAGCAAAAAGGAAAACCCGGAAGTGGCGCTGTGGCTCTAATGGTAGAGCACTAGACTTGAGCTGAAGAGCTGAGGGACAGTGCCCAGACCCAGAGTTCAGGCCCCATGACCGGACCCCCCCCCCCCCAAAAAAAAATCTCAGAACTAGAACTCAGGGCCTAGGCACTGTCCCTGAGCTAACACTGTACCACTTGAATCACAGCTCACCATTCATTTTTTTTAGTAGTTTAGTGGAGAGAAGAATCTCACAGATTTTCTTGCCTGGTCTGGCTTCAAGCTGCCATCCTAAGAGTTCAGCCTATTGAGTACTAGATAGCAGGTATGAGACATTGGCACCTGTTAAAGATGTTAGTGTGTGTGTGTGTGTTTGTGTGTGTGTGTGTTTACCGGGACTTGCACAAGGGTGGTGCTGTACCATGTGAACTAGTGTAGCTTTGCTTCCCAGCTTTTTGATGATTCATTGGAGATAAGAGTCTACCCAGGCTAGCTTTGAATCTTGATTGATCCTGAGGTGTCAGCTTTGAGTAGCTAGGATTATAGGCATGAGCCACTGGCACCCAGCTGCAAGGATGTCTTTTCATACGCTCTTCTGTTCTAACAGCTGTCTACTTGCCCTGGCCTAGATCTCTGATCTCTACATCAGCTCCTAGCAGCCCATGACTGTGTGGAGAACATAAAGCTCAAACCTGATTCCATTTCTTTGTTCTCAGTGGAGGGTATGTTTTGTCTGAAGCCTGGGTTGGAGAAGTAGCTGTACATGGGTGCTCAGCTGAGACAGAGAGGTACTCTGTTTTATCCAAGAAGGAAAGTGTGGCCAGTTAGGTACTAATATCTCATTCTCTTATATTCCTATCTCCTCAGAGGCTGAGATCTGAGGATTGCCATTCAGTGGCAGCCCAGCTAGAAAAGTCTGTGAGACTCTCATTTGCAAATAACCACAGAAAGCTGGAAGAAAAGCTGTGGCTCAAGTGGTAGAGTGCTAGCCCTCAATGAAAAAAACTCAGGGACAGAGCCTGAGCCCTGAGTTCAAACCCCTGTACAAATATGTTCATGCATACATGCATGCACACACACACACACACACACACACACACACACACACACACAGAGGTGTTAATGATGAGCTGAGGTAGAACTGTGGGCAGTCCTGAGGCATAATCATAGTAAACTCTCAAGGCAGATCAAGTTGTTTCTCCCTAAGTCCTTCTTGGGCTGAGGGGTCTGGGACATGGCAGTAAGTCCCATGGAACCTGCTCCTCCATCCATGCATGGGGCCACAGGACCGAGGGAAGGACACTATGGATGCTCCTTTGTAGTTGGCCCATGATTTCAGACCTTCATCTGCCCCTGAGCACTGGTGAGGAAAGCAAGGCTCTGGGACTCCAGGGGTAGTTACTGCTACAAGCAGCAGCCAGCCACCTGTGGATTTCTAAGCCTACAAGTCTTTCATGAGCCCAACTCAACACCTGTCAAAGGTGTGCCTGACAGATTCACACTTTTGTGATACTTGTGCGAGTGGGCATTACCTGCTGTGTCATCTTGCAGCTCCTGCCCCTCCTGGCCCAGAACGCTGGTATGACATGTAGATTTACTGCTCAGATCCATACAGCACCCATGACAGATGCCATTCTGATTACTCGACCGATGACCTCTGTGCCCCAAGGCTTGACCCTTCTCTGATACTGTGGCCTACTCTGTAGGAAAAGACCTCCAAAGAGGCTGCTCTTAAGACTGGTGGGACACCTAGACATTGGGAGACCATCAGGGGCCCATTGGAAAGTACTCTGCAACAGAGTGAGATCCAAGCAGGCCAGGTGTTGGTCATGGGGCTTTTACTCTGGGCCTAGGCGCTGTCCCGCAGCTCTTCAGCTTACCACTTGAGCCACAGCGCCACTTCCAGTTTTCTGGAGGTTCCTTGAAGTTCAGAGTCTCCCACACTTTCTGACCTGGGCTGGCTTGGAACCGCGATCCTCAGGTCTCAGCCTCCTGAGGAGGTAGGAGGACAGGTGTGAGCCCCCGGTGCCGGGCTGATCTGGAGTTTCACTACAGTGGACTAGGAGCTCCTGAAAACTTTATTTTTTTAGGTGCCAGTATTGGGGCTTTAATTCAGGGGTCTGGGCTTTGGTCTCTCAACTTTTTCCCTAAATGCTGGCACTCTATCACTTGAGCCACAGCTCCATTTCTGGCTTTTGGTAGTTCATCAGCAAGAAGTGTCTCAGTAATTTCTTCCCTCTGATCTCAGTCTCCTGAGTAGCTAGGATTTACAGGGGTTGAGCCACTGGTGGCATTAGGCTAGAAGCTTTACTTTTTTGGGGGGGGGGTCCAGTCCTGGGGCCTGAACTCTGGGCCTGGAAGTTGTCACTCAGCTCTTCAGCTCAAGACTAGCGCTAGCGCTCTACCGCTTGAGCCACAGCGCCACTTCCGGCTTTTTTCTTTTTGCTTATGTGGTGCTGAGGAATCGAACCCAGGGCCTCAGGCATGCAAGGCAAGCGCTCTACCACTGAGCCACCTTCCCAGCCCCTAGAAGCTTTTCTTAAGCAAGCTTTCTTCCCTGCATTTGCCCTGACTCCTCCATGCAAATGAGGCCTGAGGGTCAGGAGCTATGAAAAATAGGCTTCCAGCCACAGGAAATGGCTGGGGTCCATGGTGAAAAGACAAGATAATCTTCCCCCTGGGCCCCATTCTGTGACCCCAACCTCTGCCCTACCTGTGACTCAAGTGCAAACCTTGACACAGCCTTGAACCCCTGAATTAAAGCCCCAATACTGGCACCTAAAAAAATAAAGTTTTCAGGAGCTCCTAGTCCACTGTAGTGAAACTCCAGATCAGCCCGGCACCGGGGGCTCTGAAGCCACAGAACTTTCATTCTTCACAGAACCTTCTTCTTCACAGAACCAACCACACCACCTGCTCTAAACCACACCTCAGGACCGTTGCCCATGCTGGACCTTCTGCCTGAGGCTCTCTGTCCTCTTTCACATCTTAGAACTCCTGTGGAATTTTGGCACTGGTTATATCACCTCATGGAGCAAGTCTTTCCAATCTCCCTCTTTTTTTTTTTTTTAGTATTAAGTTTCTAGAGATGGAACTTGTGCAGGTTGAGTGGCAAATGCTCTATCTTGATGTGTGTGTGTGTGTGTGTGTGTGTGTGTGTGTGTGTGTGTGTATGTGTGTGAGGTTGTGTGTGTGTATGTGTGTGTGTGTGTGTGCATGTGTGTGCCATTCCTGGGGTTTGAATTCATGGCCTGGATGTTATTCTATCCCTGAGCCTTTGTGCTCAAGGCTAGCGCTCTACTACTTGAACCAGAGCTCTACTTCTGGCTTTTTGGGTGTTTAATTGGAGAAAATTGGCTCATATAGACTTTCCTGCTTGCAGTTGTCATCCTCAGATCTCAGCCTCCTAAGTAGCTAAGATTGCAGGCGTGAGCCACCAGCACCTGCCCTCTACCCTACCTCTTACCTATAACCTCGGCCCTCCTCTGAGTCCCAGAACAATATATCTCACCAGGCAGACTTTTTTTTTGCCAGTCTTGGGGGTTGAACTCAGGGTCTGGGCATGTTCCTCAGCTACTTTTGCTCAAGGCCTGCACTCTACCACTTAAGCCCCAGTGCCACTTTTGGCTTTTTCTGTTTCTGTGGTACTGAGGAATAGAACCCAAGGCTTCGTGCATGCATGCTATGTAATCACTCTACCACTAAGCCACATACACAACCCAAGGCTCACTTCTAATGGGAGTTATGAGCTTACCCCTTTTGTTGTAGAAATCACTGACTATTTCATTTCTTTGCCAATATATGGGACCAGCCTGTGACTTGGCAATGAGGAATGATAAATGAGTGATAGACACCAGGCCCCGGAGGTCTAGGCTCACATCATACAGAGGGATAGAGAATATGAAGCCAGAACCTTCAACAACTCCTATAGTCTAGAACTGTGGTCTCCGTGGAGGCAGTGTCTGGCTTCTAGGTGTCCCAATGGGACACCTCGGCCAGAACATAATGCTCCAGTTCTTTAAATGGCAGAGAAGGATGCTTTGTTCAAGTTGCCGGCTCAGACTTAGTACTTTCTGAGGGCTTGTCCCAGCTTGCCCAGGTTGGGTGTCTGGGCATGGGCAACCTGCTGAATGCTCATCATCCATACAAAGATACAAGGAGTTATTGCCTCCTCTTTTTTTTTTTTTTTTGGCAGGTCTGTGGTTGTACTATGAGCCTAGGCTCTGTCCTTGAGCTCCTTTTGCTCAAGTGTAGCACTCTGTCCTTGAGCCACAGACCCATTCATGGTTTTTCTTTTTCATGTGACCTCTTAGAAAGAAGGGTATCATGGACTTTCCCACCCCGGCTGAATTCAAATTGGCATTCTTTACATCTCAGCCTCCTAAGGAGCTAGGATTACAGGCAGGAACCACTGACACCTTGCTTTCTTTCCTTCTTGTTCTTTTTTTAAATCATAAAAATCTGAAATCTTCATGGTGTCATTCCAATGGTTTGCATTCAAATTAAACTACTCAGGCTTGGAGTTTGAATGCTAGGTCTGCCACCCACAAATGGAGGGAGATCCTGACAAACTCATTTCTGTTAATGTGAATGCTAATGGAATGTTATAAAAGTAATAATTAAATGTGCAGTTGCTTCATGATTCTATTTTAGAATGCCACAGAATAATTATTGGATTTATATCTTCCATTCTAGCATCATGGTATGATTGAGGATATTGACTAATTTTTAATTAATGCTTTCATAAGTATTCAACCAGGATACTTCATTAAATGGAAGCACTAATAACTAATAGTTGGTAATAATATATATATATAATTTAATATTCTCACAGTCCCTCTCTCTCTCTATATATATATATGTATAGATATATACATATGTATCTCAATCTACATATCTATCAACATATATATGTATATTTGTATATAATATATATATATATCATCATTCCTATGATCAAGCCACACTAGTCCCATATATATATATATATATATATATATATATATGTGTATATATATAATATATATATATATATATATATATGTGTATATATATATGTATATATATATATATACGTATATATGTATATATATATATGGGACTAGTATATATATAGATATATATACTAGTATATATATGTAGGATATATATATACATATATATGTGTATATATATATATATATGTATATATATATATATATATATATATATATATATATATATATATATATATATATATATATATATATATGGGACTAGTGGGCTTGATCATAGGTTCTCAGAATTTCCTGGCAGCTCAGTTTGCCAGAATCTGGACTGCTAAGACTGTGACCCCATTTATGGATTGGGCATTGTAGTCCATGAGTTGAAATCCCAGGATGGCCCAAATTTTATTCTTTGTAGTAAGAAGCCAATTTTGACACATTGTTTTCCTTCTCTACGAAAGTCCTTGGTCTCAGTATGATGTATAAAATATATCCTATGTGATATGATATAATAAAAGAAATGTTATATGTGTAATAATACTAAATAAATAAGGGTAATAAATGTCAACGCAGTAAACCCATGTATGTAAAAATATCTCATATATGAACATTATCTTTTCCTGTGCTGGTGCTTCAATTCAGGCCCTAGGAACTGGTCTGAATTTCTTGTCTTCAAGGACATTGAGCCATTCCCCTTCACCCACAGTGTCACAGAGTTACCCAGACCCTGATTTCATATCCCGTGCCTGCCAGAAAAATTGTGGAAATTCAAGCCAGGGTATTATTATTACTATTATTATTATTATTATTATTGCCAAGTACAGGGCTTGAAGTCAGGTCTTCACATCTCTGCCACTGCCAGCACTGGGATCCTACCACCTGAGTTCAAATCTTGGGACAGGGAAAAATATAAAAAATAAAAAGGAAAAGCATAGTACTGAGACGTTCAAGAAGGTAGTTTTATATTTTTATTTCCTTTGTATTGTAACCATCCTGGGTCTAAATGCCAAGGCCCAGAAAGTGTACATGACCTTATATTGCTGATGTTTGGTGGCTATTAAGGAAGCCATAGCCGAAACCAGCAATTTAGATCTGGAGATAGAATCCCAGGACTGCCACTAATGAATGGCGGGAGATTCTAAGAAACCCATTCCCATATGCATCCATAGGAATGGAATGTTATAAAAGTAACAATTAAATTAGTAGTTAGTGTACGATTATATTATAAAATTATACACAACAATTATACTACATTGACTAATTTTCAATTAATATTTTATTATGTATTCAATCATGGTATTTTAAAAAGGAAGGAATTTAATTGCCAATAATCAGTAGTAATATTCTATATGCAGTTACATAGTATACAGACATCTCTCTCTTGTTGTATACATATACATCCATTTATCTGTCAACCAATCTATACATTTATCTGTTCATACTCTTGTCACTCCTGGAGCTCAGTGGTAGGGTGATTGCCTAGTACATACAAATCCCTCACTACCGCGTGCACAAAAAAATCTGGAAGTCATGCTGTCCATCAAGCAGTCGAGCACTAGCTTTGAGCATAAAAGCTTAGGGACTGTGTCTAGACCCTTACTCAAGACCCAGGACTGGCACCCAAAAAAAGAAAATAGAATGTTCTAACTGCAACGATATGAGGATAGGACTGCAAATACCTCATCACAGAGCAAACAGGGAGTCTGGTGCTGAAAGCTGATATCTAACCTGACTTAGCCAGAAGTAAAGCACTGCAACCCAGCCCCACGGAGCCAGATGCTACTGGCTCACTCAGCCCTGTCATCCAAGATACTCAGGGGCTGAGATCTGATACTGGTGGGTTTAAAACCCAGCCCTTGAAGGAAGTCTGCAAAACTCTGAGCTGTGGCTCACAGTGGTAGAGCTGTAGCCTTGAGCAAAGATCTTACAACAGTACCCCCAACCTTCCAGTGCATTCCCTGTGGCTGACCCCCAGCCCTCCCAAAAAGACCCATCCCTCTAAATCATTAGATGTGAATTTTGTTTGGTTTGTGACGTGTTTCTGAAAGCATGGTGATAACGATGAAAGCACCGTACTTCTAATGACTGCGTGTGGGATACAGCTATGTGATGAGTCCTTCATAAGGTGTGTGCTGAGTCCTTCATGGGGTTCATTCTTTCATCTGATCCTTGTAAGAGTTCTACAAGTAAGATGATGGTGTAGATGAGAAGCTTGAGGCTCACCAAAATTATGTATGTACTGAAATCTAGTGAGTTGTCTCCTGCAGACAATTATTTATTTTTCTCAGTCATCAACATTGAACTCAGGGCCTAGGCACTGACTCTTCCCTATTGGCTCATGGCTAACGCCCTACCACGTGGAGCAGAGGACCCTCTTGCAACAGAGAGTTAGATCTAGGCGTCTGTAGCTGAGGTCTGTCAACCTGCCTACTCAAGAAGCTGAGATCTGAGGATCTGGGTTCCAAACTATCCCAGACACAAAGAGAATATTATCTCCTATTCATCACTTAGAAAATTGAAGTGGAAGCTGGGCACCACTAACTCACGCCTGTCCTCTTAGCTACTCAGGAGCCTGAGAGCTGAGGATCAGGGTCCAAAGCCAGCCTGGGCAGGAAATTCTTGAGATGGACGCTATTCTCCAGTGACCCAACAAAAACCTGAAGAAATGCTGTAGCTCAAGTGGTAGCGCACTTGGCTTTAGCTGAAGAACTCAAGGAGAGCACGAGGCCTAGACGTCAACTCCTCCAACACACAAGAAGAGAAAAAAAATAAAACCTGAATAGGAAGCCTTAGACTGCTTTGCATGTATGAATCCCTGGGTTTTGATTCCTCAGTACCACATCACTAAAAAAAAATCCTGAAGTGGCCCTGTGGCTCAAGTGGTAAAGTGCTATCCTTGTTCAGGAGAAACTCAGGTACAGTGCTTAGGTCCTCAAGTTCCAGGACAAGTGTATGCACACACACACACACACACACACACACACACACACACACACACACACACACACACACATATCAGAAGTGAAGCTGTTACACGAAATTGTGTTAAAGCACTGAGCTTCGGTTCTGAGCTCATGTTTAGCACTTAGGCCCTGTGTTCAACCCCAAAAGCTAGCCATCCAGGGCTCAACTAGGAGGGGTCAAAGGTTTCAAAACCTGATGAGCTTCACCAGCCCTACACGACAAGAAGCATTGTGATATTACCCATGTGCTTAGATTCAGTGAGCTTCTGGAAACCTAAGGAGGCAACTTTGCCAATTAGGAATCTTTTAATTCGGTTCAGCTCTCTAGTTGTCTGCCAGAAGGACCCTTGAATTAATTGTAGCAGTTTGTTTCAACACTGGGACATAGTCTAACAAAGACAGGATAAGTACAAGGAACTTGGCCTGCCAGAGGAGGTGGCACAAGTGAAGGCTTCTTGTCCAAACAGAGCACTGGGGAAAGAGATAGATTTGGATGCAAAGAGGTCTTTTTCTTCTGGCCTTCAGAGCCTGCCCACACTCATCTTCACTAATTGGCCCAGATGGAGTTGGTTTTTTTTTTGTTTGTTTGTTTTTTTGCCAGTCATGGGGCCTGAACTCTGGGTCTGTGCGCTGTCCCTCAGCTCTTCAGCTCAAGGCTAGCGGTCTACCACTGGAGCCACAGCACCACTTCCGGTTTTTTCTGTTTATGTGGTCCTGAGGAATCGAACCCAGAGCCTCATGCTTGCAAGGCATACACTCTACCACTGAGCTACCTTCCCAGCCCCCATATGTAGTTGTTTATTACACAGCTGTACAAGAGTGAGACCTTTTTTCTGCCTGTTCAACAATGAGTCAGACTTCCTCCAGCAGCCTGAGGTTCGCAGAAACCCTCAGGCTACACTGGGAACAGTGAGGGGAGCCCCGGAATATGCACTGTCTTGAAAACGTTCTCTGTGCTATCAAACCATTTTATTCAAAGTAAATTTCCTAGCTGAGTGCCTTTCAACATAGGGACTCTGGATCTTCACCGATAGCAATACATGCATACATACATGGGTAGACATGGAGTTACTGTTTTTTGTTTTTTGTTTTTGGCAAGTCTGGGGGTCATACTATGAGCCTAGGCACTGTCCCTGAGCTCTTTTTGTTCAAAGGTAGTGCTATGCCCTTAAGCCACAGCCCCACTCATGTTTTTTTTTTTTTTTTTAATTCCTGTGATCCCTTAGAAATAAGATTGTCCTGGGCTTTCCTGTCCCGACTGAATTCAAATTGTCATTCTCTACCTCTCAGACTCCTGAAGAGCTAGAATTACAGGCAGGATCCACTGACACTTGACTTTCTTTTTTCTTGTTCTATTTTTCTCATGACAATCTGAAATCTTCACAGTGTCATTCTAATGGTTTGCATTTCTTAGTAAACTACTCAGGCCTGGAGTTGGAATGCCAGGACCGCCTCCTACAAATGGAGGGAGATCTTAAGAAAATCATTCCTATCCATGGGAATGCTTAATGGAATTTATAAAAGTTACAATTAAATTGACAGTTAGTTCATGATTCTCTTATAGAATATCACACAAAAATTATTGGATTATGTCTTCAATTCTACCACACTGGTTTCGTTCTCCTAATTAAAGAATACTGACTTCTTTTACATTAATACTTTGGTAAGTAAGTGGAGACCTAATTTCATAACTAATAATTCATAATATATATAATTTAATATCCTCACATTGTCTCTCTCATATATATAGCAAACTACACATCTATCTATCTGTCTATCTATCTATCTATCTTTCTTTCTTTCTTTCTATCTATGTATCTATCTATCTATCATCTATCTATCTATATCTATCTTTCTATGTCTATATCTATGCCTATATCTAACTATATCTAACTATATATATATATATATATATATATATATATATATATCCCACTACTATGGCTTAATCTCAGGTCCTCAGAACTGGCTGGCAGCTCAGTGTGCCAAAGACTTTTGTTCTACAACTGACCCATTCATAAATTATGCATTGTGGCCTGTGAGTTCAAATCCCAGCATTGCCAAAAGTTTATATGTGCAGTAAGAAGCCAATTTTGACACATTTTTTTCCTTCTCTGTAAAAGTCTTGTCTCAGTATGATGTATAATCCATATGCAAATATATCCATGTGATAAGATATAATAAATGAAAAAAGTTATATATGTAATAATGCTAAATAAAATAAACAATGAATAAAGAAGGGCAATAAATGTCATATGAAGTAAACCCATGTATGTAAAAAGATCTCATATATGAGTATTATTTTTCCAGTGATGGGGCTTGAATTCAGGCCCTTGAAACTGGTCTGAAATTCTTGTCTTCAAAGACGGTGATCTTGCCCTCACCCACAGTGCCACAGAGTTCCCCAGACCCTGAGTTCAAATCCCAGGCCTCCAGAAAAATGGAGCAAATTCCAAGCCACAGCCTTAATTTTTTTGGCCAGGCCCGGACCTTGAACTCAGCTTGTGGCAAGTCTGCCTCAACCTTTATCACTCTAGGCTGGGGTGCAGGCTCTGGACCCACAGCCCATCCTGAGATCCTAGGACCTGAGTTCAAATCTTTCTGTGGCAAAAAAAGGTAAAGTCTTGGGAAGGTGGCTCAGTAGTAGAGTGCTTGCCTTGCATGCACAAGGTCCTAAGTTCAGTTCCTCAGCACCACATATGCAGTAAAAAGCCGGAAGTGTTTCTATGGCTCAAGTGGTAGAATGATAGCCTTGAGCTGAAAAGTTGAGGGACAGTGCACAGACTCAGAATTCTGCCTGACAACCGACAAAAAAAAAGAGGGTGAAGGAAGGAGAAAGATAAAACTGGGAAATTCCAGAAGGTAGTTTTACATAGTTTTTTCCTTTGAATTGTGACCATCTTGGATCTAAATGACAAGGCCCGGAAAGTGTACGTGACCTTGCACTGCTGAAGTTTGATGGGCTATCAGGGAAGCCATAGCCCAAACCAGCAAACTAGGTCCGGGGATCAAATCCCTGCCACCTACGAATGCCAGGAGATCCTAAAAAATACATTCCAATAGACAGCCATATGAATGGAATGTTGTAAAAGTAACAATTACATTAGTACTTAGTGTATGTTTATATTATAAAATTACACACAATAATCATAGTACATTGCCTAATTTTCAATTAATACTTTATTATGAATTCAAACATGATACCTAAATAAAGGAAGAAATAATTTAATTATTGATAATTGGTAGTAAAATAGTATATATAATTTAATAATATACAGACATCTCTCTCTTGTTTTCTATCTATCTATCTATCTCTATATATATATATAAATGTATATATATATATATATATATACATATATATATAAAACAAACCATATATATTTCTACTTGTCACTACTGGGGCTCAGTGGTAGAGTGTTTGCCTAGTATGTATGAAGCTCTGGGTTCATTTCCACACTATCACATGCAAAGAGAAAGCCAGAAGTGGTGCTGTCACTGAAGCACCAAAAACAAGTTAGAATGTTATGACTGCAACTATAAAATGACAGGGTTTCAAATACCTCATGACAGAGCAAGCCAGGAGTCTGAAGCTGATGGCTGACATCTAACCTGACTTAGCCAGAGGTCAACAGCTGCAAACCAACTCCATGGAACCAGACGCTGCTGGCTCACCCTTAGCTGCTCGGGGATGAGTTCTGAAACTGGTGGTGTGAATACTCAGCCCTGGCAGGAAGTCTGCGAGACTCTGAGCTGAGGCTCAAAGTGGTAGAGTTCTAAACTTGAGGAAAAGGTCTTAGGAGAGTACCCTCAACCTATGAGTGCAATCCCCAAGGCTGAGTACCCTCCCCTCCACTAACCACCCCTTTAAACCATTAGATGTGAACTTTTGTGGTTTGTGGTGATTTTCTGAAAGAATGGTGATACTGATGAAAGCACCCGAATTCTAATGACAGCTTGTGGGATAGAGCTATGTGATGAGTCCCTCCTGGTGTGTTGGGTGCTGAGGTGTTATGTGCTGAGTCCTTCATGGGTGTATTCTTTCATCTGGTCCTTGTTAGAGCTCCACAAGTAAGATGATTGTGCAGATGAGAAACTTGAGGCTCAGATATGTCCCCAAAGCACGGCCAAATTTACATGTGTACTGAACTCTAGTGACTTGTCTCCTGCTGACAATTGGTTTGGTTCCTTTTCTCCATCATGAACCTTCAACCCAGAGCCTAGGTGCTTGGCTTCTTCCTTCTTGGGCTCATGGCTTGCACTCTACCATGCGGAGCCAAAGATACCCTTGCAGAAAGTGTCACGGCTTAGGTGTTTTTAGCTGAGGTCTATCATCCTGCCTGCTCAGGAAGCTGAGGATTTGGGTTCCAAACTATCCCAGAAACAAAATGTCCCATGAGACTATTATCTCCTATTCACCACTTAGAAACTTAAAGTGGAAGCTGGGCACCAGTGATTCGCACCTCTCATCCTAGTTATTCAGGAGCCTGAGAGCTGAGTATCATGGTCCAAAGCTAGCCTCGGAATGAGATTCCTTGAGATGGTTATCTCCAAAGAAACACCAGAAAGCCTGAAGGGGCACTGTAGCTCAAGTGGTAGAGTGCTAAACTTGAGCTGAATTACTCAGCTCAGAGACAGCACCCAGGCCCAGGCTTCAACTCCTCCAACTTACAAGAAAAAAAATCAAGAAACCTGAAGTGCAGTGCTGGGAATGTGCCTTAAGGGTATAGTGCTTTGCATGTATGAAACCCTGGGTTTGAATCCTCAGTACCACATCCCTAGAAAAGAAGCCTGAATTGGCTGTGTGGCTCAAGTGGTAGAGTGCTGTCCTTGTACAGGAGAAACTAAGGTACAGTGCTCAGGTCCTGAATAAAAGCTCCAGGGCTGGTGTATGCACATGCACACACTCACGCATGCACACACACACACACACACACACACACACACACACACACACACACAAAGATACAAGAAATGAAGCAGTGACACCAAATGGTAAAGCAAAGAGCTTCTTTTCTGCGCTCAAGGTCAGCACCCTGGCCCTGTGTTTAACCTGAAATCTACCTACCCAAGGCCCAACTCGAAGAGGGCAAAGGTTTCAATACATGATGAGCTTCACCAGCCCTAGATGACAGGAAGCATTGTGATTTTGCACAAGTGCTTAGATTTAACAAGCTCCCGGAATCCTAGGGAGGCACCTTTGCCAATTAGGAATCTTATTAAGTTCAGCTCCCTAGTTGTCTGCCAGAAGGCCTCTTGAATTAATTGTAGTAGTTTTTTCAACACTAGAACATAGTCTAACAAAGACAGGATGAGTGCAGGAAACTTGGCCTGCCATGGGAGATGGTACAAATGAAGGCTACCTGTCAAAACAGAGCACTGGGAGAGAAAGAGCTTGGGGTGCAAAGAGGTCTTTTTCTCCTGGCCTTCAGAACCTGCCCACACTCATCCTCACTAATTGCCCCACATGAATTGTTTGTTACACAGCTGTACAGGAGTGAGGCTTTTTTTTTCTGCCTGTTCCAACAATGAGGCAGACTTCCTCCAGCAGCCTGGGGTGTGCAGAAACCCTCAGGCTACACTGGAAACAGTGAAGGGATCCCAGGAACACGCACTGTCTTGAAAGCACTCTCTGTGCTCTGAAATCATTCTATTCAAAGCAAATTTCCTAGCTGGGTGCCTTTCTTCATAGCGACTCTGGCTGTTCACGTATAGAAATACATGCATACATACACAGACACAGAGACTTAATGGCTCTTTTTTTGTGTGGCCGCTCCTGAGGCTTGAACTGTGAGCCTAAACATTGTCCTTGGGGTCCTTTTGCTGAAGGAGGCCCTTTATTGTGTCTTAAACCATGATTACCCTAGGCTGGGGTGCAGCATTTACACCCACAGATGAACCATGGATCCTAGGACCCAAGTTCAACTTCTAGCACTGGCATAAATCAATCCAAGCAACAAAAATGGAGGAGGAAAAAAACAGGCAGTTTTACACAACCATTTTACCTTTGTTTCCTTTGCTCTGTGACCATCCTGGGTCTCAATAACTCAGCTTGAAAATTGTATATGACCTTGCATGGCCGAAGGCTGGGTGCTATCAGTGAAGCCTGAGCCCAACCGAGACACCTAGGCCCTGAGTTTGATCCTGGGACTGCCACCTACACATGGCTGAAGATGCTAGGAAACTCATTCCTATATATTCCTATCTATAGGAAGACTAATAGAATGTTTGACATGTACTAATTGAATTACTAATTAGCTATTTAATTTAGTATAAGATTGTACACAATAAATATAGGTCATTGATTAATTGAATTAATACTTTATTAAGTCTTCTCCCATGATTAATTAATGGACACATAATTTTAGACCAAATAATTGGTAGCAATAGAATTTATAAGAATAAGATATAGACATCACTTTATATAGAGAGTTATGCAATAGAATCTACACAAATGTCTATCTGTCTCAGTATACATTTATTTATAGATGCAGATACATATGTAAATAAACACACACACTGCAATCTACACATCTATCTGTTTATATATTGGCCACTCCTAGGGCTTGATGTTAGGTCCTCATATTTGCCCGCCAACTTCGCTTGCATCAAACTGGTGTGCTAACATTGACCCATTTATGAAGTAGGTCTTGTAGGCCCAGAGTTCAAATCACAGAACTGCCAAAAACTTAATCCTGGTGGAAGAAGCTAATTGTCCCACTTGTTTTCCTTATCGGCAAAGTCCTGGGTCTCAGGAATGATGGATAATACATAGGCAAATCTATGTTCTATGTAATAGGATGTAAAAAATATTATATGTGTAATCATACTCACTAAAATTCATAAGAAATAAGTAAAACACAAAATAAAATCAATAACTACATGAACTGCAATATGCAGTAAACCTGTAAATATAAGTCATGTATTTAAAATATATACAAATATTATTGTTTTCAAGTGCTAGGACTTGAATTCAAGCCCTGGGAACAGGGCTGACTTTCTTGTCTTCCAGCATGGTAAGCTTCCACTTCCCCCACAATGCTGCAGATTTCCCAGACCCTGAGTTCAAATCCCAGGCATGGCAGAAAAAATGGAGTCAATTCCAAGCCACGGGGCCTCATAATTTTTAAAATATTTTAATGAATTTATTTATTTATTTTTATTTTGTCAAGCACGGGGCTTGAACTCAGATAATGGCAACTCTGTCTAAGCTTTGATCACTCCAGGCTGGGTTGAAGCCACTGGACTCACAGCCGAACCTGGGTTCCTGGGCCCCAAAGACTGACAGGAATAAAAATAAATAAAATGACACAGATAAGGTTTCCCTTATTTGCAATAACTAGTATATGTCTGAGTCAAGCAGAAAAGGTCAGATAAGTTGATGTTAGGGAAATGAACCCAAAGATAAGTATTCAAAAGTTTTTTTTTTATTTCATTCAATTGTTCCTATCATATTTATAAGATGATTTCTATGTTGCTTTGTATGTCTCTTCCCCACAGTATAACCCGTGCTTTCACTGTATTTGATGGTGGTATAATTTGTGGAGGGGAAGGGAAAAAACAAATCGTTTAAATAGGGATACAGGTGGACCTATTGCAACAATGAGGTGTACAAGTCATTATGTCGAAAAACGAACTTTACAACATTGGTGGGGGGGAGGATCTGGTGGGGGGGCAGAGAGGGTATGGGAAGGGATGGGAAGTGGAAACATATGAGGAGGCAACAATGTTTGATAAGAAATGTACTCATTGCTGGGAAGGTGGCTCAGTGGTAGAGCGCTTGCCTTGCATGCATGAGGCCCTGAGTTTGATTCCTCAGCACCACATAAGCAGAAAAATAAAGCCAGAAGTGGTGATGTGGCTCAAGTGGTAGAGTGCTAGCCTTGAGCTGAAGAGCTGCGGGACAGCGCCCAGGTCCAGAGTTCAGGCCCACGACCAGACCCCCCCCCCAAAAAAAGAAATGTACTCATTATCTTGCCCATGTAATTGTAACCCCTCTGTACGGTATTTTTACAGAAAAAAAAAATAAAAACAAAAAACACGAAAACAAATCGGCAACTTTCAGATGGCTGCCGGTTTTACATTTGTTTTCTTTGCAAGGTGACCATACTGGGTCTGAATGATATGGCTGAAAAGTGTTTCTAACCTGACATTGGTGAAGTCTGCCAGGCTACCAAGGAAGCCATAGGCCAACACGGCCACATAGACCCTGTGTTCGAAGTCCGGTCCTAACCCCTACCAATGCAGGGAGATCCTAAGAGTCTGGTTCCTATACATAGGAATACCGATGGAAGGTTATGAATGTCAAGGTTGAATTATTTGTTTCTGAATGATACTACTATAAAATTAAACAGAGTGATTTTAGGAGACTGATGGATTTTAATGGATATTTTTTGACACACTAAAAGAATACTATTAATTACATGGATGCAATAGGTTCAAGACAGTAGTTGATTTAATTAATATTTCATTAAGGATGAAAACGAAAATATTAATTACATGGAGGCATAATAAATACCCAAGAATTGCTAGGAATGTTGTTTATATAACTGAAGAATGTATAGACATCTCTGGCTTTCTTTAAAGATCTATATTTATTTGTGTACTACCATCTGCATGTCAATATGTTTTATTTTGTCAACCTCTGGGGCTCCATCTCAGGTGCTGGGAACTTCTTGTAAGCTCTATATGCCACATTCATGAATTGGGCCTTTGCAGGCTAAGAGTTCAGATGCCAACACTCACAAAAATTGAATGGTGGAACAAGAAGCCTAAGGTGACACATGTTTTCCTTTTCTGTGAAAGGCCTGGTTGTCAAGTGTGAAGTTTCATACATAGGCAAAGCTATATCCTATGTAATAAATGTAATAAATGTTTCATGTGTAATAAAAGTCAATGAAATAAATGGTAAATAAATGAATAAAACAAAAAATAAAACGAATAACTACACTAAGTGCAATATGGAGTCAACATACAGGGCTCGATCTCAGGGCCTGGGAACTGCCTGGCAGCTGAATTGTCTAGAGCCTGCTGTGCTGGCAGTCACCCATTCATGAACTGAGCATCTAGGCCCTGAGTTTAGATCCCAGCACTGCCAAAAATGTAATCATGGAGTGAGAAGCTGAGTATGACACGTTTTCCTCTTCTTTGAAAGTGTTCGGTGACAGGTAGGATGTATAAATTTTATGCAAATCTATATGATAGCATATAGCATTAGGATATCATAAATGATATAGGTGGAAGAAAAAAAGATTGAATTAGTAGTGAATCATTCTGGGATAAAATTAGATGCAATAATTATAGGACTTGGATTAAGTTTAATTAATATTTTATTGAGCATTAAGAGAATAAAAATTATATGGAGACATAATTAAATACCTAATAATTGGTAGTAACACACGATGCATAATTTAATTTGTCTCATTTATGAAATATGTAATTATATGTATGGATGTATGTACATATATGATGAATAATAACAGGATATTGAGTAATTATTAATTAATGCTTTATTAATTGTTCAACTGGGACACATCATTAAATGGAGACATAATTTAAAACCTAATAATTGGTAGTAATATTATCTACAATTCAATAATATACAGACATCTCTCCTTCTGTGTATATAATACTTATATACAGGAAGCTCTATCTATTTATACCTCCTTCACTCCTGGGGCTCGGTGGTTGAGTGCTCACCTCGTAAGCAAGAAGCCCTGGGTTGTATTTCTCAGTGCCACATAAACAGAAAATCTAGAAGTTCTGCTGTTTTTCAATCAATTGAATGCTAGCCTGGAGCACTAACCCTTAGGGACATTTTCTAAGCCCTTACTCAAGCCCCAGGACTGCCGCCAAAAAAAGGTAGAATGTTCTACCTGCAATGATATAAGGACAGTACTTCAAATACATCATCACAGAGCAAGCTAGGAGTCTGGCGTTGACAGCTGCTACCTAACCTGACTTAGCCATATGCATACCGCTGCAACCCAGCTGCACAGAACCAGACGCTGATGGCTGGCATAACCCCATCATCCTAGCTGTTTGGAGGCTTTAAAATCCAGCCCTGGCAAGAAGTCTGTGAGACTCTTTAAAATGTGGCTCCTAGAGGCAGAGCTCTATCCCTGAGCAAATGTTATTAGAACAGTATGCAGATGCTTTGAGTTCAAGCCCCATGGATAACCCCCCTCACAAAAAACACCCATCTAAAACCTTAAGATGTAATCTTGTGTGATTTGCGAAATGTTCCTCAAAGAAGGGTGATACTGATGAAACCACCCTAATTCTAATGACAATTTGTGGAATAGAGCTATGTCCTGAGCCCTTCATAGGGTGCTCTGTGCTGAGTCTTGCACAGGGTGCTATGTGCTGAATCCTTTACAGGGTACATTGATTCATCTGGTCCTTGTAAGAGCTCCACAACTGAGATGATTTGCAGACAAACAATGTGATATATACAGAATTCCATATTATATATATATATATATATATATATATATATATATATATATATATATATATATATATATATATATAATATGGAATTCTATGCCTCCATAAGGAAAAAAATCACATTGCCACATTTGTTAGGAAATGGAAAGACTTGGAAAAAATTATATTAAGTAAGAAAGGCTGAAAGAAACATAGGTCCACAAGCAGACCAGAGACTCCAACAAGAGGCTGGTTAAGGACACAAGGGAGATACAGGATTTTTCCCACCCCTCCCAAAAAAATCAAAGAACTTTTTTCCTCTTCTTCTTCTTCTTCTTCTCCTCCTCCTCCTCCTCCTCCTCCTCCTCCTCCTTCTTCTTCTTCTTTTTTTGGTACCTTATATAAAAAATTTTTTTCTTTTCTAAAATTTTTTAATCTTTAATTATTGCCTTTTTTGAAAAAAATTGTTTTCCAGTAACTTTTTTTCCTCTTATAATTTTTATTTTAGAAATACATGTGTGAGTGTGTTTTTTTTCTTTTTTGTTGTCTTTCTCTTTTTTTAATTATCTTTTTGTTATTTATTTAGCTCTACTGAACTTCTGATCTTTTTTCTTCCTTTCTTATCCTTTTCACCTTTTCCTCTCTTTCGTTCTTCTTTATGTGACTTAATTGTGGTCCTGAACATCCTCAGATAAACCCGTAGTTGACTATTAGACCCTATCTCCCATTGTGTAGACACTTAATCCACAAATTTATTACTCAATTCAAAACCTCTGAGACTTAAATTCCTTAATAGCAGTACTACCTCTTTATACCTATATAATATTTTAAGCATTTTTATTTCTAAGTTCGTCACATCTCCTTTATATCCCTCCCCTTCTCTCATTATATTCACATTCTTCTCTAAATAGATTGGTTTCGTAACTGCACAATATTATTAATTTTTACTTTTCTATTTTTTCTGGTCTCTTTTTTTCCCCTTTCTCTTTCTTCTTTTTCTCTCTCTCTCTACTTTCATCCTACCCAACCTATTTCCTGCTTTTAGATTAGGACTTAGTTAACTCTCCCTGTGCCTTTCCACATCACTCTTTTCCTATTTTTTACCCACATCTCTTCCTAAACCGAATAATTTCTGGTTTTCCAAATTCTTCTTTGCGGTACGTAGCCCATTAATATATAGTTGTTTGATGTTGAATAGAAGTATCTGTTGAACTAGATTGTATCTGTAGACTATGGACTCTGCAAATTCAGACTTTGGTTGATGCTTGCCTTAAGATAGTGTTCTAGCACAAAACTGGTGCTATTTTCATCTCAAATGGGCAAAGTAAGCCGGAAAACACAAGAAAAATGGCAAGTAAGGGTATCTCAACTCCCACTCTTGATAATCAGGGGACAGATCAGATAATGAATAATCCAGAGGAGAGTTCCCAAAGAGCTCTAAAAACACTGCTGTCAAACATGATAAATGAAAAGATTGAAAACCAACAAGGACTCTGTATGAGTGTGATAGGGAGAGAGAGGCGGCAATCCAAAATTTATAGAAGAATATCATAAGCGTGAAGAAGCTATTCAAAAACTGATACAGGATTTGCGTGAGCATCTTGAGAATACTCAAAGGGAAAGGCAGGAATGGCGTGACCAGGCTGAGAACACTCAAAGAGAACAAAGAAGTGAAGGACCTCTATGATGAAAACTTTAAAATCCTGAAAAAGGAAATCAAAACAGAACTTAGAGGAAATAGAAGAGGCAATTCGAAAATTCATTTGGAACAAAAAAAGACCCCGAATAGCAAAAACGCTCCTCAACGGAAAGAACACTGCTGGAAGAATATCAATACCAAACTTCAAACTCTACTATAGAGCCATAGTAATCAAAACAGCTTGGTATTGGCATAAGAATAGACCTCAGGACCAATGGAATAGAATTGAAAACCCAGAAATGAACCTACAGACCTACAGCCATCTAATCTTCGATAATGGAGCTAAATCAATAGAATGGAAGAAAGACAGCCTCTTCAGTAAATGGTGCTGGCAAAATTGGTTAACTACTTGTAGAAAACTAAATCTAGATCCTTATATATCACCCTGCACCAGAATCCACTCCAAATGGATCAAAGACCTCTGAGTCAAAGCAGACACTCTGAAAACATTACAAGATGGAATAGGAGAAACCCTAGGTCTCCTTGGCTCAGGCCGAAATTTTCTTAATAGAGACCCAGAAACACAAGGACAAATGGGATTGCATGAAGTTGCAGAGCTTTTGCATGGCAAAGGACATAGCTAGCAAGATCAATAGAGAGCCCACGGATTGGGAGAAGATCTTCGCTAGCCATACAACAGACAAGGGTCTCATATCTAAAATACACTTGGAACTCAAAAAATTAAATTCCCCAACAACAACTCTCCAAAGAAACAACTGCCCAGTAAATAAGTGAGCTAAAGACTTAAAGAGAAACTTCTCTGGAGAAGAAAGAAGGATGACCAATAGACACGTGAAGAAATGCTCAACATCCTTAGCCATAAAAGAAATGCAAATCAAAACAACATTGAGATACCACCTCACCCCAGTTAGAATGGCAAAATTCAAGAACTCTAATAACAACAGTAGCTGGAGGGGATGTGGACAGAAGGGAACCTTACTGCATTGTTGGTGGGAGTGTAAACTTGTTCAACCACTTTGGAAAGCAATATGGAGGTTCCTCAAAAGACTTCACATAGAGCTCCCCTATGACCCAGCAATCCCACTTTTGGGCATTTACCCAAATGTTTACAAACAAGACCACACTAAAGCTACCAACACAACTATGTTTATTGCAGCATTATTTACCATAGCTAATATCTGGAACCAACCGAGATGCTCCTCAGTAGATGAATGGATCAAGAAAATGTGGCATATATACACAATGGAAATCTATGCCTCCATGAGAAAGAATGACATTGCCCCATTTGTTAGGAAATGGAAAGACTTGCAAAAATTATATTAAGTGAAATAAGCCAGGCCCAAAGAAACATATGTCCCATGATTTCCCTTATTTGCAGTATCTAGTATATGTATGAGCCAAGCAGAAAAAGTCAGATAAGGTGATGTTAGGAAAATGAACCCTAAGATATTTATTTGAAATGTTTTTTTCTTTCATGCATTTGTTTCTAACGCTATTATAAGATTATATCTTTGTTGCTTTGCATGTCCCTCCCCCACAGCATAACCCATGCTTTCACTGTATTTGATGTCGGTTTAATTTGTGGAGGGGAAGTGGAAAAACAAGTCGTTTAAATAAGGATACAGGTGGACCTGTTGCAACAATGAGAATGCAAGTTGTCATGTCAAAATCGATCTTTATAACTTGGGAGGGGATTGGGGGGAGGGAGGATGGGAAGGATGGGTAGGGTAATCAAAGGAGGAAGCTACAATGCTTGTTAAGAAATGTACTCACTATTTTGTCCATGTAATTGTAACCCCCCTGTACAGTATTTTCACAATTAAAAAAAAAGAAAAAATAAAAGCATAAAGTAAAAAAAAAAAAAAAAAAGAAACTAGGTACACTGCTTAGGTCCTATGTTCAATCTCCAGGACTCGTGTATGCATGCATGCACACGGACACACACACACACACACACAGACCAGAAGTGAAGCTGTGACACCAAATGGTAGAGCACTGGGCTTCTGCACTGATATCATGTTCACACCCAAGCCCTGTGTTCAACCCCAAAACCAGCCACCCAGGGCCCAACTAGGAGAGGTCAAATGTTTCAAAACATTATGAGCTTCACCAACCCTAGATGACAGGAAGCCTTGTGATGTCTGACATGTGCTTGGATTTCCCAAGGTTCCAGAAACCTAGGAGAGGCATTATAGGCCCATCATCGACTGCAATTAAACATTTCACTAGGTTCAGTGCCCTAGTTGTCTGCCAGAAGGACTCCTGATTTATATTGAACAATGTATCTGATCACTAGAATATAGTCTCACAAAGGCAAGATAAGTGCAGGCAACTTGGCCTCCCTAGGATGGTGGCATAAATGAAGGCTTCCTTTCAAAACAGAGCACTGGTGAGAGAGATAGCTTGGGGTACAAAGAGGCCTTTTCCTCCTGACCTTCAGAGCCTACCCACACTCATCCTCACTAATTGGCCCAGATAGAGTAGTTTGTTTCACCACTGCACAGGAGTGAGTCCTTTTGTCTGCCTGTCCAGACAATGAGAGACTTCTTCCAACAGGCCTGGGATGCATAGAAACCCTCAGGGTACACTGGGAACAGTGAGGGGAGCCCCGGAACATGCAATGTCTTGAAAGCCCTCTCTGTGCCATGAAATCATTGTATTGAAAACAAATTTCCTAGTTCAGTCCATTCATCATAGCTACTCTGGAGATTCACCTATAAGGATACATCCATCCATGTACAATACATGGAGCTACACGGTCTTTTTTTTTTTGGTGGGGGGCAGGTCCTGGGGTTGGACATTAACCCTAGCTGTTGTCCCTGAGCTCCTTTTGCTCAGAGATAGCACGTTAAAATTGAGTCACAGCCCCATTTCTGGGTTTTTCTCTGATCTCATAGATATAATATTGTCAACTTTCTTACAATGGCTGGATTCAAACTAAGGTTCTCTACATGTTAGCCTTCTGAGAAGCTGGGATTACAGTCAGCAGCCATTGGCATCTGCCTTTCTTTTCTTCTTCATTTTTACTCTGGACTTCTGACTTCTTAACAGGGTCATTCCAATGGTTTGAATTTATAAGTAAACTACTCAATGTTCTTTATAGCTGCTTTCTCTGAGAAGGATTTTCTCTCCTCATCTTCCCCTCTGGCCAAAGGTTTGAAGCCAAAAATGAGAAATAAATGTCCCAGGATGTTGGAGCAAATCTCCACAGGACATGCCAGTTTGGTCACTTAGCATTGAGCTGCAGTGAATTTACTGTCTCAGGACGAGAGGACTGAAACCTTGAGCGATTTTCAGACTGTCTGCATTGCTCGTTTGTCTATAAAATGACCTAATAATTATAAATGTTTTTGTCTACACCCTCAAGTATCTAGAACACACTAGAAGCATCTTCCTGTTTCTGTTTTTCTCTAGTTCCTCTCAAGATTTAGACTAAAGGTTTTGTGGAGTGGCATCTCAGCGAATCCCTAAGGAAAGGTGCTTAAATCCTCCTCAGGAGATAACCATTCAAAGCCAGCCTGAGCAGGAAAGTATGTGAGCTTCTTATCTCCAATTAACCACCAGAAAACCGTAAGTGGAGCAGTGGCCCAGATGGTAGAGCTCCAGCTTTGAGAGAGAAAGCCAAGCAAGAGATACTGTGCAGAGCAAGCAGGAAAGCCTGGGAGGCGCTTATGTCCAATTATCGACCAGATAGCTGGACGTGGAGCTCTGTCGGTGGTAGAGCCTCAGCCTTGAGCAAAACAGCTCATTGTATTGGACCCTGTGTTTAAGTCCTGGGATGCCCACAAAAAATTCAAAAAGAGAAGGCCAAGTTATGTATCAGTGTCCTCCTACCAACTTATGTGTGTATATTACTTCCCTGAATGCAAACAGACCATAGGCAATGCTTCTGCTTTTACTTACTGATTTATTTTTCAGATATGCTCATTGCGCATACTGTACCATTCTCTTCATTTCAAGCCCATCGCTTTTCTCTTCCAAGGCTCCACGCCTGCATCCTTACATGATGCACACTTAAGCTCTCAGCAGCCTTTATTTACATTTTATTATGTGGCCAACACAGAAACAGTCACAAATCAGGGAGGGGAAGAGAAGATCAGTATTCATATTTATAACAGGTATTCAGAAAAATTAACTTGGTTGTGAAAAATGGTAGCGTACTTATGTAAAAACTACCATTAAGAAAAAGATGAGGGGTCTGGGAATGTGGATTAGTGAGAGAGTGTTTGCCTAGCATGCAAGAATCCTTGGGTTTGATTCCTCAGTAGCACATACACAGAAAAATCCAGAATTGGTGCTGTGACTCAAGTAGCAGAGTCCTAGAGACAGTGCCAAGGCCTTGAGTTCGGCCCACGAACTGCCAAAGAGATACCAGGTAAGTAGGTAGGTAGATAGATAGACAGACAGACAGACAGAGAGAGTGAGAGAGAGAGAGAGAGAGAGATTGATAGAAAGAAAGAAAGAAAGAAGGAAAGAAAGAAAGAAAGAAAGAAAGAAAGAAAGAAAGAAAGAAAGAAAGAAAGAAAGAAAGAAAGAAAGAAATATGATAGGTGAATATGGTCTTGGATGTCAGTAGGAAAGAAGGGAACACTTCCCAACCATGAAGCCTTCTGCAGTGTGCCAGGACACCAGCATCACCTTCACATAACCACAGAACAGGAAGACTGTCTCTCTCCCACTTCTAAGGCAGTGGAGGGCCCCAGAGTCAAGAGGGCAGAGCCAGGTTCTAACTCAGGTGCTTGGAGGCAGAAGAGAAAGGGCCCTACCTCTCCTTGAACTGGGGATTTACATTAATGATGTGGAGAATGAAGGAAGGAGAATGGACTGGCAGAGGTAGAAGAAAGGCCTTCAAATCTGACAGATGGAGAGTCAAGAACCAACTCCCTAACACCAAAAAGCAGGATTTTTCTACTCTGTTCCTCCCCTCTTCCCCACTAAACTGGCTCTCTATTGGTAACCTAAAGATAGCCTGAGGCTCCCTTAACCTGAGGGAGGAAGGATAATTTTTGAAGAGGCTGAGAAAAGCCTGACCCTGGTGTGACTCTAACAAATATTTCAGGTTTCCCCCCATTGCTGGCTCACTTCCCTGTTTAGTGTGTACATTCTGCCTCCTAATTCTGCAGGCCTAGATCTCTGCACCTAGCCTTTTTTTTGAAACTGTTTCCTGTCCTTCAAATACAGAGTTACTTTGGAGTTCTTCCTGCTAACAGGGCTAGGTCTTGATCCTGAGAACTTCATTTATACCCAGGATGGGTCAATGATGTTTCTTTCCTGCTTCTATAGCTTGGGAACTCTAAGAACATTTAGAGTGCAAGTAACTTCTCATCACCAAGGGAAACCCAGGAATTCTTGAACATGTAACCTTTTGGAAGCCCACTGGAGGACACAAGATGATTACAATCTTCACGTGAGTGGCTGGGCAGATGATCTGCTACACTTGAACCTTGAACTCAGCCTGTTCTCCTAGTCTATGTTCTTCTTTGGTGCTTGTCCTGTTAGCTCCTCAGGAGCTTCCAAGATAGAAATATATTGATCAAACCCAAAAGGAGGTACTGGCTTTTTCCTTCTTTTTCTGTCCTTTGCTTTAAATGTTTTTCAGTCTTTGGGCTTGAATTGTGGATCTAGGCTCTTTCCCTGGACGCCTTTGACTCAAGGCTAGCGCTATGCCACATGAGTCCCTTTCTGCTTTGTCTGTGGTGAAGTGGAAGTCAGAGCCTCATAGATATTCCTGCCCTGGCTGTCTTCACCCTGTGATACTCAGACCTCAGTCTCCTAAACAAGGGTGACAAGCATGAGTTTCTGTTGCTCTGCTAAGTTCAGAACTGTAATGACATTGAAAATACAAGTCAAATGCTCATCATAAAGGGCTTGGGAAGCATATTAACCCTTTCAACATTGGACCTTTCAGAACCGTGTAGCACACAAGGTTATAATCCTAAAGATAGAGAGCCTGAGCATATAGATCTTCTATACTTGAACATTGAGATCTGACTCCAATTCTGGTGTACACCAGCATTCATTTTCCAGAAAATGTTCTCATAATTAACAAATAGGAAAAGTACTTTGATTAACCCTCACTTTTTTCCAGGTATGTATTTCTAACTCAAGCCTGGGCACTATCCCTAAGCCCTTCAAGTCAAGGTGAACACTCTACCACTTGAGTCACAGCTCCACGTGGGGTCTTTTTGTGGTTCATTGGAGGTAAGAGTCTAACAGGCTTTCCTTGCCTAGGCTGTCTTTGAACTGTGGTCTTAAGGTCTCAGCCTCCTGATTAGCTAGGGTTGTAGGTGTGAGCCACCAGCATCTGGCCTATTGTTTTTGCCAGTTCTGGGGCTTGAACGTAGGTCCGGGGTACTGTCTCTGAGCTTCTTTTTCTCAAGGCTAGCACTCTACCACTTGAGCCATTCCACAGCTTCTGGCTTTTTCTGAGTATGTGGCACTGAGGATTTAAACCCTGGCATTCATGCATGCTGAGCAAGCTCTCTACCTATAAGCCACATTCCCAGCTTCACTCTTACTATTTTATCCCTCAACTTGCCTATCCTCAAGAAAAAGTCTCTGAGTATAAATCATTTAAAGAAATCCCTGTAGGAAGTTGTCTAAAGATGAATAAGACAAAGCTCATACTTGGGACAGACTCTAAACATGTGATGACTGTGACAAATGCCTCCATTTAATTATGTATCATGTTTCAACACTTAATAAGGTATTAATGAAAAATGACTCAATGTCCTAAATTATTGTTTATAATTTTATAATAGATGTATGAAACGTAATAAATATGTATGTAATAATACTAAATACATTAAACAATGAATAAATAAATAAATAAAAATAAAATAAATAAAAAACAATGACAATAATCATATTATGTAATAAACATACATATGTAAGTATATACCATAACTATTTTTCCATTGCAGAGCCTTACTGCAGGCCCTGGGAACTCTAGCCTGAATTTGTTTTCCTCAAGGACAGTAAACTTTGCCTTTACCCGTGGTGCAAAAGAGTTACCTGGAATGTGAGATCAAATCCCAGCAATAGCAGAAATACTGGCCCCATTTCCAAGACAGAGACAATTTTTCTTTTATGAAAGCAGTTATGTTTATTCAGTTCCATACTGAACATTTTAAAAAAAAAAAGCAGTGTAGAATTTTGTATAGCTATTCAGGCATCTTTCCTTTACCCCCAAAGTGCTTCTCTGAGCACTACATTGTTTATTTTTTGTATGATGTTTACTGTAAAAATGATGTACAGGGGGTTACAGTTATATGAACAAAATAATGAGTACATTTCCTATTGAGCATTGTTGCCCCTTCCTTTGTTTTCCCCCTACTATCCCTTCCCTCCCATCTCCACAACTACCTCCCCCTGCCAAGATCAGTGACTTAATTTTTTAATTTTGGCTTGGCGCGGGGTTTGAACTAAAGTAGTGGCGACTCTGCACCTTCTCTCACATTGGTATGGATTTACCAAGACCCTGAGTTCAAATGCCAGGATAGGAAACAAAACTAGCAGAAATTCCAAATCAGGGAGCTTTATTTTTTAATTTAGTTAAATAAATAAATTATTTATTTATTTGTTTGTTCTTTTTTTTTGCCAACCACGGGTCTTGAACTCAGATCATGGCAATACTGCCTAAGCTTTGATATCCCTAGGCTGGGCTGCAGCCTCTGGACCCATAGCAAATCCTGGGATCCCAAGCCAAGAGGGCTTGCAGGAAGAAAAACAAGTGGAACAGCACCAAAAGTAGTGAGCTGCAGAGGGTTGGGAGGTTTATAATTTTTTTCTTTGCAGGGTGATCCTACTGGTTCTCAATGACACAGCTGCAAAGTGGACCTGACCTGCCATTGCTGAAGGCTGGCAGGCTATCAAGGAAGCCATAGGCCCACCTGTCAATATAGGCCCCAGGTTCAAATCCCTGTCCTGACACCTACCAGTGGTGGAGATCCCAAGAAACTCGTTCCTATGCATAGGATACTGATTGAAAGAATAGTTCGTGTATTGGTTTAGTCTAAAATTGGATGCAAGAATCCTAGGATGCTGATTGATCTTAATTAATAGTTTATTAAGCATGAAAAGCATAATATTGCTTCAATGGAAGTATAATAAATACCTAAGAGTTGGTAGGAAAGTAGTAGATGTCATTTAATAATTCACAGTCCGCTCTGGCACTTTTTACCATGTATCACTGTTTTGGCCAAACCTGGGGCTCATTCTCAGCACCTGGGAACCACCTGGCTAGAGGCTGCCAGGTTTACACTCACCCATTCATGAATTTGGCCTGCTAGGCCCTGAGTTCATATCCTAGCACTGTGAAAATTTAATCTTGAATTAAGAAGCCGACTGTGACACGTTTTCCTTTTCTGGGAGAGCCCTGCGTTTCAGGCATGATGGAGAACACATCTAAAAATCTAGATGTTATGTGATAGGATATAAATAATATAATAAATGGTATAGGTGTCATCAGAGTCAATAAAATAAATGGTAAATAAATGAATAAAACAAGAAATAAAATGAATAATCACACAAAACACGGTATGGACTAAACATCTATATGGAAGTATAAACCCTACCACACTAAACATGATATGGACTGAACATCTGTATGGAAGTATAAATGCTATCTTTAAAATGTATATAAGGAGTATGTTTTCCAGGCCTGAGGCTTGAATTCAGCCACCATACTAAGATGGTATGGAGGGAGATCCCAATATATTAGTTTATGGACCTAGGAAGAGTTATGGAATGCGATTGATGTCATCATTGAATCAGTAGATCATACGTGATGGGAGTAGGAAATGATAGGCAAGAATCATGGGGTATTGCTTATTTGCAATGAAGATTTGATGAAGCATGACAATAATCATCAGTTGTGAAACGGAGGCATCAGGAAAGATCCAAGAATCGGTATTCACACAGTAGATTCAATTCCATCACAGGTGGCCATCTCTCCTACTCTCTCTATATATGTACTTATTTGCATACTACCTTCAGCTTATGAATGGATGACTGCTGTGCACCCTCACCCTACCCCCACCTGGGTGCTCAATCTCAGAGAACAGCCTAGCTCCTTAGTGGCTCACAGGCTGGTGTGCTCACGTGGACCCATTCACCTCTTGGGCCTGCTAGGCCCTAAGTTCAGACCCCAGCACTGCCAAAAGAATCATCCTGATGTCAGAAGCCAATCGTTGCACCTGTTTTCCTTTCCTGTGCAATTTCTGGGTCTCAGCTAGGATGGAGAATGTATGGGTTACCCTGTGGCCATGGGAACTGGTAGTCATCCATGTCAGCACAGTTATACCTGTCATCATGTACTCAAGAAAATACACACTACATCCATGAATAGCATACAAAATAGAGGGAATAACTACACTAACTGATTGATGCAGTCCACACACAGATGTGAATATACATCTCATGTTTCAATGATGGATTGATGTCTATTGTGGCCTCCCTGGGGCTTGATCTCAGTTCTGGGAACAGCCCAGCTCCTTCATGGCTCACAGGCTGGAGTGTGCACGTGGACCCATTGGCCATTTGGGCCTCCTAGGCCCCAAGTTCAAATCCCAGCACTGCCAAAAATTCACCCTGATGTGAGAAGCCAGTCTTTGCAGCTTTTTTTTCTGTGCTGTGCATGTTCTGGGTCTCAGCTAGGATGGAGAATGCATAGGCAACTCTCTACTTATGTGAATAGATTGTCATCCAGGTCAACACAGTTATATTTGTCATTCTATACTCAAGAAAATACACACCACATCAATGAATAAGGCAAAATAATGAGAATGACCACATAGAACGCAAGGTACTGCCCACCCATGTATGGAAATAGAGGTCCTCTGTTTAAATTGGGAATTTATGACTCTATTGGCCCCCACTCTGGGGGGGATCGATCTCAGGTCCTGGAAACGGCCAAGCTCTTTAATGGCTCACAGGGTGGTGTGCTCACCATGTCCCATTCACCAATTGGGCCTGCTAAGACATGAGTTCAAATCCCAGCACTGCCAAAAGCTTCACCCTGATGTGAGAAGCCAATTGATCCATCTGTTTTCCTGTCGTGTTAAAGTCCTGGGTCTCAGCGCAGATGGAGAATACTATATAGGCAACTCTATAGCCATGGGAATAGGTTGACATCCATGTCAGCACAATTATATCTGTCAGCATATTCAATAAAACATACAATACATCGATGAATAAGACATAAAATAAAAAGAATAACTACACTGAATGCAAGTTACATAACATACCTGTAGGTAAAGAGTGATCCTATTTTTTAAAAAGGTGGGCTTGTCATTTTGTCCAGTGCTGGGGCTTCAAATCAGGCCCTGGACCTGGCCTGACATTCTAGTCTTCAAGGATGGTGAGCTTCCCCTTCCATCACAGTTCAACAGAGCTACCCAGACCTGAATTCACATCCCAGCAGACAAAAGTTTCATCCTGATGTCAGAAGCCAGTCGTTGCAAATGTTTTCCTCTCCTGTGAAAGTTCTGGATCTCAACTAGGATGGAAAATGAATGCATAGGCAACCCTATAACTATGGGAACAGGTTGTAATCCATGTCAGCACAGTTTTACCTGTCACCAATAAAATACACAATACCTCCATGAATTAGGAACAAAATAAGGAGAACAAGTGCACTGAATGCAAGATGCTGCCCACACATGTATGTAAATATAGATCCTATGTTTAAATTATGAATTTATGACTATTTGGCCCTCCCTGGCACTCGATGTCAGGTCCTGGGAATGGCCTATCTCCTTCATTGCTCACAGACCTGTGTCCTCACCTTGACCCTTTCCTCAATTGGGCCTGCTAGGCTCTGAGTTGAAATCCCAACACAGTGAAAATATGAATCCTGATGTGAGAAGCCAATCGATTCACGTATTTTCCTGTCTTGTGAATGTCTTGTGTCTCAACTAGGATGGAGAAAGCATAAGAAACCCTATAGACATGGCAATAGGTTGTCATCCATGTAAACACTGTTATATCTGTTACCATACTCAGTAAATACACAATATCTCCATGGATAAGACACAAAATAAGAAGTACACCAAACACGAGATGCTGTCCACACATATATGTAAATATAGATCCTATGTTTAAACAATGAATTTATAACTATTGTGGCCCACCATGGGGATCAATGTCATATCCTGGGAATGGCCTTCCTCCTTAGTTGCTCACAGGATGGTGTGTTCACATTGACCTATTTGCCAATTAGTCCTGCTAGGCAATGAGTTCAGATTCTAGCACTACCAACAATTGGATCATGGAGTAAGAAGCTGAGTGTGAAACTTGTTTTCCTTTTCTCTGAGAGTCCTGGGTGTCAGGCATGATGGAGAACACTTCTACAAATCTAGATGCTATGTGATAGGATGTCATTAATGTAATAAATGGAATGGGTGTCATCATAGTAAAATCAATGGTAAATAAATGAATACAACAATAAATACAAGGATCAACCACACCAAACTTGTATGGACTGAACATCTATAGGTAAGTACAAAGCCTATCTTTATATAAATAGTATGTTTTCAAAGGCTGGGCTTGAAGTCAGGCCTAGTGAACAGGCCTGAAATTCTTACCTTCAAGTACAGTGAGCTTCCCCTTCATCCACTGCAGATTTACCCAGACCCTGAGTTCAAATCCAAAACCTGGCAGAATAAATGGTGGAAATTGCAATCCAGGGAGCTAATTTTATTTTATTTTATTTTTTCCCAGAGCGGGGCTTGAACTCAGCTTCGATCACCCTAGGCTGAGGTGCAGCCACTGGACCCACAGCTGATCCTGGGATCCTAGATCCCTAGGCCTTGAAGGGAAAAAAAATTACAGGAAAAATGTGGAGATGGCCTTTTTATGTTTTCTTCCTTTGTGAGGTGACCCTCCTGGGTCCAAATGACATTGTTGCAAAGAGTATTTTACCTTGCATTGCTGAAGGCTGGTGGACTATCGGGGAAACCATAGGACCACGTGGCAACATAGGCCCTGATTTCAAATCCCAGTACTGACACCTACCAATGGCATGAGATACTAAGAGACTCGTTCCCATCCATAGGAATGTTATCAATGTCAGGTTGAATGAGTTGATTGTGAATGATTCTCCTATAAAATTAGACAAGATGATTTGCGGAAGCTGATTGATTTTATTTAATATTTATGAAGCATTAAAAGAATACTATTACTTACAGGAACGCAATAATTTCAGGACACTGATTTTAATTAATAGTTTATTAAGGATGAAAACAATAACATTAATTACATGGAGGTATAATAAATACCCCAGAATTTGTAGGAATGTAGTCTATATAACTGAATAATGTATAGACATCTTTGGCACTATATAAACATATTTTTATTAGTGTACTGTCATCCGCATGTCAATCTGTTCATATTTTGTCAACCTCTGGGGCTTGATTTCAGGTCCTGGGAACTGCCTGTCAGCTCAATTTGCCCCAGGATGGAGTGTTGACACTCACCCATTCATGAATTTGGCCTTGTAGGCCATGAGTTCAGATGCCAGGACTCTCAAACAATTAATTGTGGAGTAAGAAGCTGATGGTGACACATTTTTTTTCCTTTTCTTTGAAAGTCCTGGGTGTCAAGTATAAAGTGGAATACATATGCAGACCTATAATCCTATGTAATCGATGTAATCAATGTTCTATGTGTCATAATAGTCAATAAAATAAATGGTCAATACAAGAAAAAGACAAAAAAAGAATAACTATACTAAGTGTAATATGGAGTGAACATATGTATATGAATATAAATCATATATTTAAAATGTACATGAATAGGATGTTTTTTAGTGCTGGGGATCCAATTCAGGACTAAAGAACAGACTTGAATTTCCTGACTTCAAGGAGGCAAGCTTCCCCTTCCCACACAGTGCAACAGAGTTACCCAGACAATGAGTTCAAATTCCAATCCTGGCAGATGTGAGGTCGAATTCTTAGGTATTTCATTCTGCCTCCATTTAATGAATGTGATTGTTTAAATGCTTAATGAAGTATTAACTAAAATCGATCAGTGTCCTAGGATATAATTGTGTATAATTTGATCCTAGAATCATTCAAGAACTACTCATTCAATCTTGACATTGATCACATTCCATGGGTAATCTTATGGATAAGAATGAGTTTCTTAGGTTCTCCTGCCATTTGAAGGTGGCAAGACCAGGATTCCTGCTGTGGGCTCCAGCTCCCACTACTTCAACCCGAGGATAGAGACCTCACAGGTCTGTGCCAGAACATCAGCAAGACCAATGATTAGGCAGGCACCAGTGGCTCTCAGCAGTCCTCCTTTATACTTACAAGTCTGTGATAAGAGGATCATGGTCAAAGTCACCCTAGGCAAGAAAGTCCATGAGACCCCTGTCCAACTTCAATGTCAACAAAGTCAGAAGTAGAGCTGTGTGGCTCCAGTGGTAGAGGGCTAGTCTTGAGCAAAAGCAGCTTACAGACTTTGCCTAGATCCTGAGTTTAAGGTCCAGGACTGACAACAAACAGACATACACAGCAATCTAAAGCCAGTCACCCTCTTGTCCCCAACTGAATTGGACAGAGTTCCCTGGGAAAGGGGCTGGGGGAGCCATTGTCATCTTCACTCTATCCATTCTGCCTGCATCACAGGATTCCGGCCACACTCCCATTCTTTCATGGTTCTTTCTGACCAATGGGATATAAGGATGGTGGTCACACCCAAATTCCATGCTGCCTGATAGCACTGGGATTCCTCTGTTGGTTGACACCACTACCAACTCTTGAGGAAGGTAGTGGTGGCTGAGTGGTGATCAAGAGACTCAAGCCATAGGAGGAGAGACCTTGCTCAGCCCCGCCACGCACCTGCCCACACCCCGGTCCCCTTCAGCATTCCATGTGGCACTGCATTTCAAACCGAGCACTGCTTGCTTGGACCCATGGCACCTCTTGGAGTCCTCAAGTGAAGGCATTCCACAGGCAGGCTTGTGGCCCCAACCTGGTCCAGGTCCCCCTGTCTCTGCTCCAGGCCTGAGTATTTGCCATGCTACTGCCTTCACTGCTCGAACCCACCCAGAGCTGCCTCCAACAGCTTCTCCCAGCAGCACATGTGAGTGGCCTCCTCCTGGGCCCATCCCCTGTGACCCCCACACCACACGTTTCCCCCCCCCTCCCGACTGGACCTCCGGCTCCCCCATGCCCTAGACTCTGGCCAGGGCTCTGCCACAAATGTGCCCCAGGGGTGGGGGTGGGAGTGGGTGTTGAGCAGGGTATCCCACCCCATCCCTAGCTGCCAGTGTCCCAGGAAACAGGGAGATGTAGGGATTGTTGAGGAGGGGGCACCACAGAGCCCCTGGCCTGGAGCAGTGGGAGCCACACAGCCATGCATCTGCACGCTTCCTCTTCCTGGTGGGAACCTGGTGGCTTTAGTCAGAAGTGGGGAGCAGCACCTCCACATCTGCCTTCTTGGGTCTTTCCCTTTTTTCTGGGTGTTGGGAGTGTTGTATGCAGAAGATAGGTCTCTCTTGCTATGTGAGCGCTTGTCCTCTGTGCTAGGTCACAATTTCACCTGAAGAGAGGGTCCCAGAAGAGCCCATTAGGGAAGTGAGAGTGTTGGGGGTCAGAGCAGAATGTGAATATCTGGGAGAAACACCCCCCCAAACACACATACACATATACCCAGCCTGTCCCCTCCCCCAACTGTCAACAGTTCTGACAGAGTGATCACATTTCCCAGCTCTGCCAGTTTCTGCTGGTGTTCCCAGTCCATCTGGTCTCCTTGTCCTTCCCACGAATCTACCATGTGGCCCAGAAGCATGTATGCTGGAAGTAGGGAGTAAAGTCCATGTATGTAGCCTATAGGACCCCATCCATTTCCCCAATACTGCTCCCACCTGGGGTCAGACACCCCTCTGGGGTCACCATGAGCCCCTGATTATTTCCTCTCCTGGCTCTGAGGAGCCACTTGTCTTGGGACTCCTTCACCTAGCGTCCTGGCCTAGGGTTTTTGTGAATGGTGAGTCAAGGATCTGGCCCTGGAGAAAGGGATAGGCAGGGTGGTGCTGCATCATTAGCGTGGTGCTCCCCTTGGGTGGGAGCTCTTGATTCCTCCAAGGGAAACCCCGTGCTCTAGCTTGTACATTGTCCCAGATGAGGAACCAACAAACTCTGGAGAGGCACTGCTATGAATCTGTGTGTGTGTGTGTGTGTGTGTGTGTGTGTGTGTGTGTGTGTCTGTGTCTGTGTCTGTGTCTGTGCATGAGAGAGAGAGAAGGAGAGAGAGAGATATCATCTTCCTCCTTGTATAATCTGACTGTGCTCAGGTGAGTGATCATTTGGAAAACTGCAGGTGCTGCATGGAGGAGTCTTCTGTCACTGGTCTGGATTTGTGTGTGTGTGTGTGTGTGTGTGTGTGTGTGTGTGTGTGTGTGTGTGTGTGTGTGTGTGTAGAAGTGGGTTTAATAAGAGGCTGGGTCCTCTGGTAACTTCTGCCTGCTACATTTGGGGGATCCATGGGATTTGTGGCTGAGGTCTGGGGGCCTGGAAGTGTGAGACGCTCGAAGGGGACTCAGCAACACTAAATTATAAGACCAAGGGAACTTTGTGCCTTGGAGCTGTCTACTCCTTTGGGCCTGGTTGGTGGCAGCTGGAGCTTGGAAGGACCTGAGTATGGGGCCTACAGGGGTTGGCTTCCCAGGCAGACAGATAGCATGGCCAGCACTTAGTAAGGATCTGAGCCCTGCTGGTATGGAGTGTACCAGCATAAGTCAGACTCTGGGTTTTCTCATCATGACTTCTGATGGGTGAGGCCAAACCTATTTTAAATCTTTTGCTGTGATCTTCATATCTCAGCCTCCTGAGTAGCTAAGATTGTACAAATGAGCCTCTGCCACTGGGACTCTCGTTCTTTTTGGTGTATTAGGGTTTGAACTGAAGGCCTTAGGCTTGCCAGTCAGGTCTTCTACCACGGTATCCAAGCTTTTCTGTCTTGGGCATTTCAGAGATAGAGACTCACTCAATATGTGCTCAGGCTAGGCTGGATCGTGGTCCTCCTATCTATGACAGATGTGTTCCACTAAGCCCGGTCCTCCTTAGTTGAGATGGTAGACATATAGCACCATGCTCAGTCATCGGTTTAGATGATTGTCCCAAACTTAGTTTACAGCAGCCGTAAAGCTCTGGGTTGGTCCTCCACCATTGTACCTCAGTCTCCTCCTGGGTCAGTTGTGAGGAAACAAGGGATCAATAAAGGGGGATCTATGGAGCAGGACCAGGCACAGAGGGAGCGGATGTCAGATAAGGTTCTTGGCAATTCTGTGAACATACGACAGTAAGATAACTGGGAAAGGGCTCAGATGGGGCCTGTTATTAGTGGTGTGACATGTTAGGGATTATGAAACAAAACATGATTCTCTTTCATCATTATCCTATTCCCATGAGGAAGGAAATCCTTCACTGTGTTCAGTTTTGTAGCTGGGGAAAATGAGGCACGGAGAAGCCAGGTGACCAACTCATGACCTCCAGTTGACAGAAAGCTCAGCCTGACTTCTTTGCCATGGTTCCTACGAGAATGTGTGGTATTCAGTACACTTCTTGTGGTGGGAAGTCCACTTCTTGTCAGTCGTGGGACTTGAACTCTGGGCATGGGTGCTGTCTTCGAGCTCTTCAGCTCAAGACTAGCACTCTACCACTTGAGCCACAGTGCCACTTCCAGTTTTCTGGTGGTTCTTTGGAGATAAGAGTCTCATGGATGTTCCTGCCTGGGCTGGCTATGAACCATGTTCATCATACCTCACACACTTAGTTAGGATTATAGTCCTGAGCCACCGGCACCCGGCTTAATTGTAATTCCGACTTCTTTTCTCTCTCTCTTTCTCTGACAGGAACTGGTTGAATGGGTGCTGAAGAGGTGGCCCAGTGTCCCTATGTGGCTGGAACCCAAGGTGGCCCTCTCATTTTGGAGGTGGGCTGTGGGTCAGAAACTGTCTCAGTCAGCCTGTTGAACCAGCCCTATGAGGTAAGCCCCTCTGTGCCCTGGCTAGACTGTGACAGTTGTTCATTGTCCATCCAGCCTTATTGGACTTAATATTGTTTTCTACGTCCTTTTCTAGCAACTGGCCAAAATTATGATACATAGTTATGGAATGAAAATATAATACCATATTAAGAAAGTCATTTAGAGCTCTAGGAATGTGGCTTCATGGAATGGTGATTGCCTACCATGCATGAAAACCTGAGTTCAATTCCTCAGTACCACATAAACAGAAAAAGAAACACTGGGATTGGTTCTGTGCTTCAAGTGGTAGAGTGCTAGCCATGAGAGAAAGAGAAAGCTCAGGAATAATTCCCTAGCCCTGCGTTTAAGCCCAGGGACTATAGGACTGGCAAAAAAACAAACCAAAAAACATAAAAAAACATTTAGTTAGTAAATGCAAAATAAATAATCCATACTTGGAATATATATTGCTCCTTCCATACTAATAGCTGACAATACTCCCTAACTCATGTGCTTTACCTATATTAGGATACTGTGTTGAAAAAAAAAAGTTTTGTTCATTAGGTCACAACAATTAATGCTAGGAATGTGCTTAGATGTCAGGTGAAGATTAATTCTGGAAATTCGAAGATTCCAGGCTTTTGAGGGGGTCACTGCTAATCACAATGAGAAGGATAGTCTAAATGAGATTTGGAAATCTTTTTGGTCAGTCATGGCATCAAAAAGGCAGAGGCAAATTATCAGTTGGGACAAGAGAAGGAATAACTCTAGAAGAAAGGAACAAATGATAGTAACTAGTGCATACCAGAAACCATTCTAGGGAACAATTTTTGGTTATTGAAGAACTAGTTATCAACCAGGCTTATTCTTCATTGCCTTTAGCATTCTAAATCTCTTAGGCTAGTTCTTAATCTCTGTGTGATAAATGTATCTCCTCCTATGTTGTTTTTCCATACCTGATCCCTTTTGGTTTCTAAAAATCTCAGTCTCTCCTAATACTAAATACACCTACACAGTTGCTAATGTAAGGATCGCATAGCTCATGAGTCATTAAAGTAACAAAATGGAATAGGAGGACTTATTTATTGCTACCTCAATTTTTCTGAAAAGTTGCCATGTCATCATTTGATTCAAATTTCCACTATTTGTCTACATAGTGTCATTAAGTGCACTAAGTGGAAATATGAGCTGTATACTGGTGGGTTAAGTCTGTAATCTTAGTTAATCAGGAGGTTGAGACCACAGGATTGCAGTTCAAAGCCAGCCTGCTCTGGAAAGTCCATAAGAATCTTATTTTCAATTAACCACCAGAACCCCAGAAGTGGTGTCATAGCTAAAGTGGTAGAGCACTGAGCTTGAACTGAATAGCTGAAAGACAGCACCCAGGATCAGAGTTCAAGCCCCATGACCAACAAAAAGTGCAAATATGACTTTAAGTTTCCCCAAAAAGGAAGGACAAGGTCAATAGTAATCTTGCAAAGCAGAAAAAAATAATACCATAATGATTCAGTGCACTTTTGCTGAGTTATTTAAGTTATGGCTTCTTGGTTGGACATATTGTCTTCTTTTAAAAATTGTAAAATATTAGCTTTATAATAAACTTCATTTAGTATTTCTTGGTTCAAAACAGAAGTCTTGATGCAGTTGATGTCACTTGGCGTTTTTCTTTTGCCAGTCATGGTGCCTGAACTCTGGGCCTGGGCAATGTCCCTAAGCTCTTCAGCTCAAGGCTAGTGCTCTACCACTTGAGACACAGCACCACATCCAGCTTTTTCTGCTCTTGTGGTGATGAGGAATTGAACCCAGGGGCTCATGCATTCAAGGCAAGAACTCTACTCCTCAGTCACATTCTCAGCCCATCACTTGGCTTTCTTTCTATCTCAGTTCAAAGCAAACCCAGGCAGGAGAGTCTGTCAAACTCTCATCTATAATTAACCACCAAAAAGTCCAGAAGTGGAGGTTTGGCTCAAGCAGTAAAGTACTAGCTTTGGGGGCAGGTGGGCAGGAAAGACATCTATTCAGGGACATGGTCCAGTCTCTGGGAGCAAGCCCCAGAACCAGCACAAACTAAACAAGCAAGCAAACAAAAAACCCAAGGTATTCCTTTGGGACCCTCCTTAAAGGAGTACTGGTCTCAGAAGGGACTGCTTTTGCTGATTAAACTCACTGGATCCTGATTTTTTGGAATCCTTATTGCTATGGAGAACTCAGGACCAGACTAAAGGAATGGATAACTACATCCTGCAACAAGAGACTCATCTCAGGAGTGAAATGTCCATCTCTAAAGCACTTTAAAATCTCCATGCCTTTTTTTCTTTGCAGTAGAATACTTTTAAAACAACGTTATTTTCTTTTGTTCTATGCTGGACCTGAAATGGCACATTATTTCCTTTTGTAATACTCTCAACCAGAAGTTTACAAACAAGTTTTATATGAGTAAAAAGCACACTCGAAAAATCAGGGACAGAGTTTCCCTCAAGCCTTGGATCCTTTAACTGTACAGTAAAAAGGAAAGCACAAATTAACTTGAACTTTGTCATACCTCTACGTTCAATTCCTCTCCTGGGATCAGTTTCCACATCCAGTAATAGGTCCAGTAACAACTTATGGTGTTGCATGAGGTATAATGTTTACTGGCTTCATTGAAAAAGCACAAGGACACCTTTGGACATCATGTAGCAGTGTTTCAGAGACAACTTAGTAAAGAGAAAATATGAAATTTAAATTGCTTATAAATACATTATCCATGAGTACATTGAGTTCAAACTTCATAAATGCTCTGTAAATTAAGGCGAATTTTAAATGGGAAGAGGGTTCTCAGATCATTTTTTTTGTGAGTGTATGTGCTGTGCATTATTTTCTAAGTGAACAAGAGTTAAAAGGAAGAGAAACAATAGCAATAATAGGAGAAGGAGAAGTTCTTTGTTTAAGGGTTCAATACAATATAGAAGGCTGTACAAATAAGACAACATTGAAACAATGAAGCCAAGTTCAGTATGTAGATTTACAGAAGTGATATAGAGAAAGCATTTCTCCTACGTGGAACATGAAGTATGAGGCCACTCCCTTTCTAAATCACACGTCCAATCGTGCAAATTTGTAAAAAGTAGAATAGAAGTATGATTCTGGTTCAATGCCAGTCAGATATAAGAGAATGGACTTAACTGGAAAAAAAGTCCATCCTGAAAGAGCAGGGATTATACTAGCAATGAACCTGGAGGCAAAGATCATATTTCTTTATATTTCCTATATATATATATGTATATATATGTGTATATATATATATATGCATATATGTATATATATACGTATATATATATACATATATGCATATATATATATATATATATATATATAGTTGTTGTTGTTGGTCGTGGCACTTGAACCCTGGGCGCTGTCCCTCTGCTATTCAGCTCCAGGCTAGTGCTCTACCACTTGAGCCACAGTGCCACTTCCAGTTTTCTTGTAGTTAATTAGAGAAAAGAGTCTCCGGGACTTTCCCACCCGGGCTGGCTTTGAACCTCAATACTCAGATCTCACTGCCACCTAGATTAAGATCACATTTCTAACAGTGTATATTCAGCATATGTAATGTGTATGTTCATCTATCTTTATATGAATTCTTGAGTTAAAAATCTGGGCTACAGGTTAGACTTAACACTCACAAAAATGTTTGTAGTTTAAAAGTTGATACTCCTGGAAAAATAAAACTTAAGGATGTAAAGGAGTCTGGGAAGTTCAGTTTGCACCCAGTCTGGGCAGAACAGTCTTTGAGACACTATCTATAATTAACCAGCCAAAGCTGAATTGGAAAAACATTTCAAGTCATGGAATACCACTCATGAGCAAGATTGTTGAATAAGAGCTTGAGGCTTTTGCATACATACACACAAACATACGCATACACACAGAGGCACTTTTATGTGCACACATGAATACACAAATGAAACAACTTTCAGAATATGTAGAAAACTTAGAAAGCAATAGAAAATATGTCCTGCGTAAAACTAGAATCAAGTGATAAATTTTAATATTAAAAAGTCCTCAAGTGAACTTTCTTCAAAAAAGTTTGAGACTATTACATAGGTAGGGATCAGAGTTAGTAAGAAAGTCAAGTAATCATTATTAAAGGGATCGGATCCATGGAGGAATGAATCAGAGACCCCTGCATGTGCATCAGAAAATGTTCATATCCTGTGTCAAATGTTAGAACATCTTTCAAAATTGTACATAAACAATCTGAATAGTCAATGGATAAGATCATCAGAGAAGTTCAGAATTGCTAGTGTGTTTCTAGATTAAATAAAACAACAAACTATGGCTGGGCAATATGATACAAGCCAGGAATTCTAGCACTCAGACTAAGACAGGAGATTAGAGAGTGGAATTACATAGTGATACCTTCCCTGGACCAGGTAGTATAATTTTGTCTCAATAAAACAAACCAAATTACAAGAAAGTAATACACAGTTGGAAGTTTGGGCTAATTTTGTCATTATGTTTTGAGAAGTCAAGTTTCCTATTGAAATGCAATTGATATATAATCCTCAGTTGTATTTTAAATCTCTCTTCATTAAAGAACATTATTAGATGCAAAATAACTTGTGATTCCCATCCAAAATTTGAAAAAGTAAGTAAGCGTCATTCTGTTGGATGCCAAAGAAAGGATGAAGGTTTACAAAACTTAAGCCCCGAGAAATAGCACAGTTCGTCTAATGTAGGAATTTGTGGACCTTGCAAAATTATAATTTAGATTCAAAATAAATAGTTTGTTTTTTTTGTAATTCCATATTCTATTGGATATTACAAAATTCTTTTTAAATAGAAGTTTTAACTGACAAATTCACAAATGATTCTAGCATTCTGTTTGCCTAGAATATTCTTTCAAGAGAGTTATAATTAGAATTTAGTTAATAGATCATTCCAACAGTTCATGTATAAAATGATAATGTGAATAATCTAGACAGAGTTGCCAACAAATGGATGATATTAATTTATAAATTTAGAAAAAACATTTTTTGAGGTTTTGGTATAACATGGTATGAAGAGAATAATTGTGTGACATCTTCTTTCATCTACTTATATGTTACACAGGAAGCAATTTCGTTAATTATATGTCTCTGTATACAATGAGAAAAATGCTAGGTTTGGGTTCATTTTTATTTTATTTTTTTTGGGGGGGAGTCAGGTCCTGAGGCCTGAACTCTGGGCCTGGGCGCTGTCCCTCAGCTCTCCAGCTCAAGGCTAGTGCTCTACCACTTGAGCCACACGCCATTTCCGGCTTTATTTCTTTTTGCTTATGTGGTGCTGAGGAATCGAACCCAGGGCCTCATGTGCGCAAGGCAAGCGCTATACCACTGAGCCACCTTCCTAGCCCAATTTTTGTTTTTGTTTTATTGGTTTGACCTAGGGCTTGAACTCTGGGCCTTGACACTGTCTTTGAGCTCAAGGCTCCTGCCCTACCACTTCAACGTCAGTGCCACTTGTGTCTGGCTTTTTCTGAGAAGTTTATTGGAGATAAGAGTTTAAGGGACCTTCCTGCCTGGATGGGCTTTGAACCATAATCTTCTGATCTTAGTATCCTGAATATCTATGCTAGTTAAAAAAGTATAAATGTAAATAATATTTGCAAGAGCTCTGATCTCAAGAATACCACTGGGGGAAAATTGATGCAACTGAGTTTATTGTGGTGTTCTTTGCAGAACAAGGAGGGCATCACAATACCAGAGGTGCAGTATTTTTTCACAGTAGAGATAAGTTATTCATGATGTAAAATAAGGAAATTTTAAGGTGCACCTTACAAGTTGGAAACTGTTGGGCTAGGATGACTTTATGGCATAAAGCTTGGGATTGCTAACTCTTGAAGAATTATTACAGATGCTTCATAGTTTTATCCTCTACAAGAATGTGGCTATTTTTCTGTTGGCTTCTCAATGTGTAACACACCATTGGAAACTGCATCTATTGCAGAATTACATAACATGAAAACAAGTACTGTTTTGAATCTCTCAGGTATGGAATGTTCAGAATTTGAAAATGAGTACTTATTAGTCATAGGAATTTTGAAGAACACATATATTCTTTCCTAACAACTTATTTAATTTTAAAAGTTATGGGTTTCCATAGAATTAAACTGTTTTCCGTTTTCTGTGTATGAAAGTACTAAATTTATTTTTTTCCAAAATATGCAAGTATATTGTGAAGTATATTGTCTAGTTGGATAACATTCAAGCTGACGACCTTCTGATAAAGAAAGGGTAATTAAATCATATTAGATGCCAAATAGTATTGATTTTTAAAATTTTACTATATAAAGAATAATATTAACTATACCAATACAGTGAAATTTTATTTTATGCAGCTTATTTTTTTAAATTTAATTTTATTGTCAAAGTGATGTACAGTCGGGTTACAGTAATTGTAAGGTAGTGAATACATAACTTTTCAAACTTGTTACCCCCTCCCTCACTTTTCTCACAGTTTTCCTTCACCTACGTACCCCTCACAAGTTGTAATGTATATTTACTACATATTGTCTTGTGAGTATTGTTAATGCATTGGTTTGGCCTTTGTCATTTGTGTCACCATTGTGATGTTCCTCTTCCCTTCCCTAATTAAGGTAAATGTATACACAATACACAGGGTACCAAAATCAAATACAGCAAGGGATAAACCAAAGGGGAAAAACCAAAGAAAATAGAAATCACATAATACATAAAAAGCAACAACCGCAAATAATAATCTCTGATTCCATATCTTGGAGTTCATTTTGTTCAACATCAGCTTATGTGGTCATATATATGCATAACAAAGCCACTGGAAAATAATAATTGTATAAATATATCGTGAAAACAACATGTTAACTGTTTTTCATGGTAAGGGGGTATTAGGATTGGTGAATTCGCAGTTTTGATAAAGGAATTTCAAAAGAGTTTTAAAAATATGACACGTAAATTTTAATTGTTCAAACTTTTAAACAACGTAGCCTATTAAGAAAATTTAAAATTGCCTGGGAAAATAGGCTTTCATGCAAAGAAATCCATGGAGATTTAGTGGAGAGGGAGCAATATGAGTGAAGATGACACTAAACAATCAAACCTCAGAAACCTTGCTGTAAATCCTGTAGCTTTCCTTGAAAACTGTCCTTACCCAGGAAATATTCTCTCACTGTGTGAAACAAGGTTATAGTGCAATTTAATTCAAATTTCTTTACAAAAAGACATCAAAATTTGTGAATTGACCTTTAATTACCAAACAGTAATTCTCTGAAAAAGATAATTTGGGTCAAAATACTTAGGGAGAAAGTGCCCTCCACAATGAAAAAAGGTATTGGGTTTACACTTTTGGTTTGTAATACTTTCCACAATGTCTTTGCCCGTGAAGCACTGAAACACAGAAAAAAATCTGATTGGATACTTCCAACCAGTGATTTCACATTTTTAATTGGCTCACAAATATAAATCCTTATTAAAATGAGATAGTGAAGACTTGTCTTTTTACATAAGACAAAAAGTTTTTGGTTCAGAAAAGAATTGAGCACATGGAAAAAGTAAGAAAACAGTGTTCTTAGAAGCACTAGCTAAGAAAATTGGCTTCAGCAGTGGAGGGAGGCCAAAACTTTTTGATATAAATTGTAATATTTTTGCTACCTAAAGTGATTTTACAGAGCCGATTTGGCTCACTAAAATGCAGAACGGATTGAGTGAAGACATGAAAATAAATCTCACATCCAAAGAGGCAACTTAAAAGAGTTTTAAAGGAGAAACCATGAAGATGTAGCAGTGGGGGAGGCCTTAGAATCCTTCAGCTTCACTAGACTTGGAGCCAAGAAGCTGTGATTAATTGGAAATCAGGCAAGAGCTAAGAGGAGGACATAGAAGTAGGACATAGAAGCATTGTCCTTTGTAACAGGCACTGCCATCCAAGGTATGGGTGATTGAACTTTATTCTCTGCCATACATCTTGTTGATCAAATGCAAGACTAAGAGAAAAATAATCTATTGAAATGATTTTGCAAAGAATAATTTCACTGTTCCTGATATGGCATCTAAGGACACTCTTAAGTGAGAAGATAAAAGTGGAGTATTCTGCGGTTTCCTCTAAGCATCTCGTTAGCAAAACATATCTTTGAGATTAGAAGTGATTGAACCAAAAAGTGGTGGAGTACTTATGTTTGTGGGCACTTTAGACACAAGAAGACTTTCTTTTTCTTTCTTTTTTTTTTTTTTTGGGTCCAGTCGTGGGACCTGAATTCTGGGCTTGGGCGCTGTCCCTCAGCTCTTCAGCTCAAGGCTCGCGCTCTACCACTTGAGCCACAACGCCACTTCCGGTTTTTTTCTTTTTGCTTATGTGGTGCTGAGGAATCAAACTCATGGCCTCAAGCATGCAAGGCAAGCGCTCCACCACTGAGCCACCTTCCCAGCCCAACACAAGAAGACTTTGAAGGTAAAAGAAAAACGGATATCCAAATATTTGTGATCACAGTTTCTTGGACTGGTTTTTTTGGAGACAAAGTTTTACATTACATTTTGTCCTGATTATCATCAATGTTGGGTTTTTATGGCAACCAAATGCAGGGGTGAAGTTTAATGGACTCCCGTGAACAAGTAAACAGCATGATAAAAGAAATGGCAAATAATATTTAGTGAATTACTTTCACCAACTACTTTTCCAGAACAAAGAAGGAAATATATAACTCAAAATCAATTGATTTAAAAGTATGAAGAAAGAGTAGTGAAGAGAGATGAAAGAAAACATAGAGAATTGTTTTCTCTCCAGCAGAGTAATGGGTTCTTGATCTTTTCTATTGCATTCTATCTTCACAAGCTATCAAGTGTGGCTCAGGACTGCACTATCCAGTTCAGACAGAGAGAACTCACAGAAGGAAGATAACATTTGCAGCAGATAAAGTTGATTTATAACCTGAGGCAATCTATTTCTCTGTTCTAATTTCTCCCCTACTCCAAAATGCCCTCTTTGAATAATTTTGTTTGCTTGTCCCAAGACTTCCCTTCATTAACTGCTTAAAATTTTGAGAGGTCATATTCATACTCTCTAGAGATTGCTGTTTGGTTGTAATTTTTGTGTGATTTTTCACTGAATTTCAAAAGGTTGTGCAAGTGTGTTACAGTTAAATATGTCCATCTAATTGTCCAATGCTCCTGGATGAGATTCACTCCTATCATTGTCAACCAACTCCTTCTCCAAAATTTATTTCAGATTTACCACTTCCTTTATCACATGTGTACATTGATATTCTAGCTGTACTTGCCCCTTGTTCCATTTTTCATTCATTCTATGTATTTACTATTATTCCTCTCTGGCTTCAACTTCCTGATAATCATTCTGTTAAACTGTCTGTTAATAGTTTAAAAGGTTTATATACATTCCATGGAGTTTCAATCCTGCATATACTTGAACTTATGTCATCTTATATTTCCATAATTCATTCATCTGCTATAAGAATTCATAAGACTGGAGACATGAAGCACCTAGACATGATTTAATTCTCATCCATTTGGAAGATTAATCTTTAGTCAACAAGAAAGTTTAAAAATGGTTTAGAATGTATTCCAAACTACCAATTTTATAAATGGCTTTGTACAATGGTGTGTGATTATTTTGTTATACATGGGATAATATTTTCTACTACATTTAAGTTTTGGAAAAAAGAAAATTAAAATTTAATATTATAGAGGAATATGATAGAAATAAAAGACAGATTTTATGTTTGTCACATCTCTGATGAGTACCCATATTCAAGACTTACTATGTTAGACAGATAGGGAAAACATAAAATAACATATGATAAGGCAACTATTTGGGACTTTTTAAAATGTACCTTATTAAATAATGAAATTTACTTTATTAGGTAACGTTTGGGTTTGAAATATGGGAGGCTGAGATATTTAACAAATTTTGAAAGACACCTAATGAATAACACAAACGGTGGGTGGTACTATTTCTACAGTTTAATGAATGGTTGAACCTGATTGGCATTAGTGCTGGGTAAGTAAATCAACTCTACTGTAACTCTATTGTAACTCTATTGCCACTAAGTATCATCTATTTGTCAAATGTTATTTTGGTGAATGTGATTTTTTTTGGTAGGTCGTGGGGCTTGAACTCTGGGCTTGGGCACTGTCCCTGTGCTGTTCAGCTCAAGGGGAGCACTCTACCACTTGAGCCACAGTGCCACTTCTGATATTTGAGTGGTTTATTGGAGATAAGAGTCTAACCGACTTTCCTGCCCGGGCTGGCTTTGAACCGTGATCCTCAGATCTCAGCCTCCTGAGTATTTAGGATTACATGCATGAGCCACTAGCACCTGGTTTGCGAATTTGATGTTTCAAAGTTTATTTGAAAAAGAATACACTTTCAGGAGATTAAATATTTTGAGAATGACAACATTTTTATACCACAGAACCAAGTTTTACTGAAGTACCTGTGTATTTTTTTATTGTGAAAATACTGTACACAGGGGTTACAATTACATGGACAAGATAATGAGTGCATTTCTTATCAAGCATTGTAGCCTCCTCCTTTGTTTCCCCTTCCCATCCCTTCGCATCCTCCCCCTGCTCCCCCGACACGATCCTCCCCACCACCACCCCCCCGGACCAAAGTTGTAAAGTTTGTTTTTGACATGGCAACTTGTACATCTCACAGTGTTATTCAGCAATAAGGATCTTCTCAATTAATGGTTTTTTTGTGAATTACATTTGACCTCTAAGTCAAGTTTTCCTGGCCTTTATAGACCAGTTGTGGATCTATCCTTCCAGGAGCTATTTTTCTGGCCCACTTATGCTGGACTGAAATTGTTCATTAATCATTAGGGGAGGGGTATTAAAAATAATCTTGTGACACTTTGTGATCTTGTCCACTCATATGGGCTGGTCATTTGTAAATTGAAAGCTTGAATTGCAGTACTTTCTCTTAGATTTTGTGATCTCATCCTTCATTTTAAGTTGACTTGCATTTCACTATTGCTTACTGCTAATTCCTGCTTCTCAAGGAATTGAGGCCCTGAAATATTATAGGAAATGAGAAATTGACATGGATCTTCAAATACTTTCTATTGGCAGGTTGCCTGGGCCTAGTAGAGAAGTCTTGACCCTGTTATCTGATGATGTGGGTAACTGGGACATGGGATCCTAGAACCCATACATTTTGCAGAAGATAAATATCTTGCATACATGATATCAGAAAAATTTGCATATAATCAATAGGTATGCTTCAGAAATATGGAGAAAAACAGTTTGGAACCAGCGAGTTAAAACAATAAACAGAGCAGCAGAGTAAAATCCTTTATAGTTTAGAGGAAAACAACATTTTTTTTTACCATGTGAATTCAGAAGAACAAGAACACTTAGAAGGTATCACAAGTTTATAGTGAAGACATTACATTGATACTTTTCATATTCTCGTATGTATTCTAAACCTAATTATTTATATTCCAATTCTCTTTATTGGAATAAATAATTATCAATTTATTTGTCAAATTATCAATTTATTTTACTAAGGTTCACTGTGTGAAATATGAAATCAGCACATATAAATATAAAATATCTAACTATATATAATATAATAAAAAGGGCACATGTTTTGCATTGTTCTGTTGTGGTTAGGGTATCAAAGACAACTCTGTTTTAAAGTATTATTGCATTATCTGTACCTCAGTGTTAGGTAGAGTTAGACCTAAAGCTTTAACATTTGTAGAGGCAAGAGGAAACACTGTGATTAAAACATTACCAATTTAAGGCCTAATAATGAGGAGAAACATGGACTTCTCCTGGAGCTATGGAAATATTTGGTGATAGAAAGTCAGTAGTGTAAGTTCCTGCCTGGTTGGAAGGTAGACAGGCCAGACATCAGGAAATCATGCATATGAAGAATTTTTTCACCTTGGCGTTAACCTACTTTTGAAATGGTAGGTATAATAAACACTTAAATTTTGATAAAATACCTTCTAGTCTGAACAGTTCTGTCCGAAATGTTCATCTCTCTATGATCCCTTGTAACTAAGATTAGTTTTGTTCCAGTAAGACAATCTATGCTGTCAGGGTAGGATATTCTGGTTCGTCTGTTCCTACATGGAAGAAGGATAAAGGGTCAGGTAGACATTTGTGCCAGTAAGACCTCATTTGGGAAAATTTAAGCTGGAGAAGTTTAGAAGTAGCTCTTAAGCAAGGCTTACTTTGAAACTATTAGCTCCACAAAGCTAACTCAGTTACATAAATAAGTACTTGAAAAAGCCATCACCTTAGGACCTAGCTATAAGTGCTTCAAAGTATGATCAAATCTAAAATGAAAAAGCCTTAAAATTGTCATTGACAGAAAAACATAAATGAGAGCAATTGACTGAACAATATAAATTTTTTCCACTATACACATTATTTTAGGGAAATAAGATCAATAGTATTGTTATGAACAATAAGGTTTCCTTGCTACAAATAGGCACCCAAGGATATAAGCCTGTATAAAGATTGCATCATTAATTACTTAAATTTAGAGGATACTACCTGCTTCAGTAGTACGTATACCCAAATTACAACAATACAGAGATTAACATGACACTTGCACAAGGATAATATGGAAATATGTGAAGTATTCCATATTTTTCATTCTTCAGTTGCAGAAATGAAAAACAGTTATTAAGAAGTTGATTCCAAAATTACAAGCGTAACAATATATGCAAGTGTTAGAATTAAACATTAGTTTGACATCAGCGTATTAAATCTTCACCTTAGAAAGGCCTTTACATAGAATAACCTTTACAAAACTTTTGAAATTAGTTAACATTGTCATTTTATCCCAAAGAAACATACTACTATAAGAACCTAGAAAAAGGGACTGGGAAGGTGGCTCAGTGGTAGAGAGCTTGCCTTGCATGCTTGAGGCCCTGTGTTCGATTCCTCAGCACAACATAAGCAAAAAAAAGCCAGAAGTGGCGCTGTGGCTCAAGTGGTAGAGTGCTAGCCTTGAGCTGAAGAGCTGAGGTACAGCATCCAGGCCCAGAGTTCAGGCCCACGACTGGACCAAAAAACAAAAACAAAAACAAGAACCTAGAAAAAAGTAATCTTAAATTTTCTATATGGAATGCAATCTGAAAGGACACATTTATTAATAAATATATATATTATAAAACAATGTTGAATTCAAAGTATATCTAGGAAAGAATGAAATAGATTATGGATATTATGCAAACACAGAATATAGAATATTTTAAAATACACTTTTTTCAGAAAAGAACCAGAAATATCTTTAGTTTCTGTACCACTCATTTCAACAGATAAGATCAAATTATTTCTGATTAAAAAATCTTAAACTGTGCAGAAATCATTACAGATGTACACAAACAACTCACATTTTGACATCAAAGCCAGGCAATTCACTTGGAAAAATTCCACGGAATTTTTACATTAAGATATTGCTGTTATTTGGATTGTGAAAATATTTTGTATGGACACAAAGAATGGACTGGCATTTTGATGTTTAAGAAACGTAACTGATATCTTAACTATGCTAAATAATGCTGCAATGAACATAGTTGTTCTGGTAGCTTTAGTATGGTCTTGTTTGATGCCTCTAAGTAGATGAATGGATTAAGAAAATAGAATCCTATGGAATGGAATTTTATGCCTCCCTCAGAAAGAATGACATTGCCCCATTTGTTAGGAAATGGAAAGACTTGGAAAACAATATATTAAGTGAAGTAAGCCAGGCCCAAAGAAACGTATATCCTATGGTTTCCCTTATTTGCAATAACTAGTATATGTCTGAGACAAGCAGAAATGGTCAGATAAGTTGATGTTAGGTGAAATGAACCCCAAGATAAGGATTCGAATGTTTTTTTTTTCTTTCTTGCAATTGTTTCTAACATATTTATAAGATGATTTCTTTGTTGCTTTGTATGTCCCTCTACCACCGTATAACCCCCGCTTTAATTGTATTTGGTGTTGGTATGATTTGTGGAGGGGAAGGAAAAAAACAAATTGTTTAAATAGGGATACAGGTTGACCCATTGCAACAATGAGATATACAAGATGTCATGTAGAAAAACGAACTTTACAACTTTGGCCAGGGGGAGGGTTAGTGAGGGGGGAGGGGAGTAGGGGGGAGATGAGAAGTTATGGGAAGGGGAAATAAAGGAGGAGCCAACAATGCTTGGTAAGAAATGTACTCATTACCTTGCCCATGTAATTTTAACCCCTCTGTATGGTGTTTTCACAGTAAAATAATAAAATTCAACAAAAAAAAAGATAAAAGAAAAGAAACTTATCAGAAACATTACAATTTAATAGAACAATTTGTACAGCCTTCCACAACTTCAAAGAGGTAGTGATGCATACTTATCCTTTTGGTAATATCAAAGGCAGTTTCTTCCAAGTTGTTCTTCAGACCTGGTTTGATATAATGTTTCAAGAGAAGGAGATCCAGTGTATTTTTGCTATCTATATTCCCAGGAGCAAGATGCAAGGGAGTCAAGAGGCGTTTAGTTTGGGCATTGGTATCTGCATCATGATGAAGTAAGAAAGACACCACACTGGTATTATTACACGAGTAAGCACTGCACAGGTGTGTCCAGCCATTAACAATTTTTGCATGAATATCTGCTGCTTGAGCCACCAACTCATGGCCAATGTATAAGTGTCCACTGTAGGCTTCCCGATGAAGAGGGGTATATTCATTGTCATCCCTAGTATTCACATGAGTGGCCTTTATGGAAGGTAGTCAGAACACTCTACTAAGCCGATTATTTTCAGCAGCTCAAAGAAGAAATTTGCTTGATCCTACTCCATTTTTTTTCTTGCAATTTATACGATTTCTCACTTTTTCATTTTGTTACTCATCTTCATGACTAGAGACTTTCAGTGCCAGTGGGAATAAGGTGTCCATGTATTTCCCCAATATTTCATATTTTTTGAACTTGTGGGAAAAATACAGTGAATTTTCTGCATCTTTTTTTTCATGATGATTTATTTTCTCTTTTTACATTTTTATTATTCTAAATCATTCTAACTGGAAAGTTGGGAATTGATGGAGAGCCGAGGAAAGATGTTCCTCCGTATTCAAATGTACAGACTGAAAATGAGGATCACTGTTGTCTTCATGTGCAGCTTTTTCCAGGAATGAGAAAATTGAAGGTGGCTCAGGGGTAGAGTGTTTGCCTTGCATGTACGAGCAATGGCAGGTCATGTCCACTTTGCAGCCTTGTCATTCAGACCCACGGTGCAAAGAAAAAGACGTAATACCCCAGCCCTCTGAAGCTTGCCACTTTTTGTGGTATCCTACTTTATTTCTTCCTGCAAACCCTCAGGGCCTAGGATCCCAGGATCGGGTATGGGTCCAGAGACTGCATCACAGCCTAGGGTGATGGAAGCTGAGTCAGAGTTGCCACAACCTGAGTTCAAGCCCCGTGGTTGGCAAAATAAAGAATAAATAAAACAATTAATTAACTATTTAACTAAATTAAAAAGAAATAAACCTCTCTAGTTTGGAATTTCTGCCAGTTTCCTTCCTTAGCCTGGGATTTGAACTCAGGGTATTGGTAAATCTGTAGCAATGTGAGGGTAGGTGCAGAGTTGCCACTACTTGAGTTCAAACCCCGTGCCAGCCAAAAATAAAAAAAAAAGTCACTGAGCTCTGCAGGGGGAGTAGTCGTGGAGATGGGAGGGAAGGGATGGTAGGGGGAAAACAAACAAAGAGGAGGCAACAATGCTCAATAGGAAATGAACTCATGACCTTGCTCATGTAACTGTGATCCCTCTGTACAACATTTTTTGCAATAAAAATGTACAAAAAAAGAAACAATGTAGTGCTCAGAGAAGCACTTTGGAGGTAAGGTAAGGATGTCTGAAAAGCTGTACAAAATTCTACAGTGCTTTTTAAAAAAATGCTCTTTATGGAACTTAATGAACATAACTGCTTTCATTAAAAAAATTAAGCCACTGTCATGGAACTGGGGCCAGTATTTCTGTAATTGCTGTGATTTGATCTCACCCTCCTGGTAACTCTTTTGCACCATGGGTGAAGGGGAAGCTTACTGTCTTTGAGGAAAAAAATTCAGGCTAGAGTTCTGAGGCCCCAAATGAATGCCCTGCAATGGAAAAAAATATTTCTATACATGTGTAATATATGATATATACTTACATATGTATGTTTATTACATATTATTTTTATTATTGATTTTGTATTTTATTTTTTATTTGATTCATTTATTTATTGTTTATTGTATTTAGTATTACTGTACACATAATATTTAGTACATGTTTTACATCTATTATAAAATGATTCACAATAATTTAGGACATTGACTCATTTTCATTTATACTTTATTAAGTTTTGAAACATGATACATAATTAAATGGAAGCATTTGTTACAGTCTTCACATGTTTAGAGTCTCTCCCACAGATGAGTTTTGTCTTCTTTATCTTTGGACACCTTCCTATAGGGATTTCGTTAGATGATTTATAATCAGAGGCCTTTTCTTGAGGATAGGCAAGTTGAGGAATAAAATTGTAAGGGTGGGGCTAGAATTGTGACTTAGTGGTAAGGAGCTTGCTCAGCATGCATGAATCCCATGGTTTGAATCCTCAGTACCACATACTTAGAAAAACTCAGAAGCTGTGGAGTGGCTCAAGTGGTAGATCTCTATTCTTGAGAAAAAGAAGCTCAGAGACAGTACCCAGGCCATAAGATCAAGCCCCAGGACTTTCAAAAATAAAAGGCCAGATTCTGGTGGCTCACATCTGGAAAAGTAGGAAAGCCTGTTAGACTCTTATCTCCAATGAACCACCAAAAGACACTGTGGCTCAATTGGTAGTGTTTGCCTTGAGCTGAAGGGCTCAGGGACAGTGCCCAGGCTTGAGTTCGAGACACACAACTGGAAAAAAGTGAGGGTTAATCAAAGTATTTTTCCTATTTGCTAATTAAGAGAATGTTCTCTGGAAAATGAATGCTGATGTATACCAGAATTGGAGTCAGAGCTCAAGGTTCAAGTTTAGTAGATCCATATGCCCAGCTTCTGAGACTCTAGCATTATAACCTTGTGTGCTACAGGGTTCTGAAAGAGTTAATATGCTCCCCAAGCCCTTTGTGATAAGCAGTTGACTTGTACTGAAAATGTCATTACAGTTCTGAACCTAGCAGAGAATCAGTTGCTCACGCCCATCACCCTAGCTTAGGAGGCTGAGGTCTCAGGATCACAGGGTAAAGTCAGCCAGAGTAGGAAAGACTATGACACTCTGACTTCCACTTCTGAAAGGTCAGATGTTCAAGAGCTTCCTGGGTTTCCCTTGGTGATGAGAATTTACTTGCACTCTAAATGTTCTTACAGTTCTCAAGCTATAGAAGCAGGAAAGAAACATTATTGACCCATCCTGGGTTCAAATTAAGTTCTCATGGTCCAAGCCCTAGCCCTGTTAGCAGGAAGAACTCCACTGTATCACTGTATTTGAAGGACAGAAAATAGTTGCAAAAGCCAGGCTGGGTGAGAGACCAAGGCCTGCAGGATTAGGAGGCAGAAAAGACACACTCAACAGGAAAGTGAGCTGCAAAACCACTTATTCATTCCAGGCACAACCAGCAACCGGGGGGGGGGGGGGCTTCAAACATTTGTTAGAGTTACACCAGGGTCAGGCTTTTCTCAGCCTCTTCAAACAATGACTGATTAACCTTCCTCCCTCAGGTGAAGGGAGCCTCAAGCTATCTTTAGGTTACCAATACAGAACCAGTTTAGTGTGTGAGTGTGTGTGTGTGGGGGGGGAGGAACAGAGTTGAAAACCCTGATCTCTGGTTTTAAGGAGTGGGTTTTTCACTCTTCATCTGTCAGATTTGAAGGCCCTTCTTCTACCTCGGTGAGTCCATTCTCCTTCCTTCATTCTGCCCATCATTAATGCCAATCCCTAGTCCAAGGAGAAGCAGGGCCGTTTCTCTTCTCTCTCCAAGCAACTTAGTTAGAACCTGGCTCTTCCCTCTTGGCTCTGGGGCCCTCATGTGCCTGAGAAGCGGGAGAGAGACAGTCTTCCTGCTCTGTGGTTATGTGAATGCGATACTAGTATCCTGGCAAACTGCAGAAGGCCTCATGACTGGTAATTGTTCCCTTCTTCCCTCTTGACGTCCAAGAACAGATTCATCTATCATCTTTGTATCTATCTATCTATCTATCTATCTATCTATCTATCTATCTATCTATCTATCTATCTATCTATCTATCTATCTACCCACCCACCTACCTACCTACCTATTTATCTCTTTGCCAGTTCTCTGTTGAACTCAAGGCCTGGGCACTATCTGTAGCAATCTATTACTTGAGTCACAGCACCAATTCTGGCTTTTTCTGTGTATGTGCTACTGAGGAATCGAACCCAGGGTTCTTGCATGCTAGTCAAGCAGTCTCTCACTAATCCACATTCTCAGCCCCCTCATCTTTTTCTTAATGGTAGTTTTATATAAGTAGGCTGCCATTTTTCGTCCCCAAGTTAATTTTTCTGAATACCGGTTACCTCTAAGAAACCTGATCTTGTCTTCCCTTGCCTGATTTGTGATTGTTCCTGTGTTGGCCTCATAATAAAATGTAAATAAACCCTGCTGAGAGCCTAAGTGTGCATCATATAAGGACACTGGCCTGCAACCCTGGAAGAGAAAAGCGATGGGCCTGAAATGAAGATTATGATGCAGTTTGTGCAACAGGCATCTCTGAAAAATAAATCAGTAAATAAAAGCAGAAGCATTGCATATGGTCTGTATCCACTCAGGGAGCTATTACACACATAAGTAGGTAAGGCACTGATACATAACTTGGCCTTCTCTCTTTGAATTTTTTTTTGTGGCCATCCCAGGGCTTAAACTCAGGGCCCTATGGAATCCTGAGTTGTGTTACTCAAGGCTGATGCTCTACCACTGCCACAGCTCCACTTCCAGCCATCTGGTCGATAAAAATTGGACATGAGCACCTCGCCGGCTTTCCTGCCTGCTCTGGCCAGTATCTCCTGCTTGGCTTTGTCTCTCAAAGCTGGAGCTCTACCCTCTGGGCCACTGCTCCATTCTGGTTTACTGGTGGTTTATTGGAGAAAAGAGGCTCACAACTTCCTGCACAGGCTGGCTTTGGACGGCAATCTCCTGAGGAGGATTCTAGCAACTTTCCTCAGGGATTCGCCAAGGAACTGCTCCACACAAACCTTTAGTCTAAATCTCAAGAGGTACTAGAGAAAAACAAAAACTGGAAGATGTTTCTAGTGTGTTCTAGATACTTAAGGTTGGAAACATTCATAATTATTAGGTCATTTTATAGGCAAAAGTAGCACTTCAGACTGCATGAGGATCGTTCCAGGTTTCGATCCACTCATCCTGAGACTGTAAATTTACTGCAGCTCAATGCTAAGTGACTGAACTGGCATGTCCTGTGGACATTTGCTCCCAAATCCTGGAACACTCCTTTCTCACTTTTGGCTGCAAACCTGTGACCAGAGTAGAAGATGAGGAGAGAAAATCGTTTTCAGAGAAAGCAGCTATAAAGAACATTGGGTAGTTTACTTATAAATTAAAACCAATGGAATGACCCTGTTAAGAAGTCAGCTTGTCCAGAGTAAAAAATGAAGAAGGAAAGAAAAGGAAGTGCCAGTGGCTGCTGACTCTAATCTCAGCTCTGAGGAGGCTGAGATGTAGAGAACCTTAGTTTGAATCCAGACAGTATTGGAAAGTCCATGACACTGTTATTTCTTTTTTTTTTTTTTTTTTTTTTTTGTTTTCCCCCTACCATCCCCTCCCTCCCTCCCTTCCCCGAGATCACAGAAAAGCCCAGATGTGGGGCTGTGACTGAAGGTTAATGCAATACCTGAGCAAAAGCAGCTCAGGGATAATGCTTAGGCTCATAATCCAACCCCAGGACCTGCCCTCGCAAAAAGGGCCTGTACCTCCATGTCTTTGCGTATGTATGGATGTTCCTTTAGGTATAGTTTCAGAGTACTCATAATGAACAGCACCAAACTAGGAAATTTGTTTTTAATACAATGATTTCATAGCATAGAGAGTGCTTTCGAAACAGTGCATGTTCAGGGACTCTCCTTACTGTTCCCAGTGTAGCCTGAGGGTTTCTTCCCACCCCATGCTGTGGGAAGAAGTCTCACTCATTGTATGAACTGGCAAACAAAAGGCCTTACTCCTGTACAGCGGTGAAACAACTCCATTTGGACCAATTAGTGAGGATGAGTGTGAGTAGGATCTGAAGGCCAGGAGAAAAAGGCCTCTTTGTACCCCAAGCTATCTCTCTCCCCAGTTCTCTGTTTTGACAGGATGCCTTCATTTTTGTAACCTCCCTTGGCAGGCCAAGTTCCCTGCACTTATCCTGCCTTTGTGAGACTATATTCCGGTGTTCAGATACAGTGCTCAATATAATTAAGGAGTTCTTCAGGCAGAAAACTAGGATATTGAACCTAATGAAATGTTTAATTGCAGGCGATTATGGGCCTGTGATGCCTTTCCTAGGTTTCTGGAACCTTGGGAAATCCAAGCACATATCACATATCAGAAAGATTCCTGTCATCTAGGGATGGTGAAGCTCATCATGTTTTGAAACATTTGACCTCTCTTTGTTGGGCCCTGGGTGGCTAGGTTTTGGGTTGAACACAGGGCCTGGGTGCTGAACATGAGCTCAGTGCAGAAGCCTAGTGCTTTACCATTCTGTGTCTTAGTTTCACTTCTGGTCTGTGTGTGTGTGTGTGTGTGTGTGTGTGTGTGTGTGCGTGTGTGTGTGTGTGTGTGTGTGTGTGTGTGTGTGTGTGACCCTGTGTGTGCGTGCAGACACCAGTAATGGACCTTGAATTCAGCACTGTACCTTGTTTTTCTTGAACAAGGATAGCTCTCTCCCACTTGAACCACAGAGCTACTTCAGGCTTTTTGCTAGTGAGGTGGCCCTGAGAAATCAAGGCCAGGGTTTCATATATGCAAAGCACTCTACGGCACATTCCCAGCCCTCTACTTCAGGTTTGTTAGTTTGTTTCTGCTTTTTTGTTGTTGTTCGTTGTAGCAGATGATGTATGGGCCTGCGTGCTGTCCCTGAGTTCTTCAGCTCAATTCTGGTGCTCTACCACTTGAGCCACAGAGCCACTTCAGGTTTTCTGGTGGCCCATTGGAGCTAAGTGTCTCAAGGACTTTTCTGCCCCAGACTAGCTTTGAACCATGATCCTCAGATCTCATCCTCCTGAGTAGCTAGGATGACAGGCATGAGCCACAAGTACCAAGCTTCCACTTCAGGTTTCTTAGTGTTCAATTGGACATAATAGTCTCATAGGACCTTTTGTGTATGAGATAGTTTGGAACCCAGATCCTCAGATCTCAGCTTCCTGAGAAGGCAGCTATCGACCCCTAGGTCATGGCACTCTGCTGCAAGGGGGTCCGTGGTTCCACATGGTGGAGTGGTAGCCATGTGCCCAAGAGGTAAGGGTCAGAGCCTAGGCCCTGAGTTCAAGGTGATGACTTAGCCAAAGCAGAACAAAACAATTGTCTTCAGGAGACAACTCACTAGTCTTCAGTAATACATAATTTTGTCCCTGCCATGGAGACATATCTGAACTCAAACTTCTTGTCTGCATAATCATCTCAGTATGTAGCTCTTACAAGGACCCAATGAAAGAATGAATCCTGAGAAGGACACAGCACGTGGCACTCTTCGCATTACTCAGCACACAGCATCCTGTGAAAGACTCAGAACACAGCACCCAATGCAGGACTCAGCACACTGCACCCTGTGAAAGCCTCTACACATAGCTCCCTGTGCAAGACTCAGCACAGAGCACCCTATGAAGGACTCAGCACATAGCTCTATTCCAAAAGTTGTGATTAGAATGAGGGAAATAATAGAAATATACTGTGACATCATGAATATTGTGACATCACATTGCTAGATGTAATGACTATTGTGTCACATTATCACATCACAAATCTGTTCTGACTTCATCACATTTGTGCCAACAAATCCCTTTGGAATCCTCACAATCACATTCTAAAATTATATACTCATTGTGAGTTAATGACAATTGAGGCATGTCATTGTCACATCAGCAATCTGCTGCGACATCACAAAGGTATTTTGAAATCATCACTATTATGGCATCACCAACTTATTGTCACATAACACTCTTATGACATAATTTGATATCATATTGTAATTGTGATATTACTGTACCATCATGTTTTCACAAATCTATTATGCCCTCACATCTTAGAAAATTCATGGCCTTTGGGATATCAAGTTCTTTCTATGAACGTGTTTCGTTGTGAACTTGTAGCAATTGAAATTTGAAATAAGATGTGACATTACAAACTAGTTTTGACATCACTAACCCAGTTTTATATCATTAACATTTTGAAAACTGAAACCTGTTAGGAATTTTAGCACTTTTGACAAAACACATGTGTCATCACAGTTCATTTGTGTATGTCATTATGATTTCATTCTCATATCCTCACTATATACTAATGGCAATTAAGATCTGACATGCCATTTTGACATCACAAACCCTTTGTGACATCATATCCAATTTGACATCATACTGTTGTTATGACACCATCAGCTCATTGTGACATCATCAAGCTACAGTGACATCATAGCATTGCCATTTTGCTGTCATAGACACACTGTGAATGTACTGTGAATGTATATCCTGTGATTTCATAATATTTCAAATGTGGCATATCAGTTGATATCAGAAACACATTGTGACCTCATAACCATTGTAACATTATAAACCCTGTGTGACGTCATAACCAGTGTCATATCACATTGTTATTATGACATCTTTAGCTTATGGTGACATCACAAAATGACAATGACATTATAGCATTTGCCATTATGTCATTGTGATATCACAGTCACATTATGAATACCTGATCTGTGATTTCATTGTATTTGAAATGGGGCATATGGGTGGATATCAGAAACTCATTGTGTTGTCATAACCATTGTCACATCAAAATTCCCTTTGTGACATCAATTTGGCAATGTGACATAACAAAGGCAATGTGATGCTACTCAGGCACCGTGATATCACAATGGTCATGAACTCACAATGGGTTTCTGATATCAACAAACATGCCACATTAGAAATAGAATCAAATAACATAATAGGCAAACACAACGTGTATATGACATCAGAATGACAATGTGATGTTACAGTGCTATGATGTCATTGTAGTTTTACATGTCAAAATGAGCTGATGGTATCATAATGGCAACATGATGTCACAATTATGATGATGTCAGAAAAGATTTGTTATGTTTCAATGGTATGTCTGATGTCAGGTGTCATTAGTTCCCCATGAGGATATGGATACAAAAAAAGTTCTGTGATGTCACAGAGGTCACGTGTGTTTTCAAAGGTGGTAAGAGGTCATAATAGTTTAGTAATGGCATGATGTGATCCATAATGTCACAATGGAAATGAGATGTCACAATGGAAATGAGAAGTCTTATTGGGTTTTTGATGTCACATTGGTGATGAGGTCACAATGGTTTTGTGATGTCAGTTTATTTGTAATATCAGAATGATATATCCAATTTCAATTACTCATAATTCAATGTGAGGATACCAGGTGATAGAAGAAGCTTCATAGTATGAGGTCATAGCATGTGAAAACCCAATAGGACAGTGATTTTACAATGACAATGTGATGTCTCAACATCATGTTATAATCATGTTGTGAGGTCACAATTGGTGACACCATACTAATGAGGGGTCACAATAGATTTGAGATGTCCCAAGGGGTTGGTGATGTCACAATGGCATGTAGGATCTCAATTGTCATTAATTCATTATGTGTATATGAGTTTGGGAAGGGATTCTGATGTCACCAAAGTATATGTAGTCACAAAGGTGAAGAACTAACAGGTCTGAGATGTCCAAAGTCACACAATGGTTATGATGTCCAGTGGTGTGATATCATGATGTTACACTGGATTTTAGATATCTCATGTCATATCTGAAATATGAGGTCGAACACAGTATTTCAACTCACAAAGGGCCTAAGATACCACAATGGCATTTCACAAAAATTATGAGGACAGGAGAAGTATTTGATGTCACAGTGAGTTAGTGATATAATGAAGGCAATGTGCTGTGACAAAGATTTGATGTCACAAAAGTTATGAGTTCACAATGGTTTCCTGAAATCAACTCACATGACACATTTGAAATTGAATGAAATCAAAGAATAGGCATTCACAATGGGTCTATGACATCCAAATGACAATATGATGTCAAGGCAGCAATGTTTGATAGGAAATGTACTCATTACCTTGCTAATGTAACTGCAATCCCTCTGTACACTATACTTACAATAAATAACACGCAGAAGAAAAAAAAAAGAAAAAATGGTATGGTTTCATTGGTATTTGGTGATGTCACAATGAGATGATGATGTCATGATGACAATGTGATTTCACAGTCATAATTATTGCTCAAAGTATTTGTGATGATACAATGCTATGTGTGATCACAATTTTCATTAGTTCACTATGAGGATATGGGTACACAAAGGGTCTGTGATGCCACAGAGGTCATGTGTTTTCTTAAAGGTGCTAAGAGTTCACAATAGCTTTGTGATGTCACAATGTGATTGCGAAGGCACAACAGCAATGTGATGTCACAATGGGTTTGTGTTGTCACAGTGGTGATGAGGCCAAATGAATTTGTGATGTCACTATGAGTTTGTAATATCACAATGACATGTGTAATTTCAATTTCTACTAGTTCACAATGAGGATACAATTTCAAAGAAAAAAAATTTAAGCTCCAAAGACCTTGAGTTTTTAATCATAACTTGTGTGATATGCTGCCTTTAGTAAGCTTATAATGTTTTCAAACTCATAATGATTCTGGTATGACATATGATATTCGAAATTGACTCTGACATCATGAACATTGTGACATCACATTGATAGATATCAAGACCATTGTATCATATTGTGAACTCATAAATCTATTAGGACTTCTTCACATTTGTGCCAATACATGACTTTGGAGACAACACAGTCTCTTTGTGAACTCATATCTTCATTGTGAATTGATGACATTTGAGATCTGGCATGGCATGGTGACATTTCCCACCAATTGTGACAACACAAACCTATTATAGTATAAACACATTGTGTTCTAATAGCCATTGTGGTATCACAACCCCTTTGTGATCCCACATTTCCATTGTGATATCACTAACCCACTGTGAAATTGCAATCCTCTCATACCCAGTCCAGGAATGAAATGTGATACCTGAATTCAGTTGACATCTAGATCATGGTGACATTACACTGATAGATGTTATGAGTATTTTGTCCTAACACCTGTTACTACTGCATCACTTTTGAGACAACGCATGCTTTTGGAGACATCACAGTTCCTTTGTGAGCTCATATACTCATTGAGAGTTAATGACAATTGAGATCACATGTATCATTTTGATAGCACCAACCTATTGTGACCTCACACACCTGGTAAATTCATCACCAGTGTGGCCTTACCAATTGTGATATCAAAACATTATTAAGTCATCATATTGCAACCTACATTACCATTGTGATATCACTGTTCCATTGTTTTTTCAAAAATCTAGTATGTCTTCATAGCATTTTAGAAAATTCATGGCCTTTTATATTCAGTCTTCTTCTGTGAACTCATATCCTCATTGTGAAATAGTAGCAACTGAAATTGGACATGTGATTTTGAGATGTGACTTCACAAAACTATTTGATTTCATCACCAATGTGACATCCCAAACCCATTGTGAACTTTCATTGTCATTTGACATCACTATCACATTGTGACATCCCAAACCTATTAGGACCTCTTAGCACCAGTGAAAAAACACATGGCCTTTGTGACATCACAATCTCTTTGTGTAACTATACCCTCATTATGAACTGACAATCGATATCAGACATGCCATTGTAACATAACGAACATTTGTGACATCACCAATGTGACATATTCTCATTATGACAGCATCAACTACTTTTGACATCACAGAACTACAGTGATAACATAGCATTATGAGGACACATTTTCATTGTGATGTTATAGACAGATTGTGAATGTCTGTTTTTAATCTTTTTTTTTTTTTTTTTTTTTTTTTTTTGCGTGTGTGGGTCGTGGGGCGTGGAGCTTGAAATCTGAGCTTGGGTACTCTCCCTGTTCTTCAGTTCTAGGCGAGCACAATGTCACTTGAGCCACAGCGCCACTTCTGGTTTTCTAGTGGTTTTTATTGGATATAAGAGTCTCATGGATGGTGAGCATTTCTTCATGTGTCTATTGGCCATCCTTCTTTCTTCTTCAGAGAAGTTTTTCTTTAAGTCTTTTGCCCACTTGTTTATTGGGCAGTTATTTCTTTGAGGATTTGTTTTTGGGGGATTTAATTTTTTGAGTTCCAAGTATATTTTAGATATGAGACCCTTGTCCGTTGTATGGCTAGTAAAGATCTTCTCCCAATCCGTGGGCTTTCTATTGATCTTGCTAGCTATGTCCTTTGCCATGCAGAAGCTCTGCAACTTTATGCAATCCCATTTGTCCAACCTTTCTTTGATTTGTTGTGTTTCAGGGTCTCTATTCAGAAAATTTCGGCCTGAGCCAAGGAGACCTAGGGTTTCTCCTATTCCATCCTGTAATGTTTTCAGAGTGTCTGCTTTGACTTCGAGGTCTTTGATCCATTTGGAGTTGGTTCTGGTGCAGGGTGATATATAAGGATCTAGCTTTAGTTTTCTACAAGTAGTTAACCAGTTTTGCCAGCACCATTTACTGAAGAGGCTGCCTTTGTTCCATTCTATTGTTTTAGCTCCCTTATCGAAGATTAGATGGCTATAGGTCTGTAGGTTCATTTCTGGGTTTTCAATTCTATTCCATTGGTCCTGAGGTCTGTTCTTATGCCAATACCAAGCTGTTTTGATTACTATGGCTCTATAGTAGAGTTTGAAATTTGGTATTGATATTCCTCCAGCAGTGTTCTTTCCGTTGAGGAGCGTTTTTGCTATTCGGGGTCTTTTATTGCTCCGTATGAATTTTTGGATTGCCTCTTCTATTTCCTTGAAGAATGAGGTTGGAATTTTGATAGGTATCGCGTTGAATTTGTAGATAGCCATTTTCACGATGTTAATCTTTCCAATCCGGGAGCATGGGAGGTTTTGACATTTTTTAAGTTCTGTGTTGACCAGAAAGAATGACATTGCCCCATTTGTTAGGAAATGGAAAGACTTGGAAAAAATTATATTAAGCGAAGTAAGCCAGGCCCAAAGAAACATAGGCCCCATGGTTTCCCTCATTTGCAATAGCTAGTATATGTATGAGTCAAGCGGAAAAGGTCAGATAATGTGATGTTAGGAAAATGAACCCTTAGATATGTATTTTAATGTTTTTTTTTCTTTCATGCATGTGTTTCTAACGCATTTATAAGATTATTTCTTTGTTGCTTTGTATGTCCCTCCCCCACAGTATAAACCCTGCTTTCAGTATATTTGATGTCAGTATAACTTGTGGAGGAGATGGGGAAAAACAAGTCTTTTAAGGATACAGGTAGACCTATTGCAACAATGAGAAGTACAAGTTGTCATGTCCAAAACGAGCTTTACAACGTCGGTGCGGGGGGGGGGGAGGAGAAGGATTGGGACTGGGGAGGGAGAAGGGGGAGGCTGGGAAGGGATGTGAAGGGTAAACAAAGGAGGAGGCTGCAATTCTTGGTAAGAAATTTACGCATTATCCTGCCCATGTAATTGTAACCCCTCTGTACAGTATGTTCACAAATAAAATAAAATAAAAAAAAAAAGAGTCTCATGGACTTCCCTGAATGAGTTTGCTTTGAAGTGTTATCCTCAGATCAAAGCCTCCTGAGTAGCTTGGATTACAGGTGTTAGCCACCAGCGCCCAACTTTTTCATTGTATTCCAAATTTGACATGTGTGTTGATATCAGAAACATAATGTGACCTAATAACCATTGTAGCATCATAAATCAGCAGTGACATCAAATTGTTATTATGACACCATCAGCTCATTGTGACATCACCAAATGATAATGGCATCATAGCATTATAAATCACAGTGACATTGTTACATCATAGATGTAACAGTGTGAAAGCCTATTCTAGGAATTCATTCTGTTTCTGAAACCCATTTTGACCATATAACCATTCTGATATCACAATCCCTTGTGACATCGCATTGCCATTGTGATATCATTAACCTGCTATGCCATCACAAACCAGTCCTGTCCTTAAAAGTTTTGTGACATGTTGCCATTGTCATATATTAGGCCCTTTGTGAGCTCACAATCTGTTTCCAATCTCATATTTCTGGTATGACATGTGATATCAGAAATCCCCTCTGACCTCATACTGCCAGAGGTCATGACCATTGTGTCACATTGTGATATCACAAAACTGTTAGAATGGCATCACATTTGTGACAACACATGCTTTTGGGGACATTACAGTCCCTTTTTGAATTCATACATTCATTGCCAATTAATGACAATGGAGAACTGCCATGACAATCTGACATCATGAACCCATTGTGACATTACAAACTTATTGTAACCTCATCATGAGAATGGCATCAACAACTAATTGCGGTCTTAAAGCATTGACATGACATTGTGGTATTGCCAGTGTGATGTCACTGTCCTATTGTGTTTTTACAAACCAATTATGGCCATATCACATCTTAGAAAATCCATGGCCTTTGAGACTTCAAGCTCTTTCTGTGAACTCCTGTACTTATGACCTCTAAGGCAAGGAGAAAAACCATGGAGTCGCATTTAATACAATAAACCAATTTACACTAGAAAGGGGACTGTGATTACCTTATCCTGGACTTGATACCCAGGTCCAAGAGCAGCCTTGACCACCAAACCTCAGACCTCCAATGGGCACCCTTTCTTAATTGGTCTGCAAACCAACATCCAAAAAATTATCATCTCCAAAGATCCAAACTTCAACGGCTTGTTACATTTCCATCCCTCCCTCCTTCGCCACAGACCTGTCCTTCCTTCCTGGTCTTTTCCTTTTTCCCTTCCACCACTTCCTTCTTCTCTTCAGTCCACTCCACTCTCCACATGTCTGCCCTACTCTATGCCAGTGACCAATTGCCAACCTTCTGCTCTCCTTCAACTTCCTCTCTTCTCAGATTTTTTCCTTCTTGCTGTCCTCACACTTTCTTCCATCTGGGTAGCTCCCATTTTTATCTCCCCTTCCAGTGCTCTGAAAAATGCAACCTATATATAGGTTGTAACCCTCCTCACTCCAATGGGTCTCCTGCCTAACCGTTTTCAACCATCACTTCCCAAACTGCCCAATGTTCAATCACTTCTTGACAGCTCACCATGTGAGGTTTGACACCTCCACCTTTGGCAGCATTCCCCACACTATCCGGGGAGCCAGGCCAAGAATTTAAAATGATTGTCAGCTCCCACAGATAATTCTGTCCCCACTGGTTATTACAGTATCCTCATAGTGAATTAGAAGAAATTGAAGTTGTATATGTCACTGTTATATTACAAACTTGATGAGACAACACAAACTCATTGTGATATCACATTGCCATTGTGCCACCATGATCACATTGTGACGTCCCCAACTTATTGTGATCTCAAAAGCATTGAAAAAAGCATGGCCTTTGTGACATCACAGGCCTTTGTGTACCCATATCATTTTGAGCTAATGACAATTGAGATCAGTCCTGCCATTTTAACATCTCAAAACCTTTGTGACATCATCACCAGTGTAACATCACATTATCATTATGACAACATCAGCCCATCGTGACACCATATAACAACAATGACATCATAGCATTATGACATTACAATGTTATTGTTATGTCCCAGATGCCTTGGAATGCCTATTCTGTGATTTCATTCTATATCAAATGTGGCAGGTGAGTTGATATCAGAAATACATTGTGATCACATAACCATTATGACATCACAATACCTTGATGACACCATATTGGCATTATGATATCACTAACCCACTGTGACATCATCAAACTGTCCTATCCTCATAAATTTTTTGACATGCTGCCAGTGTGTTATCTTTGGCCTCTCTGAGTTCATAAATTGTTCAACTCATAATACTTCAGGTATGACATGTGATATCAGAAATCCAGTGTGACATCATGACCACTGTGACATCACACTGCCAGATGTCATGACCACTGAGTCACATTGTGACATCACAAACCTGTTACGACTCATTAAACTTGTGCCAATATATTCCTTTGGAGACATCAAACCCTTGTGAATTTATATATTCATTTTCAATTAGAGATCTGGCATGAGACTATGACATCACCCACCATCCCATTGTGAAATCACAAACCTATGTGACCTCCTCACCTGTATAGCATCACCAACTGTTTGTGACTTCAAAAAAATACTATATCAGGTAATGGTAACATCACATTGTCAATGGGATTTTCACCATTGCATTTTCACCAATCTATTATTTCCTCATATTTTACAAAATTCATGGCCTTTCTGAATTCTAGCTCCTTATGTGAACTCGTATCTTAATTGTGATCTAGTAGAATGAAATTGGACATGTAATGGTGATATTACAAATTCATTGTGACATCACTATCCATGTGTGACCTTATCACCACGGTGATTTCACAAACCCATTGTGACATCACATTACCACAGTGATATCATGATCACCTTGTGACATTCCAAACTTGTTGTGACCTCTTAGCACCTTTGAAAAAGCACATGGTGTTTGTGACATCACAGTCCCTTTGGGTAACCATGTCTTCATTGTGAACAAAGGACAACTGACATCAGGCATGCCATTGTACCATTACAAATGCTGTGTGACATCATCTCGAGTGAGATCACATTGTTATGATACCAACTGCCCATTGTGACATCCCAAAATGACAATGACATCATAGCATTATAACATCACATTTTCATTGCGAGGTCATAGAGACAATGTGATTGCCTATTCTGTGATTTCATTCTATCTCAAATGTGGCATATAGGTTGATTTCAGAAACCTATTGTGACCACATCACCATTGTGACGTTACAATCCCTTTTTGAATCATATTGACATTGTGATATTATTAATGCAATGTACCATCACAAACATGTCTTAACCTTACAAATTTTGTAATAAGCGACTACCTTGACCAGGGCTGGATGCCCAGAGCTAAATGCAGCCTCAACCATGAATCCTCAGTCCTCCCAATATCAATCCAGCCATTTGTTAACTGGTCTGCAAACAACCAGCTCCCAACATAATTAACTCCAAAGCTCTACACTTCAAAGGACAAGGCTTTTTCCTTTCTCTTCATCCTCCTTCTCTTCAGACCTGTCCTATCTTTCAGGTCTTTTCATTTTTTCCTTCAACCATTCCCTTCTTCTCTTCAGGCTGCTCTATTCTTGACAGACCTGCCCTGCCCTGTCCAGGTGGCCAGTTGCCGTCCTTCACCACCTGCTCTCCCTCAATTTCCTCTCCTCCCAGGTCTTTACCCTCCTGCAGTCTCATCACTTCTTTCCTTCCAGGACTTTCCCCTTTTTCTCTCCCCTTCTGTTGCTCTGAACATGCATCCTATATATAGGCTGTACCCTTCCCCCACTGGAATATATTTCCTGCATAAGAGTTTTCAAACATAACTTCCCAAATGTCCATGCCAAATCATTTCTTTGCAGCTCACCATGTGGGGCTTGACATCCTATCTCCTTCAGCAGCATGTCCTTCCCCCTCCAGTGGCATGCACTCCCCTCTCCGGTGGTCTAGACTAGGAGGCTATTATGACTATTTGTTCCCGTGGATTATAAGGGCACTGCTGGTTATTACAATGTCCTCATGGTGAACTAGGAGCACTTGAAATTGGACAAATAATTGTGATATTACAAACTCATGACATAACTAACCCATTTTGACCTCATCACCACTGTGACATCACAAACCCATTGTGAAATCACATTGCTGTTTTGACACCAGGATCACATTGTGACATCCCAAATCTATTATGACCTCTTATAACCTTTGAAAAATTACATAGCTTTGTGACATCACAGTCCTTTGGGTACCCAAATCCCCACTGTGAAATATTAACAATTGAGACTCATACATGACATTTTAACATCAAAAACAGTTTGTGAGATCATCACAATTGTGACATCACATTGAAGTTTTGACACCATCTGCTCATTGTAAAATCACAAAACGAAAATGATATGATAGAATTAGTACTTCACATTGTCATTGTGACATCATAGACACAGTATGAATGCCTTTTCTGATTTCATTCTATTTCAAATGTGGCCTGTAGGTTGATATCATAACCAAATCGTGAACTCATAACCATTGTGATATCACAATCCCTTTGTACATCACGTTGCCATTGTGATATCACTAACCCACTGTGACATCTCAAACCTATCCTGTCATCATAACTTTTGTGACATGCTGCAATTCTGATACCATAGGCCTTTTTGTCCTCATAATCTGTTGTCGACCTCGTTAGATTTCACATATGACATTTGATATCACAAATTCCCCGTGACATCATGACCATGGTGAGATCACACTGCCAGATATCATAACCATTGTGCCAAATTCTGACTTCACAAGCCTTTTAGGATTTCAATATATTTGTGACAACACATACTTTTGGAGAAGACGCAGTACCTTTGTGAACTCATATACTCATTGTAAGTTAAAGACAATTGAGAACCATCATGTAATTGTGACATGCCCAACACATTGCGACATCACCAATCTTTTGTGACTTCATCACGAATGTGGCATCATCAACTAATTGTGACACCAAAAGAATATTTTGACATGACATAGTGAGTTGATATTGCCATGGTGATTTCACTGTCCCATTGTGTATTCACAAACCTAAAATGACCTCATAACATTTTTAAAAATTCATATCCATTAGGACTTCAAGCTCCTTCTGTGAACTTCATGCACATTGTGAAATACTAGCAATTGAAATGGGACATGTGTTGGAGATATTACAAAACCATCATGATATCAAAAACCCATGGTGACCTCATCACAACTGTATCATAAAGCTATCATGACCCTAAGTACCTTTGAAAACACACATGGCATTTGTGACATCACAGTCCATATGTGTACCCATATCCTCATTGTGTACACATGACAATTGAATTCATATATGCCATTGTAACATCACAAACCCTTTGTGACCCCATCACCACATATTCATTATGACATCATTACTTCCTTGCAACATCAACAATTTACAATGACCTCATAGCATTATGAATTATATAGTCATTGTGATGTTATAGACACATTGTAAATTTCTATTATCTTATTTCATTCTATTTCAAATGTGGCATGTGGGTTGATATCAGAAAACCATTGTGATCTCATAAATATATGGCATCATATTCACTTTGTGACATCACAGTGCCATGGTGATATTACTAACACACCATGGCATCACAAATCTGCCCTGTCCTCATAAGTCTTGAGATGTGCTGCAACTGTGATGTCTTAGGCCCTTTATAAGCGTGTAATCTGCTTTAATCCTTATAATATTTCAGTTATGATATGCGACATCAGAAATCCACTGTGACATCATGATCATTATGACATCATATTGACAGACATCACGAACATTGTGTCACACTGTGACATCACAAGCCTCTTAGGACTTCATCATATTTGTGACAACACCTGCCTTTGGAGATACCACAGTCTGTTTGTGAACTCTTATTCTCTGTGATTTCATGAAAAATGGGATCCTTTATACCATTTGGATATCACCAACCAATTATGACATCATAGACCTACGATTACCCCTTATGTATATGGCATCAGAAACTAACTGTGACATCAAAACATTTTGTGAAGTCACAATATGACACGATGATCATGACATCTGTCAGTGTGATATCACAATGGTCATGATGTCACAGTGGATTTCTGATATGTCATACAAGAAATATGATGTTGAAAACAAATTATGAGGACAAAAGGTCTAAGATATCACAATGTCAGCATGTCTCAAATGTATGAGGACAGGAGAAGTTTGTGATGTCACATTGTGTTAGTGATAGCACAATGGCACTGTGATGTCACTAAGTGATTATGATGTCAAAATGGTTATGTAGGCACAAATGTGCATTTCTCATATCAATTCTCATACCACAGAATCACAGAATAGGCATTCACAATATGTGTATGATGTTACAAAGAGAATTGTTGTCATAATGCAATATGTCATTGAGTTTGGTGATGTCACAATGAGCTGAGGTTTCCATAATGAAAAAGTGATGAGACACTGTTGAGGATGTCACAAACACTTTTTGATGTTATAGTGGCATGCCTGATCTCAATTGTCATTACTTAACAAGGATATGGATACACAAAGGGACTGTGATGTTGAAAAGGGCATGTGATTTTTCAAAGGAGCTAAGAGGTCATAATAGATTTGAGCTGTCACAATGGAATCATGATGTAACAATGACAATGTTGTCACAATGGCTTTGTGATGTCATGGCGGTGATGATGTCAAAATGGGTTTGTGATGTCACAATCAAATTTCCAATTTCAATTGCTACCAGTTCACAAGGAAGATACTGTATTAATCAGCAGGGTCCCAATAATATATAGGGTCCAATAATCAGCATGGCCCCATCTCCTGGCAAGCTGGAGAGGACAAAGTATGCCACCAAAGAAGGTGGGGCATTCGGTGGGAGGGGCTGATGCATTAATCTCCACGTGTTGAACTGTTAAGAATTTATTGGGCTGTGGGCAGTTTGGGATATTACAGTTAAAAAATGTTAGGCAGTTGGAGTATAGAAGGGGTACAGACTTTATATAAGCTGCTTGTTCAGAGCAATAGAAGGGGAGAGAAAAAGGGAAAAGTCCTGGAAGGAAAAAAGTGGTATGATAGAAGAAGGGGAAAGACCTGGGAGGAGAGGATGTTGAGGGAGAGCAGGAGGTGAAGAATGGCAAAAGACAACCCAGGCAAAGCAGTTAAGGCCTGTGGAGAGTGGAGAGGCCTTAAGAGAAGAAGGAACTGGTAGAAGAGAAAAAGGGAAAGTCCTCGAAGGAAGTATAGGACTGTGAAGGAGAGACAAAGGGAAGGGGAAAAAAAGGCTTGCCCTTTGATATTTGGAGCTTTCGATATCATAATTTTGGGGGTTGATGGTTTGGAGAACATTTATTATTTAACTGTGTCTCGATGAATTCTCTTGAACTATAGAGGTCCTAATTTTTGGAGACCCCATTGACATAATCCATTTGGATGGCATCAGGCCTTGGCCCCAGAGAAAAATCCCCATAGGAGAGAGTGTCAGCACTCAGGGTTGAGAGTCTACCTCGAGTGTCTGTCTTCAGAGGACCAACATGGACAAAAGTCATTTAGGTACCTCTAAGGATACGTCTGGGCAAGCTTGCCAGTCTGTTTTGAGGACCCCCTCTAGAGGTCAAGTGTGGCTTCCTTAGGAAACCATCTGGGAACTCTTTGAGAGGCCGTGTAGGGCTTCCAAAGGAAGCTATCTGGAACCTCATCAAGAGTACATCTTCAACTTCCTTAAGAAGCCATCTGAGACCTACTCTGTAGGTCATCTGGGGCCTTCTCCAGAGGTCATCTTGGACTTTCTCCATAGGTCATCTGGGGCTTCCTCAGAAGGCCACCTGAGACCTCTTCAAAAGTAGTCATTGGGGCTTCGTTAAGAGGCAATCTAGGACCACCTCTTGAGGTCATCTGGAGCTTCTTTGGGTGCTCATCTCGCGTTACCTTGATGAGAAATGTATGACTATCTTCGGACATCATCTGGGACTTCCTTGAGAAGCCATATAGGACCTTCTCTGGACATAATCTGTGGCTTTCTCAAGAGGGTTATCTGGACCCTCCTCTGGAGTTCATATGTGGCCTCTGTGAGTGGCCATCTGGGAGCTACACGAGAGGTAATCTCAGCCACATTGAGAGGACATCTGGTACCTCCCTTGGAGGTCATCTAACACTTCCTTGGGAAGCCATGTGAAACCTCCAAGAGAGGTCTTTTAGGGCCTCCTAGGAATGACATATGTGACATCCTTCACAGATCGTCTGTGGCCTCCTCAACAGACAATCTGGGACATTCTCTCTGTCATCTGGGACCTCCTGTAGAGGTCAACATTGAGAGGGGTAGGGAATGTGGGGTGTCTGTGGCTATTGGTCTGTCTGTGTATGCTGATAGTTCTGCGTCCTGTATGCACCTCTGTTTACTCCTTTTCTCAGGATGGGAGAATAAGGCCTAAAGGTGTCATATCCAAAACATATTCTCCTCCAGGTTTACAGAATTCCTCAGAGAAAGATGCACTGATGTACTGTCTCTCCTATTCTTTGCCATCAACACCTCTAATGTTGTCCTCCCATACCAAAAGTGGTTACTTGTACCAGTCTGAAGTGGTACAATGTGGTATGTTACCCTTATTACCTTTGAGACAGGAACTTGGAGTAGATGGTGGGCAAGCCCCATTTCCAATATATGTTCCCTTTACAACTAGTGACCTGTATAACTGGAAACAGCAAAATCCATCCTTTTCAGAAAAAAGGGGCTCATTACTTCATTAGAGACAGTAATTTTCACACACAAGCACATCTGGGATAAGGGTCAGCAAATTTTACAGGCATTTTTCACCTGGTAGAAAAGGGAGTGAATCCTGCTTGGTGACTTGAAGGTGATCCTTCGACCAGAGAGTAGCCCCAATATTGAACCAGCAAGTCTTTCCACAGACTTACCCAAGCTGAGACTAACAGCAATTGAGGAATGGAGGTGCTTACCTATTATTGCCAGGTTCTGTTAGCAGGGATGCCACAGTGGCTAAAAAGCCAAATCATCAATCTAAGATGGGTGAGATGGTACAGTTCCCCAGTGAGTACCCTAATGCTTTTCTGAAACTTCTTCCAGAAGCCTATAGGACATATAGGCCCACAGATCTTGAAGCCCTGGAGAATGAAAGAGTCCTATATATGGCCTTTGTTACCCATACAGCCCCAGATATTAGAAGAAAGCTTCAAAAGTCAGAAGCTTTTTAGGGAAAAGTTTATTCTAATTTGGAAGTAGTCGCCCAGAGGCTGTTTGTTACCAGAGATACCCGGGAAAGAGAGTCTAAGAAAAGGGTTTGAGTTTTGGTAGGAGCACCGGTATGGGGATCAAGAAACTCTTGGCAAAGACAGTACAATTCATTTGCAAATGGCAATAGGGAGCCTCTAGGACTACATCACTGTGCTTATTGCAAAAAAAAATGGACATTGGGAAAAGGAATGTCCAAGGAGGAGAAAGATAGAAAATGACAGGTTAATTAATCACATTAACCACATGGAAAATGTGTTCATATCTCTGGAGAAACATGCAAAGGAGCTTAGGGCTCTGAATTCGAACTATGTTCAATTTAAAAAGCAGCCCTCTGAACTTAAGAAATGTGGCAAAGAAAAAAATCCACCCTTCTATCTCAAAACATAGTTTTATAAAAGAGTGAGTCTCCAATATGTGCCAGTCAAAACAACCAAGAGATTAAAAGCACATAGAAGAGCACATTGGAGAAAACAGAAAATTTTTTGATGTGAAGAAAAGATTTGAGGATATAAATTAGGAACTTGTGAGAGTCAAAAATGAGAAGAAAATCCTCAAAAGGATCCTAGAAAACACTCAGAATCAAATGAAATTCAAGTACATTAGCCTGGGTGAGTATGAGGCAAATTAGGGGTCCACAGATCAGAGGCAAACAGAAGCACAGGACAGCAATGCTGCCATCCTTGCTAACTACAAGTGAGGCCAAGAAGAGATCCTGATGCTGCATTAAGAAAACATTGCCATGAAAAAGGAGCTGGACCTGATATAAGAATGTTTTAGGCTGAAGTACATGTCGATTATAAGCTTTGAAGAGTGTCACCAGAAATTCAAAGCAACAGAGAAAGAAGGAAAGGGTAGTTAGCAGAGAAGATGGGAAAGTGCTGTGTCATAGAAGATGAAGCCAAGAAAAGTGAACAGGAAAATATCAGGCTCAAGAAAGAGATTGCTACTATTCAGAAAGAGTTAAAGGACCACATGCTCTGACAGAGAGTGCCAAGGAAAGGGAAAGAGCATTAGGAACAAAAACAGAAGACCTAAGCAAACAGTTGGAAGATCTGTCACAAAAATACACTAAATTGGAAAATTAGAAAGAGAAACTACTAGAATAAAAAGCCAAAAAGACTGCTGAGATCTTCACCATAAATGTAATGCAGAAGTTTCATGTCCCAATGGAACAGGTGGAGGTGGGAAAAATTACCTCTCAATAGCACCTTTATGAACTTAAGGGAGGAGCTGAAGAGCAAGCAAAGGTGTTGTGAGAAGGAGCAGCAGTTGGCCAGTCAAAGGAACTCTCCTGTGACCCTGCCAAAACACTTGCAGGTTAAGGAGCACATTGAGAAGGAGAGTGGGATCACGTAAGCAAGTATGAGAGAAAAGAAGGAGAATAAAATGGAAGAAGACTCCAAGGTTCAGAGTTCAATACAGGAAGTAAAGAAACTAGAGACCCTAAGATACAGGGAAACATCTGAGCTGATCATGTAGCTTGGGAGACCACTCTAAAACCAGTTGGTTCTCTGGAGCTTCTAGTCGTTAAGATTAAAGGAAGAAGCATAAACAGTGGTAATAACTGTGCAAATGTTTATACTGAACTTGTGAAAATAGCATACAGGCTCAAGCTTTCTGTCAGTTTACATATAGATATTTGCAGGTAAATTAAGTGAGACCACTGCCTAAATCTTCTGAAAGCCAGTGGGGCCTCAGCCTGAAATTCTTTGTAATGCGTGCAGGTAATTTCCAACAGGTAAATGCTGAAAAGCTGGAACTTTTGGAAAGAATTCATGTATGAGGAACCTCAGACCGTGAATTTGGGAAAGTGGACTCCACAGAGGTAAAGCCTGGAAAGTATGAGTATTGGTATCTGTTAGTAATAGTGGACAATTTTTCAGACTGAGCTGATTTGGCTTACCCTTAGTTTTGGAGTCCAAAGATGGCCCTTCATTCATGGTCCAAGTTCTCAATTTTTAACTAACACCCTAGGAATAAATTGGAAGTTATAATCTATTTATAGACCTTAGAGTTCAAGGCACTACAAAGAATGAATATGACCTTAAAGGAAACTAACTAAATTAAATACAGATACTGGCCATGGCTAGGTAAGCCTCCTCCACTTTGCTGTCCTTCGAGCAAGATGTAGCTTCTATGTTAAAGGATTTAATTACTTTGAAATACTTTAGTGTAGACCACCCCCTTTGGTTCCTAATCTTGGGAAGGTTATATTAACAGAAATGTCTAACTACAGACTGCAGGCATTACAACATATTCTTTTATGTACCTATCCTTTGGTAATCAAGGCCCACTGGCCACCTCAGAAAAACTCCACCTGAAGGGGAGGGGCCAAGATGGTGATGGAACAGCAGGGAAACACCTCAGCTCTCTCTAACCAAATAGAGTTTGGACTTCAATGCTCTGTTTCTCCAAATGACCCACAAAAAAGGCAATTACTCAGAGAGATACAGGAAGTGAAAAAAGAAAAAGGAAAAACTTACACAGACAGTAAAGTGGGAAGACCCTTCCCCCACCCATTGTTGGTGATGGGGCTCTACACTAAGCAGCTTAATTGGTGGGGTTTCATGCCAGGCTGCTTAAGTGGCCAGGCTCTGGACCGTCTGTGGACCACACACTCACAAGCATCCCAAGGGTCTCAGAAGACTCCTAAGAGGTCGTGCCAACCTAGAGAATACAAGCAGAAAACTCAGAAGGCAGAGCTAGCACGAAAACTCGCCACACCCTCCCTGGCATAGCATCTCTTTCTGGCTGGTACAAGCAGCCCAATCCAGTCAGGAGCAGCAGCAGCTGTCAGCAGTTGTGAACGACACTAGACTGGCAACATGGCACCTCTGTCCTGGTGGTTTAAATAGCCTATCTTAACCTGGAGAAGCAGCGGCAGCTGGCAATGGTGGCAAACCACCGAGACTCCAGGCACAATGCCTCTTGACACTAGCCCACAGAAACAGCCCAGACCAGCCCTGGGCGGTAGCAGTGAATAGGGCGGGGACAGCTGCAGTGAACAACTCCAGATCGGTGACGGTTTGTGCCTCTCCATACTGGTCTGCATAAGGAGCCCAGCCTAGCCTGAGGCAGCAGCAGTGGTTAACACCTGACTTGTGGTGGGGTGCCTGGCTTGCATAAGTGGCCCAGCTGATTCTGGGGCAGTGGCAGCAGCTGGGGAAGTGGCAACACCTGTGGCAGCAGCAGCGACATCAACAGCAGCAGTGAACAACTCCGGACCCGTAGTGGGGTGCAGCGCTTCTCCATACTGGTTTTTATAAGCAGCGCAGCCTAGCCCATGGTGGCAAAGGGGGTGAACAACCCCAGACTTGAGGCAGAGTGTGGTGCTGAACAACCCCAGAAAAGCCTCATGAACTTTCCTGACTGGACTGGCTTTGAACCTGAATACACAGATCTGAGCCTTCTGAATAGTTAGAATTACAGTCATTCACACCAGCAAGGTCTTATTCTTGCCAACCCCCTAATTTTTTCTGAAATAGATCATTTCTTAATTCATACAAGGAATTTAAGGAAATACAAGAGAATTTACATAATACCCTGTATTCTATCTGACCATAGTGGAATCAAGCTAGCTCTCAATAATAAGGCATAAAATAGAAAAAACTTAAACACATGGAAATTAAACAGAACTCAGTTGAACAATACATGGGTCACCGAAGAAATTAAAGAAGAAATTAAAAACTTCCTACAATTCAATGAAAATGAAGAAACATCACAACGAAATCTATGGGCCACAGCAAAAGCAGTCCTGAGGAGCAAATTTATTGCTCTCAGTGCACACATCAAGAAAACAAAGACCGGATTGGGCAAGTGGCTCAGAGGTAGAACACTTGCCTTGCATGCATGAGGCCCTGTGTTTGATTCCTCAGCACAACATAAGCAAAAAGGAAAAAAGCCAGAATAGCGCTGTGGTTCAAGTGGTAGAGTGGTAGCCTTGAGCTGAAGAGTTGAGGGACAGTGCCCAGGCCCAGAGTTCAGGCCCCATCACCGGACGACCCCTTCCAAAAAAAAAAAAGAAAAGAAAAAAGAAAAAAAAGACCAAGTAAACAATCTTATGATGCAACTAAAACTGCTGGAGAAATAAGAAAAATTTGAACCTAAATTTGCTAGACAGAAAGAGATAACCGAAATAAGAACTGAAATTAATGAGGTAGACATTAAGAAAATTATAAATAAAATTAATAAAATAAAAAGGTTTTTTGTTAAAAAAAAGTCAGTAAAACTGAGGGACCACTGGCAAGAGTAACTAACAAAATAAGAGAGGAGACCCAAATCAATAATATCAGAGATATCACAGGAAAATTACAACAGACATCCAAGATATCCAATTAATCATAAAGAAGTAATTCCAGACTCTAATCACAAAAGAAGGAAAACCTAGCAGAGAGGGATAAATTTCTACTGAAATTCAAATTTCTATTCCCCCCTTTCCTTTTCAGCCATGCTTCTCTACCATGTATGGTGGGGGCAGCAGTTCGGTAAACAAATATCTTTTCCTGCCTGAATAGCATGTGGTGTTCTCTTCATTGGCTACCTAATGAAACCTACCTATTTAATATACCTTACATATGGTGCCATGATTCGGATGGGGTTTTTGAGTCGGAAATGTTAGAATTTCCTAACCACCACTTTTCTGTGAACCAAACTGCCTTGAGACTTTTAACCAGTACCATTGCTGGCCTTCACATCCACATCCACATTACTTCTCCAGTCTTGTGAGTGAAACTACTCTCTATGGCTCTTTGTTGGTCAATCTCTGTGCAGATGTGGCAGCATGATAGATAGCTCCTATGGCCTTTGGCCGAAAGGCTGGTAACCTACGAAGCTGAGGATGCTAGGTTTGGGGGGCTTGGCCATTTCTCTCTAGAGGGCTCTGGGGGAAGTCGGGATGCTGCTTCTGCTTGGTCAGCTCTTCTTCATTCACCAGACTGACTCTCCTACACATTTTCTGGGGTGCTGTGAGTCATGCCCGAGCCGTAAAACCCCTCTGAAATGCCTCCTGTGCTCTCTGGATATCCAGAGCACCTAATGTTTTAATGCTATTCTAAGATTTAGACAATTATTGCCTCTGCAATGGTACATGGTCAGAAGTCTGTTTACTTTCAGGCTCTCTATGCTCTCTGCTATTCATGTCCAACTTTCTATATCTCTCCCTTTGTTTTCTACAGCTTTTTGGATTGTGTCCTGAAGAATGCAATATGGGCTGGGTTCCAGGGACCCCCCTCTAGGTTCCCTCTCGAAGGCTTGCCAAACTAAGCTTGATTTTTTGTTTATGCTTTCTTTGCTTTTTATCAGAAATTTGCCATCTTGAGTTCGCTATCTTGGCCACAGGGTGGGTTAAGGGTTTGGCCGGATCCAACCCTTACCGCTCCACCAAGCTTACTACTCCTGCACCCACCTATTCTAATGTGCCTTTCTAACAAGTTGCTCTTTTCACAGATCCTGGAAACTGAGGCCCAACCATCTGATGTGCTTTGTTAGAAAAGATGTCTAAAAAATGTCAAAAAATTTAGGTTTTGCGTTTTGCCTTTTTTGTTTTGTGTTGTGTTCGAGTACTGACAACATGATTCTAAAATATTGGGCATATGTGTCCTAAGATTCTCTCATCTAATGAGTTTTTTCATTGCAGAATATTTGGTCAATTCTTGATAAGGACGAGGTAAGCTCTTCTTATTTTATTTGATCTCCTTGTTACTTTAGTTGAAAATAACAAAGGGCTTTTGTGGCAAAGATTGTAGTTCAAAGCCAGCCCGGGCTGAAAAATCCCTCAGACTCCATTTCCCAACTAACCTGCAAACAGCCAGGCAGGAAGCATTTGCTCAAGCCTCTTATCTCTAACCAGCAAACACTGCAAGTGGTACTATAATTCAAAGTGGTAGAGTGCTAGCCTTGAGCAGAAGTGCTCAGGGACAGTGCCCAGGCCTTAAGTACAAACCTCCTTGAATACCAACTGGGACAAACCATCCCAGCAACAAGCACCTAGACTCAGCCAGTCTGGGGAACAAGGAAAAATGGAAAGGAGTAAGAGGAGATATTATCACATCATTCACTTTGTGCTGCCCTTTCAAAATTAACCAGAGCCGGGAGATCAATAGAAGTAAGAAGACTGCCCATCTAATGTCAATATCTATCTAACTTTCAACTGGAAAGGAATTTATATTCTTGCCTTTGTTACTTGACTTATTCTCTACCTAGTCACCAGATGTCAGAAATAGTTAGCGACATTTGTACCAACATTTTCAGCCCCAAGACCTTCTTCTTGCTATTTATTTGCTCTATAGTATTTTTTTCAGTCCCTCAATGCCTGAGTCTTCTCCAGACTTCATCCAAGAGACTTTCCTACTCTCGACTTCATCTAAGCACTCAATGCCCAAGTGACAGCTGTTTCCTGCTGCCTTCTCCTAGAGGGGACCATATCTCAGCCTTTTACCACTACTGTTGACACCCATGAAAACAGGAAGTAGCCAGAGAGAATCTTCGCACTTTTTCATAATTATCAAAAGGCTGGAATATAAGGTCTGAACAGGGACACCCCCCTTCTTCTTGGCTAAGTTTCCACCCAATATCTGTTACATAGATAACTGGCAGATCTGGAAGCAGTCACCTTCCCCTCCTGCTAGGTCACATCCTGGGCCACCTCTGGTCACATGCCTCCCATCTGATCTTAGGAGGGTCGCAGACCCTGAGATCACATCTGGATCCAGTGTGTCCACACCTTTCCCCCACCTGGCCACGCCTCCTCCTGTCCGTGGCCTAGATAAGTCCTGGCCCAGAGGTGGGGAACCCCTTCCTTTTCAGCCATGCTTCTCCACCATGCATGGTGGGGGCAGCCTTTTGAAAAAAAATAAATATTGCCCAAACAGAACCAAGAAGAAATAAATCAATTGAGCATGTCAATAACCTACAAAGAGATAATAGAAGTAATCAGAAGTCTTCCAACAGTAAAAGCCCAGGACCTGATGGATTCACAACAGAATTCTACATGGCCTTTAAAGAGGAACTAATACCCATACTCCTCCAGCTCCTCAGAGAAATAGAAATAGAGGGAGTAATCCCAAACTCATTCTATGAAGCCAATATCACCTTCATTCCCAAACCAGGCAAAGACCCAACAAAAAAAGAACTATACACCAATCTCTTTTATTAAGACAGATGCATGCAAAGCTCCTCAATAAAACTGCAGCCAACAGAATCCAGAAACCTCACCAAAAAAATCATACATTATAACCAAGTAGGCTTTATCCCACAGATGCGGGGATGGTTTAACACATGTAAGTCAATAAATGTAATCCATCACATCAACAGATCCAAGGTCAAGAACCACATGAATATCAACATTGATGCAGAAAAGGTTTTTGATGAAATTCAGCACTCATTTATGTTAAAAGATCTGGGAAAAAATAGGAATATATAGAACATTTGAAAAGACAATAAAAGCCTTACATGGCAGATCAAAGGCCAATATTATACTTAATGAGGAAAAACTACAACCAATTCCCCTAAAAACAGGAACAAGGCAAGTATGCCCACTCTCTCCACTCTTCTTCAATATAGTTCTGGAATTCTTAGCCAGAGCAACAAGGCAAGAAGAAGACATTAAAGGGATCCACACAGGACATGAAGAAGACAAATTATTTTTTTTCAGATGGCATTATTTTATAAATTAATGATCCCTAAAGCTCAGCCCCAAACTCTTAGAGCTTATAAACCAATTTGACAAAGTAGCAGGATACAAAATTAACCCACAAAAATCAGCCGCCTTTCTGTACACCAACAATGTACAAGCAGAAATGGAAATCAAGGAAACAACCCTAAAAAAGTATCTAGGAATTAAACTAACCAAAGAGGTACAGGGTCTATTTCATGGAAAGTGTAAAAGCCTTAAAAAATGAATCATAGAGTGTGAAGATTCAGGGTCTATGTTGAGGGGGTAAAATGATACAGGCTCCAGTCTCAGGATTATCTGAGGACTGTGTTTGGTATTAGGAAAGCTCTTGGTACGCCGGGCTAGAGAGGGAAAATGTTCTCTCTCCCTATCGCAAAACACATGTCATAGACTCCTGGGAGCTGAGGAAGTAGCTCTTCTGCTTACTTAAGCATAGATGAACAGCTGGTCAAGCATTTTCCTGAGATTGGAGAAGTGGTTTGAGCTTGTTCTAAAATAGTTTAGATAATAATATACCAAGACATTGTCTCATAGGTCAAGTAAAAATGTATCTGTTGAAATTTTTGTGTGAATATCTTCTGACCAAATCTTGGCAAAGATCATGCTTGCTTGTCTTTAAATACCTACTAACAATAAAGCACAGCATGCAGTGGAAATTGCATTTTTTACTCTGCATCCCCTGTGTCCTGGTGATTTCGTGACCCTTACCCAGGGACCCCAATGAACTAGACGTTGACAATTGGCGCCCGAACAGGGGTCCTGCACTGTTGAATTCAGGAAGGGTTATTCAGGTAAGTACTTTTAATTACAGGGTGATGGGACAAGTTAAGTCTACTCCGTACTTACATATGCTTAAACATTTACTTGCTGCCTATGGTGTAAATATTTCTTCTTTTGACATAGAAATGTGTATTAATGTAGTTAGGGAATGGAATCCTTTGGTTCCCCGATAAAGGAACATTAGATGTTGATAATTGTAAACGAATAAAGAATAATGTAGAAAGAGCTGTTCGAGAAGGGGAAGAGATTAGATTTTGGTCAATTTGGGCTATTTTACATACCCTTTTTAAAGCTTTGAATGAGGAAACATTAATGGCAGACTTAAAGAAAGAGGCCACCCCTTCTATTGAAGATTTACAATTGGACTCTGAGGTTAAGGATGCAATAGATAAGGATGCATTGCAATTAACAAAGAAAAAACTAGAGGTAAAAATGGGCTGAAAAGGAACAAACTGAAAGTGTAAATAAAATTTCTGAGCAAATGGAATTGATTTTATCAAAATTACAGCAAATGGAGTTGGAAATTAGCAGAGTGAATGGAGAACCTGAGAAAGTGAAAGTAAAGCAGCCTTCGGCTCTTCCCCTGGCCGATGCAATATTTACAGCATCACTCCCTCACAAAACAGAGGGCTCAGACAGTGAGTTTGATGATGAAATGCCTATTTTTTCTTATCCTGTAATTCGACCACCCCCTATGAATGGTATAGCTCAACCAGCCCGATATGAAGGTGTTGCTGTTGATGATATTGGTAAACTTAAAAAGGCAGTGACGTTGTATGGTCCTCAGTATCTTTATGTTAAGGAATTGCTTAATGGGCTTGCTCGACATTACAATAATTTTGCTCCCGAAGATTGGAAGATGCTTTGTAAAGCCTTGCTTAAGGAACCTTAATACCAACAATGGCAAATGTGGTTTACTGAGTTATGTACAGAAAGGTCAAGACAAAATGCACAGAGCAGTAATTCACGCCTACAGGTGATAACCTTTCCCATGTTGAGTGTAACAGAACAATATGTGGATGCTCCTATGCAAGTGAACTCTCCGAAAGAGATCCATGAGCAGTTACAAGACATAGCATGGGAAAGGATTCGGCCAGTAGAAGAGCATTATGGCTCTTGGACTAAAGTAATTCAAAAACCTAATAAACCCTGTGTTAAATTTTTATCACAATTAAAATAGCACCTAAAAAGATACAGGGGTAAAATATTTAGGATACGTTGTTTCTAGACAAACAGTGACACCTCAAAAATATCTTTATGACGTGATCAATTACATACGTTAAATGATTTTCAAAAGCTCTTAGGAGATATTAATTGGATGTGACCAGCCTTAGAAATTCCTACTTATCAATTACATAATTTGTTTTAATTGTTAAAGGGGAGCCTGATTTACATAGCAAAAACTTTAACTTAGGAGGATAAAAATGAATTACAATTTGTACAGCAAAAAATAAAAAAGGAATGGTTTTACATCGAGTAATGCTGAATCAACCCATAAATTTATATATTTTGGATACATGGAAATACCCAACACGAATTATAGGACAAAATGAGCTACCATTAGAATGGATTTATACACGGCATGGATTTACAAAGAATATTATGCCTTATGAACAACAGTTGGCAATTATTATTCAACAGGACAGGCAACGGGTATTTACCCTATCGGGGTATGATTTTTTTAAAATTATTTTTCCTTTGCCAAAAGACCAAGTAAAATATTTGTTAAACATGTCTGAAATGCTACAAATAGCATTAGTAAATTTTACTGGGCAATTTTCCTATCATTTTCCCAAAGGTAGATTGTGGGATTGCTTGCATAAACAACAATTTGTCATTAATGATATAATTACCAAGGCCCCTATTCCCACTGCTCTTACCGGTTTTACAGATGGCTCCAATACAAAAAGTGCTTATTGGACAACAAATAAATATTAGGTACAAACAACTACTTTTGCATTAGTTCAACAAAATGAACTTTTTGCTATTATTAAGGTGCTGCAAGATTTTGTGGGAGATATTAATATTGTTACTGATTCTGCTTATGCTGTAGTAGTTGTGACTAATATAGTCACTGCTGTTACATATTCATCTAAACCCCAGCTAAATCAATTATTTAAACAATTACAAGCATTACTGCAACATACTGCAACAACGTAATGCCAAAGTGTTTGTAACTCACATTGAGGCTCATTCTTCATTACCTGGGTACCTTGTATATGGCAATAATCAGGTTGATAAATTAGTTAGTTTTGCTTCTGCTGAACAGGATCATGCTCATTTACATACAAATGCTGGCCTTTCACATATGCATTATAAAATACCTTATTCTCAAGCTAAACAAATTATTAAAAGGTGTCCTATCTGCAGACCAATGCATTTGAGAGTTGTATTTGCTAGAGTAAATACTCGAGGATTACAACCTAACGAGCTCTGACAAATGGATATGACCAATGTACAAGCCTTTGGCCGTTTTTCCTTTGTACATGTTACAATAGATACTTATTCTAAATTTGTTTGGGCTTCTGTCCTTATGGGAGAAACTGTGAACCATGTAATAGAACACTTTTTGGAAGCTTTTGCCATTATTGGAGTACCTGCCAAAATAAAGACTGATAATGGACCAGCCTATAAAAGAATCAAATTTAAAAGATTTTGTGAACTTTATGATATATATGATATACTGTATATATTACAGTAATAGAATATAACCCCCAAGGACAAGCCATTATTGAACGAGTTCATGGCACACTAAAACAACAAATTAAAAAATTAAAAAGGAGGAAAAGGTTAGATGAAGGTATGGATATTTTGTGGTTTTCCATGCAAAATCCTAAAATAATTTTACATCAAGCTCTTTTTGTTCTCAATTTTTTAAACTTACCACAAGGAGATATTTTAACTACAGCTGAGCACCATTTTGAACAAGTTTCAGAAAATCCTTATTTAAATGCTCCCGTATGGATTAAGATTGCATTGGATGCAGAATGCCAACCAGGAACATTATTACATAAGGGGCGAGGGTATGGTTTTGTGTCTACACAGGATGGCAAACAATACTGGCTTCCAGCACGATGGATACAGACGCTGCCCAGTGAGGACAGCCAGTATCCCGCAAGGAATCAGCCACCAGTTGAGGAAGAAGAAAGCCCAGCTGCCCACCTGGGGGCAGGTTAAAAAGTTGACTGGAGAAGGACAAAACATGTTACAACGTGCTGGTAAACCTGTCACTGCTGAGAACTTGTTCTTGGCCATGTGTGCCCTGCTTACTGTAAACTCTGGCCATGCTAATGCTAATGTAAGTTATTAGGCCTTTGTTCCTAACCCTCCTTTATTGGAACCTGTTGTTTGGAGAGACATGGATATAACCATCTATACTGTTCCTGCTATTTTATCTCCTCCTTGGAATAATTTGACATTTTACAATAAGGATGATGGTAGCTTTTTAAATTTTACTTACTATATTCATTCCTTGCCTGTTTGGGGCCTCCTCCATGTTTAGTTATGAATTGGCAACATTGGGTTTTACCTGGGAAACACACTTCCGATTCTAGAACACAGCTACAGTGATTAACTACTTGGTCCATTAATAGTAGCTGGGAAAGTGTCACCTTTGATGGCGAGTTATCCTTACCTATGTGCCCTGATTTTACTTGCCTTTTGTGTGGCAAGAGTGTAGAGGAACATTTGGAACAAAGTTCAATAATTTTATTAATTGAGGAACTTTTGAACAATTTATTAACACATGTTCAGAATGGAATATTACCAGATGTGATTCATCAAATGTTACTAGGATGCCGGATGCCATTAATAGATTGCTTACTGGAGCTCGATTGATAGCCTGGGGAGATGGAGGCATTACAGATGCTCGATGGGCTTTCATGGCTGCACCCACTGCTGATCAGGCTCATCGTTGGAAGGGCGCAGCGCCGCTATACCCCGTGATGCTACCAAATGGATTGTTTTCGGGGATGGCCAACTCTGCATCCACTTATAATTTTACTTTGTACAAATCTTATAATGTAACTGCTTGTGTACCTCTGCCTTATGTATTTTTAGTGGGAAATTTTACATTTTCTCCTACTATTTTTTTGTTTTAATTGTCGCCTGTATTCTTGCATTAATTCCTCTCTTAATTTTAATGACAGTGATAGCATTATGATTTTCCACAAAGAACTCATATTTGGCTACCTGTTAAATGAGGAAGAGAATAGTCCCCAAATCCTTTGGATAGTGTTGTTATTGAATTTTTTACCAAACTACTAAAACGTACAAAACGTACAATTGGAGCCATTATAGATGTGATTTTAAGCCAAATTGCTATTACTACTGTTGCTGCAGTGTCTGGAATTGACCTACACACTTCTTTACAAACTAAAAACTTTGTGAAAGAATGGCACCGGGATTCACATAAATTGTGGGTCTTACAGGCAAAAATTGATGCTCAATTACAAACACAGATTAATATTCTTAAACAGACAGGGGGATGGTTAGGAAAAAGTTATTGGCTTTAGAAAAACAGTTATTGTTAAAATATGATTGGAATTCTACTACCTTTTGGATTACTAATGTAAAATATAATAAATCTATACATGATTGAAATGGACTACAGCAGTATTTATCTGGAAAGTCTACTGCTGCTCAATTAGTTCCTCAGTTACAATTTAATGTACATGATATTTTTGGTAAACAATTTGCAAATGATGATGCTTCTAATATTGCTGATACATTTATTAAACGGTTGGAAGGGTTAGATCTGAAAGGAATACTACAAAGCATTTCACATACTGCTAGTGGTATGGGAATTATGATTGTTATTATTCTGTTTGCATTTTTGCTGTTATATTTGATTTTTATGAAACCAAAGCAAGTTTCTATGATAACCCTGTGGAAAGCTTTACTTTTAAAACAAAAGAAAAAAGAAAGAAATTGTGAAGACTCAGGGTCTATGTTGACGGGGTAGAATGATGCAGGCTCCAGCCTCAGGATTATCTGAGGACTGTGTTTAGGAAAGCTCTTGGCACGCCGGGCTAGAGAGGGAAAATGTTCTCTCTCCCTATCTCAAAACACATGTCACAGACTCCTGGGAGCTGAGGAAGTAGCTCTTCTGCTTGCTTAAGCATAGATGAACAGCTGGTCAAGCATTTTCCTGAGATTGGAGAAGTGGTTTGAGTTTGCTACAAAATAGTTTAGATAATAATATACCAAGACATTGTCTCATAGGTCAAGTAAAAATGTATCTGTTGAAATTTTGGTGTGAATGTCTTCTGACCAAATCTTGGCAAAGATCATGCTTGCTTGTCTTTAAATACCCACTAACAATAAAGCACAGCATGCAGTGGCAATTGCTGTTTGCACTCTGCATCCCCTGTGTCCTGATGATTTTGTGATCCTTACCCAGGGACCCCAACGCACTAGACCTTGACAATAGAAGATACCAGGTATCGAAAGATTTCCCATATTCCGGGATAGGCAGAATTAATATGGTGAAAATGACCATACTGCCAAAATTAATTAACACATTCAATGCTATTTCCATTAAAATTCCAGTGACCTACTTTTCTGAAATAGAGAAAATAGTCCAAAAATTCATATGGAAAAACAAAAAACCTAGCATAGCCAAAATAATTTTAGGCAAAAGAAAGAATGCAGGAGAGATCATGATACAGGACTTCAAGCTATATAATAGAGCCATAATAACAAAGACAGCTTGGTACTGGCACAAAGAGAGACCCAAAAATAAATGAGTCAGGTTAGAGGACACAGAAATATAGCCGCATATGGACAGTCAGTTGATATTTGACAAAGGAGCCAAAGATATACAGTGGAACAATCACAACCTCTTCAAATACTGTGTTGGGAAAACTGGCCACATGCAGAAAACTAAAAGTGGATCCTAGCCTATCATAATGCACTAACATCAACTCAAAATGGATTAAAGACCTTAACATCAAGCCTGAAAATCTGAAACTACTGCAGGACTGGGTATGAGAGACACTTGAACTTACAGGCATAGGCAGGAACTTCCAGAACAGATGCCCAGGGTCATTACAATTTTGAGAATGACTCGATGGGACTACCTTAAAATAAATAGTTTCTGCACAGATAAAAAAATAGCAACCACACTAGAAAGAAAGCCAAATAATTGGGAAAATATATTTACCAGCAATTATCTTGTACATGTAATTGTAACCCCTCTGCACAGTTTTTTGCAATAAAAATAAAATAAAATAAATATTTACCAGCAATATATTAGAAAAGGGTCTAATAGGCATTATATATGGTGAACTTAAAAAACTAACTCTTCATAAATCTAACAAACCAATCTTGAAATGGTCAAGGTTGCTAAAGAGATACTTCTCAGAAGAAGAGATAAAAAATTGCAAAGGAACACGTGAGGAAATGTTCATAATTCCTGGCTGTAAAGGAAATGCAAATAAAAACAACTCTGAGATACCACCTTACTCCATTCAGAATGGCCCACATCCTAAATTTAGACAATGACAAATGCTGGAAGGGATGCAAAGAAAGAGAAACATTACTGCATTGCTGGCAGTAATGTATATTAATACAACCACTTTGGAAACCAGTCTGTAGGTACCTCAGAAAGCTAAATATCGACCTCTCCTATGAACTGGCCATACCACTCCTAGGCATCTACTCTGAACAATAGGAACCAGTATAGAAAGTCACACACCTCAATGATTATTGCAGCTCTGTTCACAATAGCCAAGATTTGGAAAGAACCCAGATGAGCTACTACTGATAAATGGATCCAAAAATTGTGGTACCTATATACAATGAAATACTATGCAGCCTTTAGAAAGGACAAAATGATGGCATTTTCAGGGAAATGAATGGAACTAGACCAAATTATTTGAGTGAGATAAGCCAAGAACAACAAGACAAATGGCACAGGGTCTACCTGATATGTGGATGCTAAAGCCAAAATGCAAGAAGGTATGACAAAGTAAACAGGACTCGAGAAACAAAGGACAGCCACTCATTTTGTTGTATCACCATTAATGACTCCATGTTCTTGACCATGTAGATGGCAGAAATATGCATGCAATAGAGGGAAGCCAGGAGGAGGAACACAATAAGTGGGAAATGGAACAACATACAACAAAGTGGCCCATCATTTGCACTGGACATAGAAGAAAAATAGCTAAGCAACCCAAACACAGTGATGGGAAGGGAGGAATGTGTGGGAAAGAGGGAAAGAAGGAATAGCCAACACTAAGCAAAAGGAAAAAAATGTAAGCATCATCTGAGGTGGGAAAAATAATTTGGATTGTCAAAGCTCATAGAATTAACAAACTTTAGACCATGATAACAATAATTTGCCTTGTCAAGTTTAAAAAGTGTTTGTGACTTTAACTAAGTATCACAATTCCACAATACTGTGAAATATGTGAAATATATGTAATCACCTATCTCAATTTTTCAAAACGTGTGAGAAGGGAAGGGTTATGAGGGATGAGTGACAATATTGTCAGACACCCTGTATTCATGTACTGTTTTGTAGGATGGGAACATCTTTGTAAAACTACTTAAAGAAAATAATAATAAAAACTGTTTAAAAATAAATAAACATTAGGATGACGATAAAAAAGTTCAAATATAAAATAAGAAATTAATCCAGTTGGAACGAAAATTTCTTTGGGGAGAGTAATGTAGTGTATTCTATAGCAAGTCTCACTTCAGCATTAAATTCAAAAGCTAGACCTCAAGTAAATGAAATAAACTAAGAAATTGAATTGAAAAAAGAAAAAAAAAAAGAAACTCCACCCACTCTTCCTTGCCTGGACAGCTGGTGTGGGTAAAAATGCATCATGCTCCTGAATTGGAACTGAAGTGGCAAGGACCTTACTTGGTCATTCTAACTTCACTGTTGCATATTATATTAGCATGAAAACAGCATTAGATTCATCAGTCTCTAGTAAAATAGGCAGTGGAGCCATATACAGAGAAGGCTACAAGATGGACTGTGCAGACACTCAGAGGGACCCTTAAGGATAAGACTTACTAAGTGTTAATTAGCAATAACTAGTGTGTTTCTATAATTTACTTGTTTACAATTAAATTTACATTTTAAGCCTGTTCATTGGGTGGAGAGATGGGATTTTTTAGGATTTGGTAAGAACGAATCAAGGATTTGATTTGACATGAAAACCAGTGGGGGATGTATAAAGCAGCAAAGCCCTAATAATCAGCATGACCCATTAATCAATGCGGCCCCATGTCCTGGCCCGCAGGAGTGCATGAGTCATGCCACCAAAGGGGCCAGGGCATGCTGTTGGAGGGAGTTGGATGTCATCCTCAAATGAGCTGTTAAGAAGTTATTGAGGAATGCACAGTTCATGAAGTGATGGATGAAAACTGTTAGGCAGGAGACCCACTAGGTCTGGGAGGGGTTCAAGCTATATATAGGCTGCATAGCCAGAGCAATGGAATTGGAGAAAATCAAGTGAAGACCTGGAAGGAAGGAAGTGGTGAGATAGCAGGGGGGAAAGACTTGGGAGAAGAGGAATTTGAGGGAGTGTAGGAGGGGAAGGACGCCAATTGGCCACCAGGCCAAAGAAGTGTAGGCCTGTAGATAGTGGAGAGGCCTAAAGAGAAGAAGGAAGTGATGGAAGGGAAAAAGGGAAATGAAGGACATGTCTATAAAAAGGAGGGAGTTAGAGGAAAGGAAAAAGCCTTACCTATTGAAGTATGGAGTTTCGAGATGATAATTTGGGGGGTTGGTGGTTTGCACAGTAATTAACTATGTGCAGGGCTGCCCATTGGAGGTCTGAGATTTGGTGGTTGGGGCTGGCTTGTCAATGAGTGTACAGCCCAGGGCAAGGCAAATGCAGGCCCATTTCTAGCGTAAATAAAATTACCCTCAATGTGCCTTATTAGATTGTCTTGTGTTTTATGTAACATAAGTATACAAGTTTATAAGTTAATAGTGTCAAAGGCTACGAATTTTGTAAAATGTTATGAGGTCATAATAGCTTTGCAAAACCCAATGGGACAATGATATCACAATGGCAATATGATGTCACAATATCAAATCATAATAATATTTTGATGTCATAATTAGTTGGTGATGCCATAATGGTGATGAGGTCACAATAGGTTTATGATGTCACAATGGATTGATGATGTCACAATGGCATGCTAGACTTCAATTTTCCATAACTTCAAATGAGAATATAAATCCAGAATGGGATTGTGATATCTACAAAGTCATGCATTGGCCTAAACGTTATGAACTCCCAACAAGTATGTAATGTCACAATGGATTACAATGTTCATGATATCTGACAGAGTGATGACATAATTTTCATGATATCAGAGTGCATTTCTAATATCACATATCATACCTGAAATTAGTAAAAAACAGATTATCAGATCAAAAAGGGCTTGTGTGTCACAAGGGCATCAGGTCAAAGTTATGAGGAGAGGACCGGTTAATGATGGCACACTAGTGATTCTGCTTCGAAGGGTTTGTAATATTACAATGGTATAACTGATCCCAATTGTTAGACCACAAAGAATATATGGGTAAACAACTGAATTTTTTTGTCACAAAGGCCATATGCTGTTTCAAAGGTGCTAAGAGATCATAATCGATTAAAACGTCACAATGTGATGGTGATGTCACAATGGCAATGTGATGATGCAATAGGTTTGTGATATCACGGTGGTCATGAGGTCACCCATGGAATAGTGATGTCATTATGAATTTGTAATATTACAATCACATGTCTGATTTCAATTGCTACTGGTTTACAATGAGGATAAGAATTCAAGGAAGGAGCTAGAAGTCCTAAAACCCATGAATATTCTAACATGTGATTTCAAAATAAGTTTGTGAAAACAGAATGGTAGAGTAATATCACAATGTCAATATGATGTCACAATATCATGCCATAATAAAGTGTTAAGGGGGTTCTGAGGAAAATGGTGGAGGAGAAGCTGGAGGCTAAACAAGCTTTCTCATAGAAAGCAGTTTTAGTGTTCAAGTGAACAATCCTTGGGTAGAGAATCACACCAAATGTGCCATCACAGTACAGAGAGTGTGTCCAGAGAGGGAAAATCCAGTCAAGGAGACAGATCTGAGCACTTGCAAGTAGCCGTGGCTGCTGTGGCTGCAGCGGCAACAGTGGCGTCCATAGCCATCATACCTACAACAGAGAGATCCCAGGACAAAGGTGCCAGACACAGCGGACAGGGGATTCTACTCAACACCAGCAAGAACTGAGAAGGAGCAGATACCTTCATCCTTCAGATTGCAGACCAGAGAGTGCCTAGGAACTAAGATTCTGTCATGAGTAGAACCCTGAAATCCTCACTCCTTCTCAGGGAGCAGAGGTGGGAATGCCAGCCCTATCCCCTACCACCACTGGAGATCTCCATCTTTGATACTGACAAAGACTCAGCTGAGCAGGTAGCTCCAACTCAGGCCTTGGAAGAAAACAAAAGAGTCATTTTGCAAGTCACAGGAACAAGAAGGGACCTGGCAGGCTCAGTTCCACCCAGGGCAAAGTCACCCCGCCCAGGCAGAGAGAGCTCTGCCCTCAGAGAAGTGACTTTCTTCACGGTGTAAACAGAGCCAGAGTCTGACCCTCCCTACAGAAGACTAGACAAACAATTGAAATTCAGTAAACATAAATCCTGAGAATGGCTCAAAGCTGGACTCTGTGTCTCAGAAGCTAGCCCCTCAGGGAAAAGCTACTGTTTGCTGAAAGGCCTCAAACCTACAAAGAACCTAGCCTCATCACAGCTTCTCCAAACTAGAGGAAATTGCCATTTCCCTCTTTTGGGATACTCAAAGCAGATCTCCGTCCCATTGAACTAGCCTGGGAAGAGGATCACAAAATCCTGCCTAACACAGAGCATTTTCTGCCCAAACAAACTGACTTAAGAAACCAATCAAGCCATAGGAAACAAAACACCACAAACAGACCAGAGACTCGACCAAGAGACTGGTTATGGACACAGGGGAGATACAAGTTCTTCCCATTCCCGCCCCCTAAAAAAAACTCAAAAGCCAAAGAACTCTTTTATGAATTTTTTTTAATTTTAATTTTAAAAATGTTTTCTGATAGTATTTTCTCTCATAATTTTTATTTTTGGTGTATGTGCGTGTGTGTGTTTGACCTTTTGGTCCTTTTTATTATTTTCATATTTTCTCTTTCTTTTTTGCATGACTTAATTGCTGTTCTGCTCATCCCCAGATATATACCTGTTGTCAATTATTACACCTTATCCTCCATTTTGTACATAATTAATCCAGAAATTTATTACTCAATTCACAACCTCTTAGGCTTAAATTCTTTACGAGCAGTTTTATTTCTTTATACCTACATAATTTTTTAGTAACCAATTAAAAAAACTTTTATTTTTTAGTTTTTCATGTCTCCTTTCTCTCCTCTCCTCTTCTCATCCTATTCTTTTCTTCTCTCAATATCATTTCTTTAAACTTACATAAATTGTGTTTCATTTCTTAAACTTGAATTTTTGTTTTTCCATTTTTTTCTTTAAAATATCTCTCCTATCATTCTGCCCAAACCACTTCCCTCTCAGAGATTAGGACTTGGTTAAATTTACTTTCCTTTAATCTATCCATATCCCTCTAGTCCTATTTTTCCCCACATTTCTACCTAAAGCTAATAATTTCTGGTTTGCCAAATCCTTCTTTGCTGTTTGTAACCCATTAATCCATGGTTGTTTGACGTTGAATAGATTGTATCTGTTGAACTATATTGTATTTGAAGCCATTTTGATTGTGCGACTACAGGACTCTGGTTGATGCTTGCCTTAAAATAGTATTCTAGCACAAAATTGGTGTTACTGTCATACCAAGTTGGCAGAATAAGCTGGAAGAACACAAGAAAAATGGCAAATCCAGGTGTCTGAACTCCCACTCATGATAATCAGGAGACCGAATAGTTAATGAATAATTCAGAGGAGAGTTATCAAAAGCTCTATGAACACTGCTGGTAAACATGGTGAATGAAATAACTGAAAACTTGCAAAGGACTCAGTGTGAGTATGATAGAGAGCGAGAGGAGGCAAACAAAAATTAATACAGGAATCTTGAGAGCATTAGGGAACTACTTAAAGATTAAAACAGGAATTGCATAAGCCGGTTGAGAACAGTTAAAGAGAAATACAGGGATAACATGAGAAGGTTGAAAACAGTCATAGAGAATTACAGGAATTGTGTAAATGTGAGGAAACTTATCAAAGTGTAATACAGGAATTGAGAGAGAGGGATGAGAATAGACGAAGATCAATACAGGCACTCATGGAATCCATAAACAGACAGCTGAAACAATTCTGAGAGACCACAAAAGGAATGATGAATGGAGCCCAACAGAAGGAATGGGAGTCCAAGGAAACCATAACCAATCAACTAAGTGATTTGAGAATAAACACTGAACACCAAATTAAGGAAGTAAAGTTGAAACAATATCTAAAACAAATCTCCAACAAAGAATTTGAAGCCATTAAAACCACCCAATTAGAAGGAAAAGTAATAAAAACAAAGAAGGAAGACTTGACAGTAAGTTAGACCATGCAGAATATTGAATCTCAGGGATTGAAGACAGCCTGGATATTATAGAGAAAGAACATACAATTATCCAAGACAAATTCTAGAAATACGATCTATTCAATATTTGGAAGACACCATCAGAAGGCGAATGTGAGGATACTGGGTATAGAGGAGCACCTAGAGACAGAAGTTAATGGTCTAGGAAATATATTTAACAGAATCCTAGCAGAGAACTTCCCAAACATGCAAAAATATAGGCCTATTCAGATACAAGAAGCCATTAGAACCCCATATAGACCAGACCAGAACAGAACATCCCACTGTCACATTGTAATCTGCACAGGATCAATTCAGACCAAGGAAAGGATCCTTAAAGCTGTCAAGTCGCCTCTAAAAGGAAAAAAATTAGAATTACCTCAGATTTCTCAGCAGAGATGAATAAAGCAAGAGCCTGGCATGATGTATGCCATGCCCTAAAGATAAGTAAGTACCAGCCAAGAATACTGTTCCCAGCTAAACCCTCCTTCATAACCGAAGGTCAAATAAAAACAGTGCATTGCAAAGAAAAATTGAAACAATAAATCTCCACCAAACCAGCTGTACAAAAGGTACATAAAGATGTCCTACGCATAGAAAACGAACAAAACCACAGTAAAGGGTGAGAAACTGCGTTCAAGGGAATAAAATTAGAACTCAACACCAAAAGCCACAAATGAAGTCCTGTAACACATGGAGGTTGAACAACACACTGTTGAATCACAAATGAGTCATGGAAGAAATTAGAAAGGAAATAGAAATTTTCATGATATTCAACAAAAATAAACACACAAATTACCAGCTCCTCTGGGACACAGCAAAGGCAGTACAGAGAGGCAAGTTCATAGCTGTGAGTTCCTATATCAATAAATTAGAGAGATTTGAAACCATCAATTTAATAAGACATCTGAACCTCCTTAAAAAAAGAGCAGCAAGATAAACCCCAATCCAAGAAATGGAAAGAAATAATTAAAATTAAATCAGAATTAAATGAATTAGAATCCAAAAACACCATATAAAGAATCAACAAAACAAAGAATTGGTTCTTCAAAAAATTTAACAAAATTGATAGACCCTTAGGAATTCTTACCAGACAAAGAAGACAAGACACCCAAATAACCTCAAAGATGAGAATGGAAACATCACCACAGAAACAACCAAGATTCAGAACATTATAAAGGAATACTTCTCAAACTATTATGCTAATAAGTTTGAGAACCTGGTAGAAATGGACATTTTCCTAGCTAATATCGACTTGCAGAAACTCAACGAAGATGAGATAAATCAAGTAACCTTACCATATCAAGCATAGAAATAGAAAGAGCAATAAGAAACTTCCCACTTAAGAAAAGCCCAGGACAAGATGGATTTTAAATGGAATATTACAAGGCCTTCAAAGCAGAGCACACACCAATACTCCAAAAACTCTTCAATGAAATTGACAGAGAAAGTTCACTACAGAATTCTTTCTATGAAGCCATCATAATCCTCACCTCAAAGCAAGGCAGGGACTCATCAAAGAAAGAGAACTATAAACCCATTTCTTTGATGAACATTGATGTAAAACACCTCAACAAAATTTTGCCCAATCGACTTCAACATTTCATCCAAAATCTCATACACAACGATCAATCAGTATTTATTTCAGTGATGAAAAGCTGGTTCAATATATGCAAATCAATTAATGTAACTTATCACATCAACAAGAGCAAGGATTAGAACCACATTGTTATCTCAATAGATGAAGAAAAAGTATTTGACAAGATCCAACACCCCTTTATAATGAAGGCTCTGGGAAAACTATGAATCCAGGGAATATTCCTCAATACAGTAAAGGCTGTATATGACAAGCCTACAACCAGCATTATATTTAATGGTGAAAAACTAAAGCCATTTCCTCTTAACTCAGGAAGGAGACAAGGATGTCCACTCTGTCCGCTTCTCTTCAATCTAGTATTAGAATGACTATCTACATCAATAAGAAAAGATGCAAATAAAAAAGGGATCCAAATAGGGAAAGATGAAGTAAAATTCTCCCTGTTTAAGATGACATGATCTTGTTTTTAAAGAATCCCATGGACCACTCAGAAATTACTCATGATGATTCAAAACTTTGGCAAAGTAGCAGGGTATAAAATTAACTCTCAGAAATCTATGACTTTTCTGTATGCCAGCAATGAGAAAAGCGTGGCTGAAATTAGGAAAGCAACTCCATTCATAATACCCCACAAAAATTAAAATACCTAGGAATTAACTTAATCAAAGAAGTGAAGGATCTTTTTGATGAAAACTTTAAAAACCTGAAAAAGGAAATCGAATCAGAACTTAGAAAGTGGTAAAAAAAAAAAAAAAAAAAAAAAAAAAAACAACAAAAAAAAACAACTCTCATGCTCCTGGATTAGAAAGATCAACATCATGAAAATGGTAATACTTCCCAAGGCTATCTACAAATTCAATGTGATACCTATCAATATTCCAAACTCGTTCTTCATGGAAATAGTAGAGGCAATGCAAAAATTCATATGGAACAGTAAAAACCCAGAATAGCAAAAACAATCCTCAACAGAAACAACAGTGCTGAAGGAATATCAATCCCAAATTTCAAACTGTACTACAAAACCATAGTAATGAAAACAGTTTGGTACTTGCACAAAATCAGACCTCAGGATCAATGGAATAGAATTGAATACCCAGAAAATGAACGCACTGACATATAGCCACCTAATCTTTGAGAAAGGAGCTAAAAAATAGCATGGAAGAAAGATAGCCTCTTTAGTAAATGGTGTTGGCAACGTTGGTTAATCACTTATAGAAAACAAAAGCTAGATCATTATATATCACCCTGCAGCAGAATCAATTCCAAATGGATCAAAGACCTCGGAGTCAAAGCAGACACCCTAAAAACTTTAGAGGACAAAATAGGAGATACTCTAGATATCCTTGGAACAGGACTAAATTTTCTTAGTAGAGACCCATAAACACAACAAATCAAAGAAAGGTTGGACAAATGGGATTGCATGAAATTGCAGAGCTTCTGCATGGCAAAGGACAAAGCTCACAAGATCAATAAAAAGCCCATGGACTAGGAGAAGACCTTCACTAACCATAAAAGGGACAAGGGTCTCATATCTAAAATATACTTGGAACTCAAAAAATTAAATCCCCCAACAACAAATCCTCAAAGAAACCACTGCCCAATAAATAAGTGGGCTAAAGACTTACAGAGAATCTTCTCCGAAAAGGAAAGTGGGATCGCTAATAGACACATGAAGAAATGCTCAGCCTCCCTAGCCATAAAAGAAATGCAAATCTAAACAACACTGAAATACAACATCACTCCAGTTAGAATGGCTATAATCAAGAACTCTAATAATAACAGATCCTGGACGGGATATTGGTGAGATTGTAAACTTGTTCAACCACTTTGGAAAGTAGTATGGAGGTTCCTCAAAAGACTCTACATAGAGCTCCTTGATGACCCAGCAATCCCACTTTTGGGTATTTACCCAAGTGATCACAAACAAGAATATACTAAAGCTACCAGCATAACTATGTTCATTGCAGCATTATTTACCATAGCTAAGATATGGAACCAACCCAGATGCCCCTCAGTAGATGAATGGATCAAGAAAATTTGGTATATATACACAATGGAATTCTATGCCTCCATCAGAAAGAATGACATTGGCCCATTTGTTAGGAAATGGAAAGACTTGGAAAAAATTAAATTAAGTGAAGTAAGCCAGGCCCAAAGAAATATAGGTCCCATGGTTTCCCTTATTTGCAATAACCAATTTATGTCTGAGACAAGCTGAAACGGCCACATATGTTGATGTTAGGCGAAATGAACCCCTTGGTAAGGACTCAAATTGTTTTTCTTTTCTTTTTTCTAGTATATTTGTAAGATGATTTCTCTGTTGCTTTGCATGTTCCTACTCCACGGGATAACCCCTGTTTTCAGTATATTTGATGTTGGTATAATTTTGGGAGGGGAAGGGAAAAACAAATAGGGATACAGGGTGACCCATTGCAACAATGACATGTACAAGACATTATGTCGAAAACCAAACTTTATAACTTTGTCGTGGGGTGGGGAGGTGCAGAGGGAGAGATAGGAATGGATGGGAAGGGGAAACAACGGAGGAGGCAACAATGGATAAGAAATGTACTCATTACCTTATTCATGTAATTGTAAACCCACTGTATGTATTTTTACAATAAAAAATCATGAAATAATAAAGTAAAAATCCATGTCACTTTTTTTTGTCAGTCATGGGACTTGAACTCTGAACATTGGCATTGTCCCTCAGCTCTTCAGTTCAGGAATGCCACTATACAACTTGAGAGCCACAGTACCATTTCTAGTTTTCAAGAGTTATATTGGAGATAAGAGTCTCACAGACTTTTCTGCCCAGGCTGGCTTTGAACCACTACCCTCAGATCTCAGACTTTTGGGTAGCTAGGATTACAGGCATGAGCCACCAAAGCCCAGATTCAAGACAATTTTTAAAAAGCAAGCTTATTGAAACTTCTGCCTTTTTCCAAGAAACAATCTTACTTTTTCAGCATTAGTTTATAACTATGAGTTACTTTTAGATGTAACTGAGTTTTTCAATAGAATCAAATATAAGTTTTATTATTACTAAGTATCCCACAAATATCACTGTAATTGATTTCCCCCAAAGTCAATTATTACATACAATATTACTCACTATTATTGTTAGAGTCTATATTACATATAATGTGAAGTGAACCATTTCATATAAATTAGTAGATGCTATTTTAGCATTATAAATTCACATCTGTGATTTTAAACGAAGGAAAGAAGATTTTTCAAGTTAAAATGAAATATGAATGTGTAGTGTGTCCCAACTGAACCTAAAATTCTGAGTTCATACAGACAAAATTATTTTCATTCAACTAAAGACTTTCCACTAAAGTAACACTATTAGAAATAGTGAGGCAAGAGGAGGAAGAATTAAAATCATGTCAAACAATGTCTCTGTTATTCTGCTAACCCCTCCTCTTTGATGACCTGCCAATTCCCCGTTGTCACAAAGCTTCAAGTGTCCCTCTTAGAATTCTATTTGGAAAAGTTCTCAATCACTGATTCTTTTTGTACTTTCTGTTATATGAAACAAAATATAGAAACAAAACAATTGATATAAAATGCACACTTATGTTGAAGTCACCACAACTGGAAAAACAACCAACAAAGTAGAATTCCCCCAGGAACAAAAACATGTTGTGTCCAGTTTTTTTTGAAAGCACAAATAACTCAAATACATGTTAACTTGGAGTAGAGCCATAAAGATAACTGTGTCTCAAAAATAAGGTTGTGTTAATTTGTAATTAAATTCATCTAGATGAACCTAATATAGCAAATCCCTTGAATGGATAAAATTGTTTAAAACAAATGTGACTGTATAAGGAGTGAGATCTGCATATATATAAAAGAATAAAATAACAAAATCATGACATACTTTAAAAATTCAGAAATGCAATGAATAAGTCCAATAATATCCATATTGAAAACTAATTCCTACTGATTTAACAAGAAAAAATATGCAACTATACAATCTGAGCAGTGTACGTGAGTCTACATAATTTTAACCTACTCCAAATTACACTTTGTAGAAGACTGAATGTGGGTTACCTAAAGGAAAACTTCAACATATAATATAAATGAATTAAAAATCTCATGAAAAGAGAAAAGTAGTTACTGGAAAATACTAGTTTAATAAATGGTGGTCAAAATCTTTCTAGTACTGAAAAAATTGCACACCTATTTATTTAGATCCAGAAAAAGACCCAAGTTACTCGAGCTGATTTGAAACTTTGGCAAAGTAGCAGGATACATCTGTAAAATTTCTATGGATGTTGACTCTGGCAAGGAATGTATTTCCTCTTTGCTCTGACAAATAAATATATGAACGAACATAACTTCTACAACTAAATATCAAGACCTAACTAAACATATAACCAGAAAAGTCATCATGTAAGCTGTATTGCAACTGGAGTAAAATTGAGATACCACTTCACCCCAATTAGAATGGCTATAATCAAGAACTCTAGTAACAACAGATGCTGGACAGGATGTGGACACAAGGGAAAGTTACTGTATTGTTGGTGGGAGTGTAAACTTGTTCAACCGCTTTGGAAAGCAGTATGGAGGGTCCTCAAAAGACTCCACATAGAGCTCTCTTATAACCCATCATTTCCACTTTTGGGCATTTACCCAAATGTTCCCAAACAAGACCATACTAAAACTACCAACACGACTATGTTTATTGCAGCCTTATTTACCATAGCTAAGATACGGTACCTACCCAGATGCCCCTCAGTAGATGAATGGATCAAGAGAATCTGTTATATATACACAATGGAATTTTATGCCTCCATCAGAAAGAATGACATTGCCCCATTTGTTAGGAAATGGAAAAACTTGGAAAAAATGATAGTAAGTGAAGTAAGTCAGGCCCGAAGAAACATATGTCCTATAGTTTCCCTTATTTGCAATAAGTAGTATATGTCTGAGTCAAGCAGAAAAGGTCAGATAAGTTGATGTTAGGGAAATGAATCCTAAGATATATATTCAAATGGTTTTTTATCTTTCATACGATTGTTTTTAACACATTTATAAAATGATTTCTTTGTTGCTTTGTATGTCCCTCCCCCACTGTATAACCCAGCTATCACAGTATTTGATGTCTCTATAATTTGTGGAGGGGAAGGGAAAAAACAAATCGTTTAAATAAGTATAAAGGTGGACCCATTTCAACAATGAGATGTAAAAGTCGTTACGTCGAAAATCAACTTGACAAATTTGGTGCGGGGGGATGATGGAGGTGCGGGAGGAGGATGGGAAGGGATGTGAAGGGGAAACAAAGGAGGAGGCTACAATGTTTGATAAGAAATGTACTCATTATTTGCCCATGTAATTGTAACTCCTCTGTATAGTATTTTCACAATAAAAAAAGATAAATCAGTCATACTGATTCTGTATTTATTGTAAATGTTGTTTTTTTTTCAATAATTATTTCGTTTAGTTTGCGTTTTTAAAACATTGTGTTAAATGATGTATATCTTGGTAACAAATTTTGGATGCCTCCTTAAATTTTGTTCTGAGTATAAAGTCTCACTTCAGTTCCTAACCCGTGAAATGATGTTGATTACAAAAAAAATTCTAATAGCCACTGTTTATAATACACAAAATCTCATAAGCATGACACCAAAAGCATTGGTTAACATTTGGATATCAGGGTCTCATGACTGATGAGGCCTATCTGCAGGAGTATCATTGTACCTAGATTCCTCAGCCTAAATTTAGCCACTGTTTAAAAATGTTTATATCTTTGTCACCCATCAGAGATTAAATCTGAATATAAAGCCTAAGGAAAATGATAAAGAATTTAGCTTTTCTGGATATAAAGTAACAATATGCATCATACAGTAACTCACTGATTTAAAGTCAACCTATTTCTCCAAAACATTCTAGGTATTTCCTTAAAATGTGTATTATTTCCTTGAAAGCAATGGGGAATGTGAGAAGAGGATTAACCAAGCATTGCCTTGAAATATACGTAATTTGGATGTACCTCTACAATTCGCTATAAGCATTTCTGATAAAAATGTTTGAATAATTGATTTTCTGTTCAGATATAATATATCCTAGTTTCATATACTAAACTACATTCAGAAAATGGTATATACCGATTAACTAAAGAAAGTCCTGGAAGAAAAAATGGCATCTCTATACTATGTGATGCCCAATTCTTAGGTATTTCATTCTGCCTCCATTTAGTGAATGCGATCGTTTAAATCCTTCATAAGGTATTAATTAAAATCGATCAGTGTCCTATAATATAATTGTGTATGATTTTGTTCTAGAATGATTCAAGGAGTGCCCATTCAATCACGACAAACATCACATTCCATTGGTATTCATATGGATAGGAATGAGTTTCTTAGGATCTCCTGCCATTTGAAGGTGGCAGGATCAGGATTCGAACTGTGGGCTCCAGCTCCCACCACTTAAACCTGAGAATAGGGAACTCACCTGTGTGTCCAAGAACATCAGCAAGACCAGTGATAAGACAGGCACAAGTGTCTCTCAGCATTCCTCCTTGATACTTACAAGGCTTCTCTGAACATGACTTTTTTCATTTTTTATTGTAAAAATATTATACAGATGGGTTACAGTTAAATGAGCAAGGTAAAGAGTACATTTCCTATTGAACATTGTTGTCTCCTCCTTTGTTTTCCCCATACCATCCCTTCCTTCCCATCTCCACATCTACTCCCCCTGCCGATCTCAGTGACTTAATTTTTTATTTTTGGCTTTGTACAGGGTTTGATCTCAAGTAGTGGCAACTATGAACTTTCCCTCACATTGGGACACATTTACCAAGACCCTGAGTTCAAATCCCAGGCTAGGAAATAAAAGTGGCAGAAATTCCAAACCAGGGAGCTATATTTTTTATTTTAGTTAAATGATTAATTATTTTTTTTATTTATTCTTTATTTTGCCAATACGGGGGTTGAACTCAGGTCATGCAACTCTGCCTCAGCTTTGATCGCCCTAGGCTGGAGTACAACCTCTGGACCCAGAGCCGATCTTGGGATCCTAGGCCCAGAGGGCTTGCACGAAGAAAAAAAAAAGTAGGATACCACAAAAAGTGGTGAGCTGTAGAGGGCTGGGGGTTTACGTTTTTTACCTTTACACGGTGACCATCCTGGGTCTGAATGACACAGCTGCAATTGGACCTGACCAGCCATTGCTGAAGGCTGTTGGACTATCAGGGAAACCATAGGTCTACCTGTCAACATAGGCTCTGGGGTCAAATCCCGGTCCTGACACCTACCAATGGCAGGAGATCACAAGAGACTCATTCCTGTGCATAGAAATACCTATTGAAAGAGTACTTCTTGATTCAGTGTAGTCTAAAATTGGATGCAATAATCCTATCATGTGGATTGATCTTAATAGTTTATTGAACATGAAAAGAATAATATTACTTCAGGGGCGGTATAATAAATGCCTAAGAGTTGGTAGGAACCTAGTAGGTTTCATTCAGTCATAGACAGACAGATCTGGTGCTCCTTTCCAATATGTATTTATTTGTATACCACCATCTGCCTATCCATGTATCACTGTTTTGGCCAAAACTGGGGCTGGAGGTCAGGACTTGGGAACCACCTGACAGCTTCATTGTCTAGAGGCTGCTGTGCTCAGACTCATCCATTCATGAATTGGGCCTGGTAGGCCCTGACTTCAGATCCCAGCACTGCCAAAAATTTAATCTTGGAGTAAGAAGCCGAGTATGACACATTTTATCCTTTTCTGGGAGAGTCCTGAGTGTCAGGCATGATGGATATCATATCTACAAATCTGGATGCTGTGATAGGATGTAAGCAATGTAATAAATGGTAGTGGTGTCATCAGAGTCAATAAAATAATTGCTAAATAAATGAATAAAACCAGAAATAAAATGAATAACTATACCAAACACAATATGTACTGAATATCTGTATGGAAGTATAAATCCTATATTTAAAATGGATATAAAGAGTACGTTTTCCCAGCCTGAAGCTTGAATTCAGGCCTAGGGAACAGGCCTGACTTTCTTGTCTTCAAGCATGGTCAGATTCCCTTCTCTCACAGTGCTGCATATTTACCCAGACCTTGAGTTCAAATACCAGGCCTGGCAGAAAAAATGGCACGAATTGCAAACCAGGGGGGTAATTTTTTTTTAATGGCGGGTTATTGGGGATGCCATTGTCCTGCATGACAACATAGGTTGTGAGCCCTGGAGAAGCAAAAGTTGAGAAGGTGACGCCTGCACAAATTGAGGATCACAGAGAATGGAGACATGCCCCAGACCTAGAGGGTCTGCGAGCACTCTCAGAGGCTGAAATCCACAGGGGGAAACTCCCGCTGCAGGAGTGGTGACCCCTGCAATGGGGTCACAGTAGCTCAGTGGCAGACAGAGTTGGAGCCACAGGCCTCCTGCCTCATGAGCTGCCACCATAGCAGGCTTAGGGATGGGAAGTGGGACAGGGGGCATCCGAAAACAAAATCTGCTTCATCCATGACCTGCATGATGACGTGGACTTCCATAGTCCAGCGGATGAGCACCACCATCGATGCAGCCAGCTGTTGGCACACATCTGCACTGTCTTGGAATCCCTCATGGCGTGTAAGAGCAGATGTTCATCCTGGATGAACTGTGTCTGGAGAAAGCCAAGCGCGTGTGCTGGCTCTCCCAGGAGAAGATGGAGAAAGGAGAGCTGGGGAGCTGCTGTCCCTTCTTGCAGGGGAAGGAACAGATAGAGGGCTCCAGATGCCGGCACAGGATGAGCCCCCACAACCAGAGCTGCTTCAGATGCCTCAGGCTCTAGGGTGGGCAAAATGAGGGAGGAGCTGAAAGGTTTTGAAGAATTGCAACTTCAAGACAGCTTGGAAACTGCCAGAGGAGAAATCTGGGTTCCCGACCCTGTAGATGACTCCCCTATGGAGCACATCCTGCAGCAGATGCCCCACACCCAGAGCCACCTACAGCTAGCAGGCTTGGTCATGGAGTGCTCCCTTTCTTTCTTCTGTAGATTGATGTGGATGATGACTCTCTATGTAACATACTGATTCTCAAAAGCCACGTCAGCCACCAGAAATAGGTGGCCAGGCAGCCTTCTCCCAGGCCTCCATCTGCCGTGTGATGGGAAGGGTAAACTGAAGGTCAGGTAGGGCAGAGGCTGCCGGGAAGCGGCCCAAATTCAAGGGACATATAATAGCCCATTGGTGGCCAAGGAAGAGACCCATGTTATGCTTATCTCAAACAATAAATTGTTTTCAAAGGGAATAAAAGCCTCCAACAAAGATTTGTTCTTCCAGTCCTGGGGCTTGAACTCAGGGCCTGGCCACTGTCCCTGAGCTCTTTTTGGTTAAGGCTGGCACTCTACCAGTTGAGTGTTTACTGATAGTTCATCGAAGATAAGAGTCTCACTCACTTTCCTGTCCAAGCTGGCTTGGCACCATGATCCTCCAGATCTCAGCTTCCTGAGTAGGATGACAGGTATGAGCCCCCAGTGCCCAGGTTGTGATGCCTTTTGAAGGTATTTTGTCAAGTCTGTAAAAGGAGTCCCAAAGTCCTGGATAGACCATGACCCAATCAAGAAGCTGGGATGGGGGAAGGTTGACCTTCTAGCCATTCTGTTCTCCAAAATTAAAGATGCCAGTTGGCGTTGTATGCATCAAACACCTAGGCCAACAGCCATCAGGCTTAGTGAGGAATAGGTAGAGAATACCCAAAGATTTCAGTGTAGAAATCTCTGAATTTGCAAGCATGTGGTGTGTGTGTGTGTGTGTGTGTGTGTGTGTGTGTGTGTGTGTGTGTGTTTGTGTGTGTGTGTAAACTCAGGGCCTAGGCTCTATCCCTGTGTTTTCTTGGTCAAGCCTAGTACTCTGCCACTTGAGCCACAGTCCCATTTGCTTTATGATGGTTAATTGTAGATAGGAGTCTCAAGGACTTTCCTGTCCATTGTGGCTTGGATCAAGAGTAAACACAACTCACAGGTACAATCCTTATGGTGGGCGACTCCTGCCCCCTGATGGCCAGACATGGAACATCAGAGGCCGTGCCATTGTCCTCTAGAGTTCAATTGGGGGAAGTGACCAGGGCCAAGCTGACTTTTGCTCACCATGGGTGCTGATGCCAGAGCAGGTCTGTTCCACCCTAGGCCAAGAGAGCTCCAGGAGGCCGGGCTCCCAGGGGCACAAGGAAGGGAGAGGTCAGCTCTAGGCCGAGCTAAGAGCCTTTGCCCACAGACACCCCAACTTGGCTTTCCTGATCACCACAAGACCTGTCAAAGAAGAACCCCAAAAAAACAAAATTGGAGCTATGGGTCAAAGTGATAGAGCTCTAGCATTGAACCAGTGAGATCAGGGACAGAGCCCCCAAGGTTTGAGTTCAAGACCCCCAGCTGACCCTCCCCAATAAAACACAGGTTGGCTAAAGTAAACTTGTAGTATTTGTGAAGTGTTTTGAAGAATGGTGATACTAAAGAAAGTACCGTAATTCTAATGACAGCTGAACTTGTGACATACAGCTATGTGCTGAGTCCTTCACAGGGCGCTATTTGCTGGGTCCTTCCCACATGGTGTTTTGTGCTGAGTCCTCAAAAATGTGCTGTTTTCTGAGTCATCCCAAAGGGTGCTATCTGCTGAGTCCCTGAGAAGAGTGGGCCATGCTGGGTTTTTTAAAGGGTGCTGTGTGCTGAGTCCATTACACAACGTACTATATGCTGAGTCTTTCAAAAGGTGCGGTGTGCTAATTCACCCCAAAGGGTGCTGCTATGTGCTGAGCTTGAGAAGTGAGGAAGAGGTGAATTTTTCAAGTGCTTTGTGCCAAGACCTTAAAATAGGGTGCTCTTTACTGTCCTGCAAATGGTGCTCTGGGCTGAGTCCTTGGACAGTGTGGTATGTACTGAGTCCTTCCACACTGTGGTATGTGCTGAGTCTTTCAAAATTGTGCTATCTGCTAAGTTTTTTGAAGGGTGCTATGCACTGAGTGCTTTACACAGTGTGCAATGTACTCAGTCCTTCAAAGGGAGATGTGTGTGTCTTAACACAGGATGCTATGTACTGAGTCCCTGGGAAAGAGTGCTGTGTGCTTGAGTTTTTCAAAGCATGCCATGTGCTGAGTCCTTCACACTGTGGGCTATGGACTCCCTCATTCAAAGGATGCTGTGTGCTGAGTACTCTACACAGGGTACTATATCCTGAGTCATTCAAAGGGAGCTGTGTTCTGAGTCCTTCACACAGGGTGCTTTGGGCTGTTTTTTGAAGTGCTTTTGGTTGTTTTTTGAAGTGTGCTGTGTGCTGAGACATCTCAAAGGGTGCTATGTTCTGAGTCCTTGAAAGGCAGTTATCCCCAACAATCACACACACGCACACACACACACACACACACAAGGGTCACTGTACACCTGCTTGGTGTGTAGAGTGGAGGGGGAAGAAGGAGAGTATCCTCCAGTGGTGGTGGGAGATTCGATCCCCTGGGCAGATACTGGGGTTAGGAGGTAGTGATGAGCTGAGGTGAGGCTACAATTGCATGGCCTGGAAGCCTTAGGGCCCAGTCAGGGCTTGGCTTGCAGCAGGGGTGGGGGGCCGGGGCCAAGGGGAAGGGGGCATGGCAAGGGGAGGAGGGGTAGGATCCAGGGCACACTGTGTTAGCAGCAGGGGGTGGGTGCACCCCATGGGGGCAAGACAGCCAAGGAGAGGAGTGGGGGCAGAGAGAGAGAGAGCAGATCGAAGAGTGAGCACACACACAAAGGCAAGCAGCTTTATAGGCTGGTGACCTCCCAAATCTTAGCGCAGGTCCCGGCAGGGAGCACAGAGCATGGGGAGCCTGTGCAGCAGGACATTGCAACAGACAGCCACTCAGAAGTGTGGTGGCCATGGCAGGCCTGAGTCTGAGGTCCCTGCGCAGGGAGTATGGAGGTGGAGGTGGCTGAGGTGGGGGGCAGTGTTGGCTGATGAGGAGGAGCAGAGGCCAGGTGCAGCCCCTACATGCCCAGCAGACACAAGCCTGCCCACTCCCTGCAGCATCGCATTTCAAACACGGTGTTTTTGGCTCAGACCCATGGTGCCTCTCGAAGTCGCCCAGCAGAGATGGCATGCCCCTGGCTTGCTTGCAGCCCCTACCAGGTCTCGGATCCCGGTCCTTGGACTACGGGCCTGCATGCACCTGGAGGCTCTGCCTACAGCTTCTCCCAGTAGCACACATGAGTGGCTGCCCCATGGGCCTGCACCCTGCAAACCCTCCTGCCAAAAGACCCTCTCCTGCTGACATGGACCTGACCCTCCTGTCTCCCCTCTCCTGTACTGCTATTGCCTGCCCCATGCCCCACAGCCTGACATGTCCCTGCGACAAATGTACCCCAGTGTTGGAGAGTGGGAGTGGGTGACGACCCCGGGATCCCACCCCCACCCTAATAACCGGTATACCAGGAAATGGGGTAATGCAGGAATGAGTGAGGAGGGGTCGCCACAGAGCTCCTGGCCTGGAACAGTGGGAGCCACACAGCCGCGCATGTGCACCCTTCCTCTCCCTGTTGGGAACCTGGTGGCTTTAGTCAGAGGTGGGGAGCAGCACCTCCACACCTGCCTTCTCATGTCTTTTGCTTTTTGCTGGGGGTGGTGGGTGTTGGATGCAAATGATAGGCCCTCCTTGCTGTGTGAGCCCTTGTCTTCTGTGCTCGGTCACCCTTTCACCTAAGGAGGGTCCCAGAAAAGCCCACAAGTTATGTGAGGGCACTTGGAGTCAGATAGAAGGTGAATATCTGGGAAGAACACACCCCCTCTGACACACATATACCTGACCTGTCCCCCCACATCAGCTGTCAACAGTTCTCACATGGTGATCACATTTCCCAGCTCTCCCAGCATCTGCTGGCTCACAGTCCATCTGCTCTCCTAGTCCTTCACAAGAATTCACCAAGTCACCCAGAAGCATCTAGGCTGGAAGTAGGGAGTCTGTCCATGTATGTAGCCTTTAGGACCCCATGCATTTCCCAACACTGCCCCCACCCCAGGTCAAACACCCCTCTGGGACACTGTGACCCCCCTGCTTGTTTTCAGTCCTGGCTCTGAGGAGCCACCTATCTCAGGACACCTTCACACAGCGTCCTGGCCTGGGATTTTGGTGAATGGTGAACAAATGCTGGTTGTTCCCAAGGGAAAGTGTCTGGGCCTTGAGAAAGGGAGAGATAGAGTGGTTCTGCGTTATTAGAGTGGTGCTCCTTTGGGTGGGAGCCACTAGTTTGACAAGGGAATCCCTGTGCTCCAGCTTGTACCTTGTCCCATAGGAGGAACCAACAACTCAGGAGAGACACTGCTGAGTCTCTTTGTGTGTGCATTGTGTGTGTGTGTGTGTGTGTGTGTGTGTGTGTGTGTGTGTATGCATGAGAGAGAGAGAGGGATGGAGGCAGAGAGAGAGAGACAGAGAGGAAGAGAGAGAGAGAGGAAGAGAGAGAGAGAGGGAGAGAGAGGAGAGAGAGATCATCTTTCTCCTTATACCTGCCTGTCTGTGCTCAGGTGAGTGATCAGTTGGCAAATTGCATGTGCTGCATGGAGGAGTCTTCTGTCACAGGTCTGGATTTATGTATGTGTGGTGTTTGTGTGTGTGCGTGGTTGTGTGTGTATGTGTGTTTGGAGAGCAGGGAGAACAATGAAAACATATTTAAGTCATTGTGTCTAAAAAGAGCAAAAGCATTTTATATGTATGTGTGTGTGTGTGTGTGTGTGTGTGTATTTGTTCTTCTTTTTTCATCAATGCCAAGTATGAGTCCAGCCATATATTTGTTTTCTCCTTCACCGTTTCATGGCTCCTTTGGAGAAATTTTCAGTAGACATTCCTTTCCACCTACCTCTTCCCTATTTCCTATAGCCCACAGTAGCTGCTGGGCCGGTGTGGGTCTCCCCTAGGAGGCCTGTGTGAATTGCAGACCAGGGTGGACAGAAGGACTGTCTTCAGCTCATGAGGCAAGTGTGAATGCAGGCATACTCTTCTAGCCAGACAGTCTGCTCTCGTGTGTATAGTTGGAGCTAATTAGAGGGTTGGGAATGTGTCTGCCAAATATAATTAAGGAATTAGTTGCGGGGGGGGGGGAGTAGGGCAGGGGCTGTGAGGCTAGGAGGGTCTGGGGCATGGTGAACGGTGTGACATGGCACATGGTTCACCAAGACCGAGGATGAGAAGGCAACCTTACCCAGGGCATTGACTGTGTCCGTGGGCATCTGGGCAGGGTGCTCTGGGCCCCCACTGGTGACATGGATTCCCTCCCAGGGCATTGTACCAGTGGTCAATCATCTCTGGGGTCCTGCAGACTCCAATCTGTGTCCCGCCTGGGCAGTTTCCAGCTGGGCAGTGGTAGGCACGTGCATTCCCCCTGTGGAGCCCGCTCAGTATCAGGCCATGGCTGTTAGCAAGGGCTGTCTGAATGCCAGTTTCTGTAACCTGCTCTAGGTTGTCTGGAAGGAAAAGGGGACAGCTGACTTTGGAACCCTTTGATTGGGACAAATTAAATACCATGTTTTCCAGGGTTTTATCTTGAAGCTGACAATTTCCACTAACACCTGGGATTATGGGTCAAATTAGATGGAACATTTCAGCCACCAAACAATGACATTCAAAGCACCACAGGCAGAGTTCCCTAGCCAGATGGTCTCCTGCTATGAACATCATGCCTTGACTGCCTTTCTTTGGCAGCTGTTGATTCTATTCCTGCTCTCTCTAGGGTGACCACCACAGTTGAGGACATCTTGGGGAGCAGAGATTGTGACCTCACCATCCCCAGCCTGCCAGCTGTGAGCAGAGATGATTCCCAGCATCTGCACTGGACTCTTGGAGATTCAGAAACCTGGGATGCTTCGAGGATCCTTTCTCTGCAACTTGAACCTTGGGGGCCGGATATGTTAGACCATCCTGGCTAGCCTCAGGGGGAGAAGAGGAGGCCCCTTCAGCCAGGCCTTCATCTCAAGGCAACCTCGTTCACACCTGTGTGGGGAATTGAGTGCCACAGAGATGGTCAGCAGCTGAACAGAGATCTTTGAGAAGATAGGCATCCCAGAGGCCCCGGAATCCAGTGAGTACCTCGTGGCTCACTTCCTTGGAACCAAAACAGTTAAGTGCAGTGGCACCAGGAGGGCAGGAAGAGGGAGGACAGAGAACTGTGGGAGAGCTACATCAGGTTTCCCCCCCACCAGGATGCTTACCTGTATCAGATGGGACTTTTCTGTAGTATTGTCATAGAAAGATGCTCATTTATTTATCCAAAAAACAGTTACAGTATGAGCCAGGCTCCAGGGGGTCCATAGACAATGAAAGGTTCCAGTGCTGGTTCCACAGTACATGAAGAAACCTTGGTTTGAGCTGGATGCCGATGCTTCACACCTGTCATCCTAGCTACTAAGAGGCTGAGATGGAAGGATAGAGGCTTAAGGCCGGGGCAGGAAAGCCTGTAAGACTGTTATGTCCAACTAACTAACAAAAAGAAAACAGTAGAAGTGGATGTGTGGCTGAAGCTGTAGTCTGTTGGCCTTGAGTAAAAAGGCTCAACCACATCACCCAGGTTCTGAGTTCAAGGTCCAGGAGTGAGAGAAAGAAAGGAAAGAGAGAGAGAGGAGGGAAATACAGAGAGACAAAAGGAAGAAAGGAAGGAAGAAGGAAGAACATGCAAGCCTTGGTTTGGAGTCCCTGGATCATGGGAGCCAACAATTCATATCTCTGTGGGGACAGTTGCAGAGCATAAAGGCAGTATGTAGGACCAAGCCACTGACCCCTCAGCAACTTCATGGCATCCAGGAGCCTTGTGGTCACCGACTGCAGAGAGAAGCAGCCTTGAGTAGAGCCTTGGGCTCAGGGTGGGTCACCAGGTTTCAATCATCTTCCGCCCCAAGGAGTTTATTTTCTGGTCAGATATGAAGGAAATGTCTAAGGGCTAGGGAGGTGTTGGGGTGATGGAGTGTCAAGAGGGGGGAGCAAGGGATAAAAAGGAAGATGTAGAGGGAGGATGATCCCAGTTCAGGTGTGTCAGGACCTCGCCTGTCAACCTAGACCATCACTGATAGAGCTTTTGACCCAGCCACATTGCAATTAAATGTCCTGGTGCCTGTTGACCACCTGGCTATCATCCACCACAGGATGCCTGTGCAGTAAGACATTGGGGACTGGGATTTCCAGGCTCAATCTGAAGATCACATCCTCTGTGTTCATTTCTTTACCAGAGAAAGAGGTAAGCATGCCACTGGCACAGGACAGACAGGGAATGAGGGCGGGAGTCAGATCAGTGGTGCCCCAAGATTTCCTCAAGTGGGCGTTAGGACCCCGTGATTGACATTCTCAGAGGCAGAAGTGGGTGTCTTTGCTGGCTCAGCCTTTAGTCTAGATGGCAGATCTGTGACTCAGAGAGGGCCAACTGAAGGTGAGGAAAGTTTGGGTAGAGGCTGGTGGGAAAACTAGAGGCACTAGGCTCTGAGCATTGTTGTTTCTTTGAGAATACTCACCACCTAGGAACATTCTTGGGATGGATGAGCCCTTTTCTCCTTCCCGAGAGAGAGGGACCCTTGGCCCAGAAATCCTTTCATTCCCACATCTTGTAGCTGGATAACTAGAACTCACCCCACTGCCCAGTATTGAGACAGTACAGCGAGAGATCCTGAGTCTTTGATAAGGTCAGGGGGTCTCAGTATGAGATTGTACTTGAATGTCCTAACTAGGTGCATGGTCAGTCCCATCTAAGAATGTCTTGATGTAGGACATAGAATCTAAAGAATCAGAGCATGAAGGGGCCTGTTCTGGGAGTCTTGAATATCATGTCTTAACTTCGAGCTCCCATGTGCCCACATGCATCTCTTTCTTGGGTGGGTTTCAGCCTTGAGTAGCCTGGATTATAGCCACTGGCATCCAGCTACAAGGATATCTTTTCATACTTTCTTGTATTGCAACAGCTGTCTACTTGCCCTGGCCAAGATCTCTGACGTCCACAACAGCTCCCAGCAGCCCCTGATTGTGTGGAGACCACAAAGGTCAAACTGATCCCATTTCTTTGTCCTCAGGGGAGGAAGTTATGTTTCATCTGAAGCCTGGGGTAGGAGGGGTGGCTGTAGATGGATGCTCAGCTGGGAGAGAGGTAGTCTGTTTTAGCCAAGAAGGTAAATGTGGCCAAATGCTAATAGCAAGAAATGTCTGTGAGACTCTCCTCTCCCAAGAACCACCTGAAAGCTGGAAGAAAAGATGTGGTTCAAGTTGTAGAGAGCTAGCCCTGAATGAAAAAAGTGAGGGACAGAGCCTGGGCCCTGAGTTCAAGCCTTAGTACCAAGATGCATACTTGCTCATCCACACACAAACACACCACACACACACACACACACACACACACACACACACACACACACACACACACACACACATTCAGAGGAAGGTAGTAATGATGAGCTGAACTAGAACTGGGGGCAGTCTGAGGCATAGTCACAGTAAACTCTCAAGCCAAATCAAGTGCTTTCTCCCTAAGTCTTTCTTGGGCTGAGGGGTCTCGGCCATGCCAGTAAGTTCCAAGCCCTGGGATTCCTGGGATAGCGACTGCTACAAGCAACAGCCAGTTGGCTGTGGATTTCTGAGCCTACAAGGCTTTCATGAGCCCAACTCAACACCTGCCCAAGATGTGCCTGACAAATTCACACACTTGTGATACCCGCATGAGTGGACGTTACTTGGAGTGACATCTTGCACCTCCTGCCCCTCCTGGCCCAGAACCCTGGTCTGAGATGGCAATCTACTGCTCAGATCCACAATGCACCCATGACAGATGCAATTCTGATGATCTCCATGCCCCAAGGCTCAATCTTTCTCTGGTACTGTGGCCCACTCTGTAGGCAATGGCCTCCAAACAGGCTCCACTCAAGACTTGTAGAACACCTACACATTGGGAGAACCTCAGGGGACCCACTGGAAACTACTTTGCCTAGAGCCATAGAGTGAGGTCCAAGCAGAACAGGTTTTGGTCACGGGGCTTGAACTATGGGCCTGGGCTCTGTCCCCAGCTCTTAAGCTTACAACTTGAGCTACAGAACTACGTCGGGTCCTCTGGAGGATCCTTGGAGATCAGAGTCTCCCGACTTTCCTGCCTGGGCTGGCATTGAACTGCGATGCTCACATCTCAACCTCTTGAGGAGGTAGGAGGACAGATATGAGCCACTGGCGCCCAGCTGATCTGGCCTTTCACCAGAGTGGACTAGGAGCTCCTGAAAGCTTTTCTTTATTTTTCTGTGCCAGTACTGGGCTTGAACTCAGGGTCTGGTTTCTGGTCTCTTAACTTTTTCCCTCAAGGTTAGTACTCTACCACTTGAGCCCCAGCTCCATTTCTGCTTTTTGGTAGTTCATTTGCAAGAAGAGTCTCACTAACTTTCCTCTCCTGATCTGGCTTGACCCTTGATCTCTATCTCAGGCTCCTGAGTACGTAGGATTTACAGGGTTTGAGCCACTGTTAGCATTGCGCTAGAAGCTTTTCTTCCTGCATTTGCCCTGACTCCTCCATGCAATGCATGGCTGAGGGTTAGGAACTGTGAAAAATAGGCTTCCAGCCACAGGAAATGGCTGGGGTCCCTGGTGGAAAGCCATTCTAATCTTCCCCCTAGGCCCCACTCTAAGACTCCACCCTCTGCCCTGTGACTCAAGTACAAACTTTGACCCAGCCTTGAATGTCCTACCAGACTTTTCTGAAGCCACAGAGCTTTCATTCCAACAACACCACCTGCTCTACAGCACACCTCAGGAGCTCTGTCCATGCTGTACCTTCTGCCTGAAGCTCTCTGTCTTGTATCCACATCTTAGAATTCCTGTAGAATTTTGGCACTGGATATATCACCTCCTGGAACAAGTCTTTGCTTCCCTTCTACCTCTTTTTTCATATTGAGTTGCTAGAGATGGAATTTTTGCAGGCTGACTGGCAAATGCTCTATATTGGGGTGTGTGTGTGTGTGTGTGTGTGTGTGTGTGTGTGTGTATGTGAGCCTCTCCTGGGTTTGAATTAATTGCCTGGATGCTATCTTATCCCTGAGCTTTTGTGCTCAAGGCTAGCACATTACTACTTGAACCACAGTTCTATTTCTGGCTTTGGGGGTGTTTAATTGGAGAAAAGGTTCTCATATAGACTTTCTTGCCTGCAATTGGGATCCTTAAATCTCAGCTTGCTGAGTAGCTTCCAAGGGTGAGCCACCAGCACCTGCCTTCTACCCTACCTCTTACATATAACCTCAGCCTTCCTCTGAGTCCCAGAAAAAATATGTCTCACCAGGTTCACTTCTTTTTGTGCCAGTCTTGGGGCTTGAAGTCAGGGTCTGGGCAAGTTCCTGAACTTCTTTTGCTCAAGGGTATCACTTAAGCCACAATGCGACTTTTGGCTTTTGCTGTTTCTGTGGAACTGAGGAATCAAACCCAGGATTTAGTGCATGCTAGGCAAACACTCTACCACTAAGCCACATTCGCAGCCCAAGGCTCACTTCTAACGGGAGTTATGAGGGTGGGATTTATTGACATACCTCTTTAGGCATAAAAATCGCTGAAAATTTCATATCTATCAAGATTTGGGAGCAGCATGTGACTAGGCAATGAGGAATGATAAATGAGTGATAGCCACCAGGCCCCAGAGGATTTAGGCTCACATCCTACAGAGGGATAGAGAATATGGAGCCAGAAACTTTGACCACTCCTACAGTGTAGGAACTGTGATCTCCCTGGAGGCAGTGGCCGGCTTCTAGTTGTCCCGATGGGACACCTCAGCCAGAACATCAAGCTTCAGTTATTAAATGGCATACAAGGATGCTTTGTTCAAGTTGCCGGCTCAGACTTAGTACTCTTCAGGGCTTGTCCCAGCTTGCCCAGTTTGGGGGGCTGGGCATTGGCAACCTGCTGAATGCCCATCATCCATACATCATCCATCCAAACACAGAGATATGGAGTTATTGCCTCCTTGGGGGGGGGGAGCAGTTCCGTGTTGCACTATCAGCCTAGACCCTGTCCCTGAGCTCCTTTTGCTCAAGGGTAGTGCTCTGCCCTTGAGCAACAGCCCCATTCATGTTTTTTTCCCTGTAATCTCTTAGAAATAAGAGGGTCGTGGACTTTCCTGCCCCGGTTGAATTCAAATTGTCAGTCTCTACATCTCAGCCTCCTGAGGAGCTAGGATTACAGGCAGGAGCCCCTGGGTCCTGGTTTTCTTTTCTTCTTGTTGTTCTTTTTGTAATCATAACAATCTCAAATCTTCACGGTGTTATTCCAATGGTTTGCATTCGAAGTAAACTACCCAGGCTTGGAGTTCGAATGCCAGGACTGCCACCCACAAATTGAAGGAGATACTGACAATCTCATTCCCATTCATGTGAATGCTAATGGAATGTTATAAAAATAATAATTAAATTTGCAGTTAATTCATGATTCTATTTTAGAATGCCATGCAAAAATTATTGGATTTATATTTTCCATTCTAGCACCTTGGTGTGATTCCCCTAATGGAAGGATATTGAATAATTTTTAATTAATGTTTCTATAAGTATTCAACCAGGATACTTTATTAAATGGAGGCATAATTTCATAACTAATAATTGGTAATAATGTATATAATTTAATATCCTCACATTCCCTCTCTCTTTATGCATATATATATATATATATATATATATATATATATATATATATATATACATCTATCTATCTATCTACCAATCTACACAATCGATCTGTTTATGCTCTTGTCACTATTGGCACTACTGGGGCTCAGTGATAGAGTGCTTGCCTAGTACATACAAAGCCTTGGGTTCAATCCTCACTACAATGTGCATAGAAAAATCCAGAAGTTGTGTTGTCGCTCAAGCATCGGAGCACTAGCTTTGAGGATAAAAGCTTAGAGACTGTGTCTAGACTCTTACTCAACACCCAGGAATGGCACCAAATAAAGATAGAATGTTCTGACTGCAACTATATAACGATAGCACTGCAAATACCTCATCACAGAGCAAGCCAGAAGTCTGATGCTGACAGCTGACATCTAACCTGACTTAGCCAGATGTAAACAGCTGCAACCCAGCTCCACAGAACCAGATGGTGCTGGCTCCATCACCTTTGTCATCCAAGATACTCGGGGGCTGAGATCTGACACTGTTGGGTTTAAAACCCAGCCCAGATAGGAAGTCGGTGAAATTCTGAGCTGTGGCACAAAGTGGTAGAGTTCTAGCCTTGAGCAAAAGATCATAGGACAGTACTCCCAAACTTTCAGTGAAATTCCCGTGGCTGACTCCACCTCCCCCAAAAACCCATCCCTCTTAATCATTAGATGTGAACTTTATGTAGTTTGTTATGTATTTCTGAAAGAATGGTGATACTGAGGAAAGCACCCTAACACTGACAGCTTGTGGAATACAGCTATGTGATGAGTCTTTCATGAGGTATTGTGTGCTGAGTCCTTCACGGGGTAAATTCTTTCACTTAGTCCTTGTAAGGGCTCCAGAAGTCAGATGATTGTTCAGATGAGAATCTTGAGGCTCAGATATGACCCCATGTCAGTGCCAATTGTGTATGTACCTAACTCTAGTGAGTTGTCTCCTGCAGACAATTGTTTTGGTTTATTTTTCTTGGTCGTGAACCTTGAACTTAGGGCCTAGCCACTGAACTTTCTCTGTTGGGCTCATGGCCAGCATCCCACCATGTGGAGCCAAGAACCCTCTTGCAACAGAGTGTTAGAGTGTAGGCATCTGTAGCTGAGGTCTGTCATCCTGCCTACTCAGGAAGCTGAGATATGACGACCTTGGTTCCAAACTATCCCAGACACAAAAGGTCCCATGCGACTATTATCTCCTATTCACCACTTAGAAACTTGAGGTGGAAGCTGGGTGCCAGCAACTCACACCTGTCATCCTAGCTACTCAGGATCCTGAGAGCTGAGAATCACAATCCAAAGCCAGCCTGGGCAGGAAATTCCTTGGGAGGCTTCTCTCCAGTGAATTAACAAAAACCTGCAGGGGTGCTGTAGTTCAAGTGGTAGAGCACTTTTATTTAGCTGAAGAGCTCAAGGACAGCACCCAGGCCTAGACTTCAATTCCTCCAACTTACAAGAAAAGAAAGAAAGAAACCTGAAATGGATTGCTGGGAATGTGTCTTAGGGTAGAGTGCTTTGCATGTATGAAACCCTGAGCTTGATTATTTAGTACCACTTCACTAGAATAAAGCCTGCAGTGGCTCTGGGGCTCAAGTGGTAGAGTCCTATTTTTGTACAGGGGAAACTCAGGTACAGTGTTCAGGCCCTGAGTTCAAGCTCTAGGACAAGTGTATGCACACACATTCATGCACACACACACACACACACACACACACACACACACACACACACACACATACACACACAGATACCAGAAATGATGTTGTGACACCAAATGGTAAAGCACTGAGCTTCTGTTCTGAGCTCATAGTCAGCACTCAGGCCCTTTGTTCAACCCCAAAACCTAGCCACCCAGGGCCCAACTAGGAGAGGTCAAAGGTTTTAAAACTTGATGAACTTCACCGGCTCTAGATGGCAGGAAGCATTGTGATATTACACATGTGCTTAGATTTAGCAAGCTTCTAGAACCTAGGAAGGCACCGTTGCCAATAATGAATCATTTTATTAGATTCAGCTCCCTTGTTGTCTGCCAGAAAGGACCCTTGAATTTATTGTAGAAAGTTATTTCAACACTGGAACATAGTCTAACAAAGACAGGATAAGTGCAGGGAACTTGGCCTTCCACAGGAGGTGGCACAAATGGAGGCTTCTTGTCAAAATAGCACTGAGGAGAGAGATAGCTTGAGTTTCAAAGGGGCCTTTTTTTCCTAGGCTTCAGAGCCCACCCACACTCCTCCTCACTAATTGACCCAGATGGAGTTGTTTGTTACACAGCTGTACAGATGTGAGGATTTTGTCTGCCTGTTCCAACAGTGAGGCAGACTTCCTCCAGCAGTCCCTGGTGTGGAGAAAACCTCAGGCTACACTGGGATTGGGGAACCCCGGAACATGAACTGTCTTGAAAGCACTGTCTGTGCTATGAAATCATTTTATTCAAAGCAAATTTCCTAGTTTGGTGCCTTTCATCTTAGGGATTCTGGACCTTCACCGATAGAAATACATGCATACATATATGGGGAGACATGGAGTTACTTTTGTTTTTTTTGGCAGGTTCAGGGGTTGTATTATGAGCCTAGGCACATTCCCTGAGCTCCTTTTGCTCAAGGGTATCGCTCTGTCCTTGAGCCACAGCCACAGTTATGGCAATTTTTTATTTCTGTGATCCCACAGAAATAACAGTGCTGTGGACTTTCCTGTCCTGGCTGAGTTCAAACTGGCATTCTCTACCTCTCAGACTTCTGAAGAGCTAGGATTACAGGCAGGCACAAATGACACCCGGCTTTCTTTACTTCTTGTTCTTTTTTCATTGTGACAAACTGAAATCTTCACAGTGTCATTCTAATGGTTTGCATTTTGAAGTAAACTACCCAGCGGAGTTCGAATGCCAGGACTGCCTCCTACAAATGGAGGGAGATCTTGAGAAAATCTTCGCGATTCATGTGAATGCTTAATGGAGTGTTATAAAAGTAACAATTATAAGCCGGGCGCCGGTGGCTCACGCCTATAATCCTAGCTACTCAGGAGGCTGAGATCTGAGGATCGCGGTTCAAAGCCAGCCTGGGCAGGAAAGTCCGTGAAACTCTTATCTCCAATAAACCACGAGAAAATCGGAAGTGGCGCTGTAGCTCAAGTGGTAGAGCGCTCGCCTTGAGCTAAAGAGCTGAGGGACAGTGCTCAGGCCCAGAGTTCAAGCCCCACAACCAAAAAAAAAAAAAAAAAGTAACAATTATATTTACAGTTAGTTCATGATTCTCTTATAGAATGCCACACAAAAAGTATTGGATTATGTCTTCCATTCTAGCACCACGGTGTGATAGTTCCAATTAAGGAATACTGACTACATTTACATTAATGCTTCAATAAGTATTCAACCATGATACTTCATTAAATGGAGGCATAATTTAATAATAATTCATAATATATATATAATTTAATATCCTCACATTGTCTCTCTCTCTCATATATAGCAAACTACACATCTATCTATCTATCTCTATATCAATCTCAATCTCTATATCTATATCTATCAACCACTGCTATGGCTTGTTCTCAGGTCCTCAGAACTGGCTGGCAGCTCAGTTTGCCAAGGACTATTTTTCTACACTGACCTTTTCATGAATTGGGCATTGTGGGCTGTGAGTTCAAGTCCAAGCATGGCCAAAATTTTACATGTGGAGTCAGAAGTAAATTTTGACACATTTTTTTCCTTCTCTGTGAAAGTTCTGGCTCTCAATATGGTGTATAGTATAACCCATATGTAAATATACCCATGTGATAAGATGTAATACATGAAATAAATGTTATATATGTAATAATACTAAATAAAATAAAAAATAAGGGTAATAAATGTCATAGGGAATAAACCCATGTATGTAAATAGATCTCATATATGAATATTATTTTTATCTGTGCTGGGGCTTGAATTCGGGCCCTGGAAACTGGGCTGAAATTGCTTTATTCAATGATAGTGAGCTTCCTCTGCCCCACAGTGACACAGAATTGCCCAGGCCCTGAGTTCAAATTCCAGGCCTTCCAGAAAAATGGTGCAAATTCCAAGTAAGGGCCTTAATTGTTTTTGGCCAGGCTTGAGGCTTGAACTCAGCTCGTGGCAACTCTGCTCAACTTCTATCATCCTAGGCTGGGGTGTAGCCTCTGGACCCACAGTCCATCCTAAGACCCTATGACCCGAGTTCAAAACTTGGGACTCACAAGAAAAAAAAGGAGAAGTGCTGGGAAGGTGGGTCAGTAATAGAGTGCTTAGCTTGCATGCATAAAGCACTGGGTTTGATTCCTCAGCACCACATAAGCAGAAAAAAGCTGGAAGTAGTGCTATGGCTCAAGTGGCAGAGCGATAGTCTTGAGCTGAATAGTTGATGGACAGCACCCAGAATCAGAGTTCTGGCCCCAATACTGAAAAAAAAAAGAAGAACAAAGAGAGAGGGGGAAAAAAGGAGAAGGATACAACTGAGAAGTTCCAGAAGTCGGTTTTACATAGTTTATTCCTTTGCATTGCAACCATCCTGGCTCTAAATGACAGGGCCCAGAAAGTGTACATGACCTTGTACTGCTGAAGTTTGGTGGACTATCATGGAAGCCATAGCCAAAACCAGCAACCTAGACCCGGGGTGCGAATCTCAGGACTGCCACCTACGAATGGTGGGAGATCCTAAGAAATGCTTTCCGATATACTTCCATACGAATTGAATGTTATAAAGTAATTATATTAGTAGTGTATGATTATATTATAAAATTATACACAATAATTATAGTACACTGACTAAATTTCAATTAATACTTTGTTATGTATTCAACCACCATTCTTAAATAAAGGAAGGAATAATTTATCAATAAGTGGTAGTAATATAGTATATAAAATCAAATAATATACAGATATCTCTGTCTTGTTTTATACATACATGCATATATATATATATATTTCTATGAAACAATCTATATATCTGTTTCTACATTTGTCATTCCTGGGGCTTAGTGGTAGAGTGCTTGCCTAGTACATACAAAGCCCTGGGTTCGATTCCTCTCCACTGTGTGCACAGATACATCAAGAAGTCATGCTGTCACTCAAGCAGCCGAGCACTAGCTGAGCATAAAAGCTTAGTGAATGTCTCTAGACTCTTACTCAAGACCCAGGAATGGCATCAAAAAAAAGATAGACTGTTCTGACTGCAACTATATAATGATAACACTGCAAATACTTCATGACAGAGCAAGCTGGGAGTCTGAAGTTGATGGTTGGCATCTAACCTGACTTAGCCAGAGGTCAAGAGCTGCAACCCAGCACCATGGAACCAGACACTGCTGGGTCACCCCTAGCTGCTAGGGGGATGAGATTAGACACTGGTGGGTTGAAAACTCAGCCCTGGCAGGAAGTCTACCAGACTATAAGCTGTGCCTCAAAGTGTTAGAGATGTAGCCTTGAGGAAAAGATCTCAGGACAGTACCTCCAACCTATTAGTGCAATCCCCGAGGCTGATGACACTATCCACAAAACACACCCCTCTAAACCATTTAATGTGAACTTGTGCGGTTTGTGACATGTATCTGAAAGAATGGTGATACTGATGAAAGCACCCTAATTCTAATGACAGTTTGTATGATACAGCTATGTGATGAGTCCTTCCAGGGGTGCTAGGTCGTTCATGGAGTACTGTGTGCTGAGTCCTGCACAGGGTCCTATGTACTGAGTCCTTCATGAGTTATATTGGTTCATCTGGTCCTTATAAGAGCTACAGAAGTAAGATAATTGTGCAGAGGCTCATATATGTCCCCAAGGCAGGGCTGAATTTATGTATACACTGAGCTCTAGTGACTTGTCTCCTGCAGACAATTGTTTTGGTTAAGTTTTCTCCATTACGAACCTTGAACTCAGAGCCTAGGTGCTGACTTTCTTCTTGGGCTCATGGCTAACGTTCTACCATGTGGAGCCAAGGACATCCTTGCAGCAAAGTGTCACGGCTTAGGTGTCTTTAGCTGAGGTCTATCATCCTGCCTGCTCAGGATGCTGAGGATCTTGGTTCAAAACTATCCCAGATCATGGTCCAAAGCCAGCCTGGGCAGGAAATTCCTTGAGATGGTTATTTCCAATAAACTACCAGAAAGCCTAAAGGGGTGCTGTAGCTCAAGTGGTAGAGCACTAGACATGAGCTGAAGAGATCAGAGGCAGCACCCAGGCCCAGACATCAACTCTTCCAACTTACAAGAAAAGAAAGAAAGAAACCGGAAGTGGAGCATAGGGAATGTTTCTTAGAGGTAGACGGCTTTGCATGTGTGAAACCCAGGGTTTGAATTCTCAGTACCACATCCCTAGGGAAAAAAAGCCTGAAGTGGCTCAATTGGTAGAGTGCTGTCCTTATACAGGAGAAAAACTCAGGTAGAGTGGTTAGGAACTGAGTTCAAGCACCATGACTGGTGTATGCACAAACACACACACACACACACACACACACACACACACACACACACACGGAGGCATCGTTGCCAATAATGAATAATTTCATTAGGTTCAGCTCCCTAATTGTCTGCCAGAAGGACCCTTAAATTAGTGTTAGTAGTTTGTTTCAACACTGAAACATAGGCTTACAAAGACAGGATGAGTGCAGGGAACTTGGCCTGCCACGGGAGATGGCACAAATGAAGACTTCCTGTCAAAACACAGCACTGTGAGGAGAGATAGCTTGGGGTACAAAGAGGCCTTTTTCTCCTGACCTTCAGAGCCTGCCCACATACATCCTTCCTAATTGCCCCGCATGAATTGTTTGCTACACAGCTGTACAGGCAGGAGTGAGGCTTTTTCTCTGCCTGTTCCAACAATGAGGCACACTTCCTCCAGCATACTCGGGTATGAAGAACCCTCAGGCTACACTGGGAACATTGAGGGGAGCCAGGGAACATGCACCATCTTGAAAGTACTCTCTGTGCTATGAAATCATTCTATTCAAAGCAAATTTCCTAGCTGGGTGCCTTTCTTCTTAGAGACTCTGGATGTTCACCGATACAAATACATGGATACATTCACAGACACATGGAGTTACTGGCTCTTTTTTTTGTGGCAGTTCCTGAGGCTTGAACTGTGAGCCTAGACCTTTTCCCTGAGCTCCTTTTGCTCAAGGATGCATTTTATTGTATCTTAAACCATGATTACACTAGGCTGGGGTGCAGCTTTTACACCCAAAGATGATTCAGGGATCCTAGGACGCAAGTTCAACTCCCATCTCTGGCCAAAAAAAACAAAAAAACCAACAACCAAAAACATCAAACCAACAAAAATGGATGAGGAAAAAAACCAGATAGTTTTATACAACAGTTTTACTTTTGTTTCCTTAGCACTGTGACCCTCCTGGGTCTCAATGACTTGGCTTGAAAATCGTACGTGAACTTGCATGGACGAAGGCTGGGGGCTGTCCATGAAGCCTGAGTCCAACCCAGACACCTAGGCCCTGAGTTCGATCCCAGGACTGCCACCTACACATGGCTGAAGATCCTAAGAAATGTGTTCCTATCTTTAGGAATACTAATACAATGTTTGAAATGTACTAATTAAATTACTAATTAGCTAGTCATTCTTGTATATGATGATAAGCAATAAATATAGGTCATTGATTAATACTTTATTAAGTATCCTACTGTGATTAATTAATGTAGGCATAATTTTATACCAAATAATTGGTAATAATATAATACATAGAAATAAGATATAGACATCACTCTTTATATACGATTATACACTAGAATTTACATAAATGTCTATCTGTCTCCCTGTATACATTTATAGATGCATATACATATGTAAATATACACACACGCGTGCACACACACACACACACACACACACACACACACACACACACACTGCATTCTAAGCATCTATCTGTTTATATATTGGCAATTCCTTCGGCTCGATCTCAGGTCCTCAAATTTGCCCGCCAACTTCACTTGCATCAGACTGGTGTGCTAAAATTTGCCCATTCATAAAGTGGGCCTGCCAAAACTTTAATCCTGCTGGAAAGCCAACTGTCCCACTTGTTTTCCTTATCAGTGAAAGTCCTGGGTCTCAGGAATGATGTATAATACACAGGAAAATCTATGTCTTATGTAATATGATGCAAAAAATGATATATGTTTAATCATACTCACTAAAGTACATAAGAAATAAATAAAACACAAAATAAAATGAATACATTAACTGCAATATGCAGTGAATATGTGTATGTAAATATAAATCATTTATTTAAAATGTATATGAATATTATTTTTTCGAGTGCTAGGACTTGAATTCATGCCCTAAGAACAGACCTGACTTTCTTTTGTTCCAGCATGATGATCTTCCCAATCTCCCACAGTGCTGCAGATTTACCCATACGCTGAGTTCAAATCCCAGGCCTGGCAGAAAAAATGGCCCGAATTCCAAGTCAAGGAGCCTCATAATATTTTAAATATGTTTAATGTATGTATGTATGTATGTATGTTCAGATGAAATGGAAATAGAGCAACTATGAACTCAAAAGGAATGTGTAAAGAAGACATAGGCACAAAGTAGAATATGCCAAGAAATGCTGAAGTATAATTTCAAATAATGTGCTCAGGTTTGAGGGTGTGTTCAAAGTACAGCTTCAGACAATGTAGTTGGATATCTTGGGGGGAAAACTGCTTTAAACTATTCTGGGATAATTGTACAAGTAGAAGCCCCTAACTCTGACTCTAATCAGCCACAACATCATCAACTTAGGGACAATTTTCCAAGGGCAAAGTGAGAAAAAGAAGGCTCATCACAGTTAGTGTTCAGGTTGAAGCAATGGCCATCACATAACTTTTCTTATAAATGTTCATTTATTTTGGAGCATTAAAGTAGGAAAAAGCCAAGTAAATATTCTGCATGTACCTAAATTAAGTGGAACGTATTATATTGGAAGTTATAGATTATGTCTTTTTATACTCCATCTTGGGACAAATGATCTACTGTCAGTTATTTTCTTCTCTTCCCCTCTTTTGCCCTTCCACTTACATAATTATTATTTGAAGCGACAGGCTTGAGCTTGCATTTCTAAATTCTTCAAAATTATCTGAACTATATATATATCATACTTCTGGCAGTCTCCTATATCTTTCTCAAGGGAAATATTTTGTCACTACCATTTTTGTCCTATATGATATTGGATATCTTCTTGCCTAATTCAGTCCAAGATATACATTAAACTTATCCAGATATCTCAACAATTGTACCACCATAAAATACTATCTTACTTAGAAAGGATTATTTTAGTATACCTGGTGAGGTGGCATCTGTCATTTTTGAATGACCCTAAATCATACTTACATGCAATCATGTTTAAAACCAATATGCCACTCAGTAGATGAACGAATTGACAAAATGTGAATTTTGTGGAATTCTATGCTTCCAATTCATAAGGAAATAGAAAGACTTGGAAAAATCCTACTAAGTAAAATCAACAAGCCACAAATAAACAGATTCCATGGTTTTCCTCATTTGTAATAAGTAGAAAATGTCTAGGATAGTCCTAGCAGATGAACAGAATTTCTCAACAGCTATGTATATATGACCATATAAGATGATGCTGAGCAAAATGAACTCCTGGATATTGAAACAGAGGTTTAACTTTGTGGTTGTTGTTTTTAATGTACTATGTGATTTCTTTTTTCTTTTGTGTTTTCCCCTATGGTTTATCCCCTGCTGTATTTGATTTCAGTATCCTATGTATTGTATATACATTTATCTTAATTCGTCAAGGGAAAAGGCACAACAAAATGGCGAGACAAAGGACAAAGGGAAAACCAATGCAATAGCAATACTTACAAGACAACATGTTGGAAATTTACATTACAACTTGTCAGGAGTATTGGGGTGAAAGAAAAGTCTGAGAAAAATGAGGGAAGGTATAAAAAGTTCGACGTGTTATGTATTCACTACCTCACAATTACTACAACCCATTCTATATATCACCCTGACAATAAAATTAAATTTAAAAATGACCTGCATAAAATACAATTTTACTGTATTGGTATAGTAAATATTATTCTATGTGTATTACCTTTTTAAAAAAATGAACATTTTGGCTGCTAATTTGAATTAATTACCCCTTTCTTTATCAAAGAGACATCCACTGGAATTTAACAAACTATACAATATGCTTGTTTCTATGGAAACTCCTAACTTTTAAAACTTACTAATTGTTAATAGGACAGAATATATATGGTCTTCAACATTCCTATGACTACTAACTACTCATTTTCAAATTCTGAAAATGCCATACCAGAGACATTCAAAACTACCTGTTTGCATTTTATTTCCAATGAGGCGTTACATATTTAAAAGTCAACAGAAAAAGTAGATACATTTTGGTAGAAGATAAAACTATAAAGTATCTATAATAATTAATTCCTCAAAAGTAAACATTTGTTCATCAGAGTAAGCTATTATTTCTATGACAATCAATCCCAATTTTTATTCCATAAAGTCATCCTAGACCAACAGTTTCCAATTTGTAAGGTACATCTTAAAATTCCCTAAATTCACATCATGACTAGCTTATCACTATTATGAAAAAATACTGCCCTTCTGCTAATGTGATGCCCTTTGTCTTGTGGAAAAAAACACTATACTAAACTTTGCTGCATCATTTTCCCCCAGTGGTATTCTTGAGATCAGAACACTTGCAAATATTATTTTTATTTTAATATATACTTATATATATTATCTATCATAGATATTCAGGAGATCTGAATATCTGAATATTAAGATCTGAAGATTATGTTTCAAAGCCACCCAAGCAGGAAGGTTCCTTAAATTCTTCTCTCCAATAAACTGCTCATGAAAATCTAGACACAAGTGGCACTGAGGTTCAAATGGTAGAGCAGTAGCATTGAGCAAAATAGGCTCACGGACAGTGCCCAGACCCAGAGATCAAGCCCTAGGACAAAACAAACAACAAAAACAAAATAAAACCAAACCCCAAACCTTGCATTCTCTCATTGTATACAGAGGTAAATAATTAAGGAAATTTCTTCCTGTGTTTTGTAAAGGTAGAAGAAAAAAATGTCACACAATTAACCTCTTCATACTATGTTACACAAAAATCTCAAAAGATTGCTCGCTTTCTAAATTTATAAATTAATATCAATTTGTTGGCAACTATGTCTAGATTATTCACAGTATCATGTTACACATGAACTGTTGGAGTTGTCGATTAACTAAGTTCTAATTATACCTCACTTGAAAGAATATTCTAGGCAAATAGAATGCCAGAATCATTTGTGAATTTCTAAATTAAATCTTCTACTTGAAAAGAATTTTGTAGTATCCTATTGAATAGTAAATTACAAGCAAAAATATTTATTTTAAATCTAACTTCTAATTTGTATACAAAGCCCTACATTAAATCAATTTTCCTATTATTCAAGGCTTAAACTTTTGTAATCCTTCATCATTTCTTTGGAATCTAACAGAATGATTTTTACTTTTTCAAATTTTTGGTTGGGAATCATGATCTCTTTAGCATGTAGGAATGTTCTGTAATGAAGACAACATTTAAAACACAACTGAGGATTATATATTAGTTGCATTTCAATAGGAAACTTGACTTCTCAAAATATAATCACAAAATTAGCCCAAACTTCCAAATGTGTATGCCTTCCTTGTTTATTTTTTATTCCTTTCTTGGTTTGTTTTATTGAGACAAAATTATACTACCTAGTCCAGGGAATGTATCACTATGTAATTCCACTTTCTAATCTCCTGTCTTAGTCTGAGTGGTAGAATTCCTGGTATGAATCACATTGTCCTACCATTGTTTGTTGGTTTATTTAGATACAGACTCCAATAACATTTTCCACTAGACTGATGGCTCAGACTGTTCATGTACTATGTTCAAAGCTATTCTAACATTTGATACAGGATATGAACATTTTCAGATGCACCTGTAGGGATCTCTGATTCATTCCTCCATGGATACGTTCCCTTTATTAATGATGACTTGACTTTCTATCTCTGGCCCCTACCTATATAATATTCTCAAGCTTTTTTTTTTTTTTTGGGTCCGGTCGTGGGGCCTGAACTCTGGGCGCTGTCCCTCAGCTCTTCAGCTCAAGGCTAGCGCTCTACCACTTGAGCCACAGCACCACTTCTGGCTTTTTTCTTATGTGGTGCTGAGGAATCGAACCCAGGGCCTCATGCATGCAAGGCAAGCGCTCTACCACTGAGCCACCTTCCCAGCCCTATTTTCAAGCTTTTGGGGGGAAAGTTCCCTTGAGGACGTTCTAATATTAAAAATTATCACTTGATTCTAATCTTACGCAGGAAATATTTTCTATTATTTTCTTACTTTTCTAAACATTCTGAGACTTCCCAGACTCCTTTCCATTATTAGGTTTTATTTCTCCAGGAGTATCAACTCTAAAAGTACAAACATTTTTCTGAGTGTAAAATCTAAGCTGTAGCCCAGATTTTTAACTCGAGTTCATATAAAGATAGATGGACATACACATTACATATGCTGAGTGTACACTGTTAGAAATATGATCCTAAGCAAGGTTCCAGTGGCTCACGCTTATAGTCCTAGCTACCCAGGAGGTTGAGACTGAGGATTGCAGTTCAAATCCAGCACGGGTAGGAAAGTTTCTGAGGCACTTATCTCCAATGAAGCACCAGAAAATTGGAGGTTGTGGCTCAAGAGGTAGAGCACAAGCTTTGAGTTGAAGAGAAGGGGGACAATGCCCAGGCCTGGAGTTCAGGCCACACGAGCATCAAAAAAAGAAAAAAGAAAAAGAAAGAAAAAGAGAAAAAGAAATGTGATCTTAGCCACCAGTTCATTGCTAGTATAATTCCTGCTCTCTCAACATGGCCTTTTTTTCAGTTAAGTCCATGCTCTTATATCTGACTTGCTTGGAACCAGAATTATTCTTCCATTCTACTTTTTTACAAATTCGCATGATTAACTAACATGTTTAGAGCTAGTAGAAGAAAGAGAGTGGCCTCATCCTTCATATTCCATTTAGGAGTAATGCTTTCTCTATATCACTCCCATAGATCTACATACTGGTCTTGGCTTTATTGTTTCAAAGTTATCTTATTTGCATAGTCTTATATAATGCATTGAACCATTATACCTAAACGTAGAACTTCTCTTTCTTCTATTCCTATTGTTTCTCCTTCTACTAACTTATGTAAACTTGGGAACTAATGCACAACACACACACTCACAAAAAATGTTTCTGAGAACCTTCTTCCCACTTAAAATTGGTCTTAATTTACAGAGCACTTAGGAAATTTGAAGTTAATGTACTCCAGGATAATTTTTTTTTCGTTTTTTTATTGTGAAAATGGTGTAGAGAGGGGTTTGAGTTACATAAGTAAGTTAATGAGTACATTATGTAACGAGCATTGTTATCTCATTTGTTTCTCCCCTGCCATCCTTTTTCTTCCCACGGTCCCAAATCCCCCCTCCCATCCCCAGATTGTAAAGTTCGTTTTCAACATAGAGTCTTGTTCATCTCATTGTTACAATGGGTTATACTGTGTCCTTGTTTCAGAATTTTATTTCCCTTCCACTCCCACAGTAGAAAAATGTATATGCAAGATGCAGGTCACCAACATCAAATACAGTGAAAATGGGTTATACCATGGAGGAAGAAAATAGAACATAGACTAAAAAAAATCACAGCATGGTAATAAAAGAGTTCCTGCTTGACTTGACTCCCTGCTGCCTCTGACTGTCTCCAGGTCTAGGAGAAGCTGGGGAATGGGCAAGCGGCGCACTTACCTTTCCTCGGACCCGGTCTGTCTTCTGCGGGATGGACCAAGACCCAACATCTGGCACCCAACATGGGGCACGAAAGGAAAATATTCCAGCCGAGGCTAAGGGGTCTCTAAGGGTAAGTGAAATCCTTAGTATGGGTAATGCTATCTCAGAGAAGGAGGAGGAGGGGGCAACATTAGGCCTAGAGGGAGTAAAAGAGGACTTGGGAAGTGGTAAGGAAAAGGGGTTACCCCTCTGACTTGGGTGCCCCTGACAGTCCTATGCCCTCACCCTAATCCCACAATTTAGGGGGGGAGGTACAGTGCCCTATGCGGCCCTGCAGAGGAACCTGGGAGATCTGGACCCCTACAGACCTTCCACAGAGAAGCTGAGGGCTGGAAAAATAACCTACGCTGAGTCCTATCTTGTAAAGGAAGGGCCACCCAGGAGCCTGGACCCTGGGCCAAAGGATTCAATTCCCCAAGTGTATTCAGTCAATCTGGCACCAGAACTAACAGACCCTTGGAATGGTATCCATGGGAAGCCAAGGATATTAAACAACTCCGCAAGGCAGTGGCAGAGCATGGTCCGAACTCTCCTTGGGCCCAGACCCTATTACAGGACATTGCTTATTACCAGTGTGTCCCTAAGGATTGGCTAGATGTGGCCAAAGCTGTCCTCACCAGTTCTCAGTTTATTAAATCGTGTGCCTTCTTTAAGGAGGAATGCAGATGGCAGGAGGAGAATACCTGGGAGGCTCAATCCACAATACCGATTACTTATGCCATGTTAACAGGGGCAGGGAAAGGGTACTCCACCGGCATCCAACAGGCCGCAATACCTGGCCTGTACGGTGACCAGGTGAGGCAGGCAGGACTTGCCGAGTGGTACTAATTGGATGAAGGGCCCACTGAGTCTGCCATAGCATGAGTAAGACAAAAACTGGGTGAGCTTCTACCTGGTTTTATAGACCGAGTCCAACAGAGTGTTCACCACAAGTCGCCAGCAGGGGACCTCCGAGATCAGTTTTTTAAAGCTACTGCTTTGGGAAGGGATGAATGCAGACCACCACGTAACCTGCATGGGATTGAGAGAGTGTTCCCTGAGCACATGAGTGGTGGCCTTGCAGGATGTGGAATGCAACAGCCCCAGGCCCAATCATTATCTTTACCTTTAAAGGCTCAGACGTCTGCAATGTCTAAGGCTATTACCCAGGCTCTGGCAGCCCAGGGCCAAGGAACCCCAAGGCCATCAGTGAGAGGGACTTGTTTTAAATGTGGACATGAGGGCCCCTTTAAGCCGGACTGTTCACAACAAGCCCCCCTGCCCCCCACCCCCTGCCAACCAGCCCAGGGGGTCCAAACCACTCCCTACACCCTGCCCCAGGTGCAGGAAGGGATACCATTGGAAAAAGGATTGTCGATCCAAGTTTGATTTAGATGGGAAGCCTTTAAACTAGGGGAGGGACATCCTCCAGCCCCGTTAGCTCAAGGAGGAACCCCTTCTGCTGTAAGGCCCAGGCAGCCTCATGGCAGGACAACCCAGGCCCATTGGACCATCCCCCTGGGGGAAGGACTCCACCCTAAAATGAGTATTTTCATAGGTGTAAAGCAGTTTCACTGCCTAATTGAACTGAGGGCAGATTGACCCATACTCAGGGAGGAGGAAGTTCCCTAGGACTGGAAGCTTGCACACGGGCCCCCAATATTGCGGGTAGGGGGCAAATCCTAGTCCAAAAGGTTGGTCGCCCTTATGAAATGGACTAGCTTAGATGAAGAGCAGGGAAAGATATGCCCTTTAGTGGCAAAAATCCTCACCACCAATTTACTAGAGCAAGACATGCTAAGACAAATGGATGCTGTCGTCACTACAGACCATCGAGCATCCTATGATGATATCCTGGATGGAGAAGAATCACAAAGGCTTAAACAGGTTCTAGAGGGAGATAAGAAAAAGATTTTTTTTAACTTTCATAAGTACAGAGAAGAACATAAGGGACCCACTTGGGTGCACCCCCAATCCTAAAGGCAATTGTCCCCCAAGTACCTCCCATTAGGTGGAAACCAAGAAGCCCTATTTGGGTGGAGCAGTGCCACTGACCAAACCTAAACTTGTAGCACTCCACCTTTCGGTAGAGGAACAGATAAAACTTGGGTAAATACTCCCTTCTGTGAGTCTTTGGAACACACCTGTATTTGTTATCCAAAAAGCATCCGGGGCTTGGTTCATGCTCCAAGATCTACGAAAGGTAACTGAAAGGATGGAGCTAGTAGGAATTCCCTAAGAGGAATGCCCTGGACTCCTGCTTCAGAATATACCTTGGTTATAATTGATATTAAAGATGGTTTATTTTCGATCCCCTTGCATCTGAATGACTGAAAGAAATTTGCCTTCTCCATCCCTTCTCTTAATTTTTTCCCATCCTCTTTGGGGATTTGAATGGTTATTGCTGCCACAGAAAATGGCCAATAGCCTGGCCTTTTGCTAACAATACTTGGCCACACTTTTAGGGCCTGTGTTGGGTTGAGACACCTCCCGTCCCTATGCCTACATGGATGACATAATTCTGGGGCACCAAGACCTGGGCCGCCTGGAGGGCCTTCTAGCCCAGATTCTCACCATATTAAAAAAAGGGGAGTTTTACCATAACCCTAAATAAAATTCAAATGGTACCTCATTTTTATGGTGTTCGGATCCCACCATACCTTGACTCAGGCCAGCCCCCTTAAGCCTTTGCTGGATATTCCAGCATCTCTGTCCCTAACCCAACTTCAAAGTCTTAGGAGAAATCAATTGGCTGTTGCCATGGGTTCCCATCCCTAAAGATAGTCTTGTGCCCTTATTCACCCGACTAAAAGACAGGACACCCCAAGAAGTTATTACAATTACAAGCAGCCATTGGGCAATATTTTTACAGTTCCAAAGAGCCCTGGATGAACTTTCCCTGAAGAGGTATTCTATTCTTAAGCCCTTTTCCCTCTCGTTGTTTGCAGGTGTTACATTGATTTCTGCAGTTTTAAGTCAAACGGGGAAAGCCATTAGAGTGGGTTCACACTCCCCTGGGGGACACACCTCAGGTGTACTCTCAGGCAGACCAACTTGCTGATGCTATTGTCAAGGGAAGGACCCAATCCCAAAGGCATTATGGCCTTGACCGTCACTCCACTGTTTTTCCTTTTTGGATGGCAGATGTTGAGTGTTCACTTGAGCCAATGCTCAACTTGCTCTCTCCCTGGAAGGGTTTCTAGGTCAAATTGACTACCATTATGGGTCATCTAAATGGACCGTCATGTTATGGTGACTTCCCCTCATAATGCCTTCTCTATTTTCTCCTACACCTATTCCTGGCTCCTTCCATGTTTTTACTGATGGAGGTAAAACAGGTTCTGCATATGCAACCTTTGAGGAGCAACAAAAGACCCCAAGCCAACAAAGATTTCAACCTTGTCAAGGGTCAGCACAATAAAAAAATGTTTGCTGTAATTATGGTCCTTCAGGGCATTCAAAAACCCTTTAATTTGTATTCTGATAGTTTATATGATTAACTTGCTCCCTCATGTTCCCCAGTCACATATTAAGCTGGATGGAAACCCTATTTTCCCATTATGGACACCCTTAAGGGCCTATTAGATGGACAGGGAACCCCTATTCGTATTCAACATTTGAGAGGGCATTCAAAACTTCCTGGGTTTTTATCCATGGGCAATAATTGGGCAGACCAGTTAGCTACTGGCCCACAAGCTTTAATGTTACAAGAGGCCATCCATTTACATGATTTAACCCACAATAATTGGAGAGGTTTTCAACATAGATTTCCTCAGATTCCTGTAAAGGACCTCAAAAAGATAGTACATACCTGTAAAACATGCCAGCCCTTCTTAAAAGTACCCCCGCTACAACCACCAGGGGTAAATCCCAGAGGCCTCAAACCCAATGTCCTCTGGCAAACTGATGTGACTCATTTTCCAGACTTTGGTAAGCTTAAATATATTTTTGTTTCTATAGATACCTATTCAGCACATACAGGAGAAAGAACTAAACATTCAGAAGCACATTTACTTCAATGCTTTGCCACCTTGGGTCTACTAGCACAAGTTAAAACTGATAATGGACCTTATTTTGTTAGTAAAGCAATGTCAGAGTTCTCTAACAGATGGCATATTACTCATACTACAGGAAATCCCTATAATCTCCAAGGCCAAGCAATTACAGAAAGAAATCACCAATGTCTTAACGAGCAATTAGTAAAACAAAAAGGGGGAGTTAACCCCCATATATAGTTACAGATAGCTTTGTTTACCATTAACATTTTAAATTTTTCAAAAGGGGCAATTGAATCCAGGTTTCAGAAGCACTGGGGACAACTAAATCCTAAGCCCCAAGTGAAAGTCAGGTGGAAGGACCCCCTGACACAACAATGGAGTGGATCTGACCCCCTAGTTACCATGGGCAGGGGATTCAGATACGTTTTTCCCATAGGGGAGACAGCCCCCATGTGGATCCCAGCCAGGAACTTTAAGGTTTTACCCATTTCTTCTATACAGGAAGAAGCCCAAGGATAAACTAACCAACAAGGAAAGTAAAACGGCTATGCTGGTCGAGGATTGTGTTTAAAAGAGGGAAAGCTAAAAAGATATTTACTAACCATCCCCAAAGGCAATCAGCCTTTGAGAAACTCTTGCATTCTTTAACAATTGCAGATGGTGATGCTCCAGCTGTTGGCTGTCCTGACCCTCCCAGTCCTGGCAATGGCCCTACGGAATCCACATCAACCTCAATGGGTGACCTGGGCAGTGATCAGCATTGGCAATGGAGAAATCATCAACAGCACCAAAAGGAAGCTGTCCCTTCGACCTGGTGGCCTGAGGTTTATTTTGACATATTTGACCTGGCTAGAGGATCCTGGGATGTTGGAGATTGAGACCCCCTTTACCAAGGATAGCCTCAGTATGGGGGCCGCGAGAATGCACTGTGCCTCATGTGTGGTACCCCCAATACCCAGGCTGCTCCCATGCTTTAAAGAGGTCAACCTTATAAGATAGTGACTTTTATATATGTCCCAGAAGTAATCTAACTGCTTCGGACATTTCTAACTGTGGTGGGGCTGAAGTTTATTAACTTTACTGAGGAGGGAAAAAGGATAACTAACTGGGAGATGAGCAGGATGTGGGGTTTGCGGATATACTGAAAAAGATAGAGCCCAAGAGATCCAACGCATGGCTCTCCGTGTCTATTATGATAAGCTCATTGCTGAAGATTACTCCATACTTTATGTGAACCACGGAAAGAGGAGGTGCCAATTGGGCGAACCCCATAAGAGGTGCCCTGACCTGAACCTCAGCAAAGAGGTGGGTTTGCCATTAAAACAAAAAGGATGAATCTGTAGGGCACATGGACAGCAAATGTGGCGCTGAGAGACAGTTGAGTGGACAGAGTCCGAGTTGTTTATGTTAAAATCTGACTGTGTACCACAACCAGGTAAAGTGACGTCTGTACTTGAATAGCTCGAAAGACAGCATTGAAAGTATAGAAAGCTTAGGTGCATGATAAGGTGACCTCTACAGTGATTGGTTGGTTCCTTTTCCTCCCCTTCCATGCCAAGCGGTTTTTTGCTTTAAAACTTGCTTGCTGCATGGTGATAAACGAGTTCCTGCTTGGCTTGACTCCCTGCTGCATCTGACTGTCTCCGGGGCTATTGGAGGCTGACGAATGGGCCAGCAGCACACTTACCTTTCCACAGACCCCATTCATCTTCTGCGGGACAGATGAAGATCAAACAGGTAGGAGGAGAACAAAGGAGGAAGCAACAATGCTCAATAGGAAATGTACTCATTACTTTGTTAATGTAACTGTAACCCCTCTGTACAACATTTTTACAATAAAAAACATACAAAAAATAATGTAGTACTCAAAGAAGCACTTTGGGGTAAGGGAAGGATATCTGAATAACTGTACAAAATTCTACATTGCTTTTTTTTAACTGTTCAGTATTGAACTGAATAAACATAAGTGCTTCCATTAAAAATTTGAAGTCACTGTCTTGGAACTGAGGCCAGTATTTCTGCCATTGAAGGGATTTGAGCTCATTGTCCAGGTAACTCTTTTACACCATTGGTGAAGGGGAAGCTCACTCTCCTTGAGGAAAAGAAATTCAAGCTAGAGTTCCCAGGGCCTGCATTGAGGCCCTGCAATGTAAAAAATATTTCTATACATGTGTAATATATGATATATATGTACATATGCATGTTTATTATATATTGATTATTTTAATTATTGATTTTGTATTTGTTTTATTTTATTCATTTTATAGTTTATCGTATTTTGTATTTTTTTTTAATTTTATTTTATTTTATTTGAGAACATACTGTACAGAGGGGTTACAATTACATGGGCAGGATAATGCATACATTTCTTACCAAGCATTGCAGCCTCCTCCTTTGTTTACCCTTCACCTCCCTTCCCAGCCTCCCCCCTCCCTCCCACCCAATCATACCCCCCCTCCCCCCCCACCGATATTGTAAAGCTGGTTTTGACATGACATTTTGTACTTCTCATTGTTGCAACAGGTCCACCTGAATCCTTAAACGACTTGTTTGTCCCCATCTCCTCCACATGTTATACTGACATCAAATATAGTGAAAGCGGGGGTTACACTGTGGGGGAGGGACATACAAAGCAACAAAGAAATAATCTTATAAATGCGTTAGAAACACATGCATGAAAGAAACAAAAACATTAAAATACATATTTGAGGTTTCGTTTCCTAACATCACATTATCTGACTTTTCCCGCTTGACTCATACCTATACTAGATATTGCAAATAAGGGAAACCATGGGACCTATGTTTCTTTGGGCCTGGCTTACTTCACTTAATATAATTTTTTCCAAGCCTTTCCATTTCCTAACAAATGGGGCAATGTCATTCTTTCTGATGGAGGCATAGAATTCCATTGTGTATATATACCACATCTTCTTGATCCATTCATCTACTGAGGGGCATCTGGGTTGGTTCCATGTCTTAGCTATGGTAAATAATACTGCAATAAACATAGTTGTGCTGGTAGCTTTAGTGTGGCCTTGTTTGTGATCATTTGGGTAAATACCCAAAAGTGGGATTGCTGGGTCATTGGGGAGCTCTATGTGGAGTCTTTTGAGGAACCTCCATACTGCTTTCCAAAGTGGTTGAACAAGTTTACATTCCCACCAACAATGAAGTAAGGTTCCTTTCTGTCCACATCCCCTCCAGCATCTGTTGTTGTTAGAGTTCTTGATTTTTGCTGTTCTAACTGGAGTGAGGTGATATCTCAATGTTGTTTTGATTTGCATTTCTTTTATGGCTAGGGATGTTGAACATTTCTTCATGTGTCTATTGGCCATCCTTCTTTCTTCTTCAGAGAAGCTTCTCTTTAAGTCTTTCGCCCACTTACTTATTGGGCAGTTGTTTCTTTGAGGATTTGTTGTTGGGTGGTTTAATTTTTTGAGTTCCAAGTATATTTTAGATATGAGACCCTTGTCCGTTGTATGGCTAGTAAAGATCTTCTCCCAGTCCGTGGGCTTTCTATTGATCTTGCTAGCTATGTCATTTGCCCTGCAGAAGCTCTGCAACCTTATACAATCCCATTTGTCCAGCCTTTCTTTGATTTGTTGTGTTTCCGGGTCTCTATTCAGAAAATTTCGGCCTGAGCCAAGGAGACCCAGGGTTTCTCCTATTCCATCCTGTAATGTTTTCAGAGTGTCTGCTTTGACTTCAAGGTCTTTGATCCATTTGGAGTTGATTCTGGTGCAGGGTGATATATAAGGATCTAACTTTAGTTTCCTACGTGTAGTTAACCAGTTTTGCCAGCACCATTTACTGAAGAGGCTGTCTGTCTTCCATTCTATTGTTTTAGCTCCCTTATCGAAGATTAGATGGCTATAGGTCTGTAGGTTCATTTCTGGGTTTTCAATTCTATTCCATTGGTCCTGAGGTCTGTTCTTATGCCAATACCAAGCTGTTTTGATTACTATGGCTTTATAGTAGAGTTTGAAATTTGGTATTGATATTCCTCCAGCAGTGCTCTTTCCGTTGAGGAGCATTTTTGCTATTTGCAGTCTTTTATTGTTCCATATGAATTTTTGGATTGCCTCTTCTATTTCCTTGAAGAATGAGGGTGGAATTTTGATAGGTATTGCATTGAATTTGTAGATAGCCTTGGGAAGTATTTCCATTTTCACGATGTTAATCTTTCCAATCCAGGAGCATGGGAGGTTTTGCCATTTTTTAAGTTCTGTGTTGATTTCCTTTTTCAAGATTTTAAAGTTTTCATCATAGAGGTCCTTCACTTCTTTAGTTAAGTTAATTCCTAGGTATTTTATTTTTTGTGGGGCTATTACAAATGGAGTTGCTTTCCTAATTTCAGCCACAGTTTTCTCATTGTTGGCATACAGAAAAGCCATTGATTTTGGGGGGTTAATTTTATAACCTGCTACTTTGCCAAAGTTTTGAATCAGCTTGAGTAATTTGGGAGTGGAGTCTATGGGATTCTTTAAATACAAGATCATGTCATCTGCAAAGAGGGAGAGTTTTATTTCTTCTTTCCCTATTTGGATCCCCTTTATGTCTGCATCTTGTCTTATTGCTGTAGCTAGGCATTCTAATACTAGATTGAAGAGGAGTGGAGAGAGTGGGCATCCTTGTCTTGTTCCTGAGTTAAGAGGAAATGGCTTTAGTTTTTCACCATTGAGTATAATGCTGGCTATAGGTTTGTCATATACAGCCTTTATTGTATTGAGGAATGTTCCATGGATTCCTAATTTTTCCAAAACCTTCATCATAAAGGGGTGTTGGATCTTGTCGAATGCTTTTTCTGCGTCTATTGAGATAACCATGTGGTTCTTATTCTTGCTCCTGTTGATGTGATGAATAATATTAATTGATTTGTGTATATTGAACCAGCTTTGCATCCCTGAAATGAATCCTGTTTGATCGTGGTGTATGATTTTTTGGATGAATTGTTGAAGTCGGTTGGCCAAAATTTTGTTGAGAAGTTTTGCATCAATGTTCATCAAAGAAATGGGTCTATATGGTTCTCTTTCTTTGATGATTCCCTGCCTGGTTTTGGGATGAGGGTGATGATGGCTTCATAGAATGTGTTCGGTAGTGAGCTTTCTCTTTCAATTTCATTGAGGAGTTGGAGGAGAATTGGTGTGAGCTCTGCTTTGAAGGCCTTGTAAAATTCCGCTGTGAAACCATCTGGTCCTGGACTTTTCTTAGCTGGGAGGTCTCTTATTGCTGTTTCTATTTCAATGCTTGATATGGGCCTGTTAAGATAGTTTGCCTCATCTTGGTTTAGTTTTCGCATGTCAATATTTGCTAGGAAGAGGTCCATTTCTGTCAAGTTCTCAAACTTATTAGCATAAAGTTTTGAGAAGTATTCCCTTATAATGTTCTGAATCTTGCTTGTTTCCGTGGTGATGTTTCCATTCTCATCTCTGAGTTTATTAATTTGGGTGTGTTCTCTTCTTTTTCTGATAAGATTTGCTAAGGGTCTGTCAATTTTGTTAAGTTTTTCGAAGAACCAACTCTTTGTTTTGTTGATTCTTTCTATAGTTTTTTTGGATTCTAATTCATTTAATTCTGATTTAATTTTGATTATTTCTTTCCGTCTACTGGATTGGGGTTTATCTTGCTGCTCTTTTTCAAGGAGGTTTAGACGTGTCATTAAATTGTTAGTTTCAGATCTCTCCAATTTGTTGATGTAGGAGCTCAGAGCTATAAACTTGCCTCTGAGTACTGCCTTTGCTGTGTCCCAGAGGAGCTGGTAATTTGTGTGTTCATTTTTGTTGAATAGCATGAACATTTGAATTTCCTTTCTAATCTCTTCCATGACCCACTCATGATTCAGCAGTGTGTTGTTCAGCCTCCATGTGATACCGGACTTTCTTTGGTGGCTTTTGGTGTTGAGTTCTAACTTTATTCCCTTGTGGTCAGAGAGAATGCAAGGTATAACTTCAATGTTTCTGAGTTTAGACAAGTTTGCTTTGTGGCCTAAAATGTGGTCTATTTTAGAAAACGTTCCATGTGCTGCTGAGAAAAATGTGTATTCTGATGCTGCTGGGTGAAATGTTCGGTAAATGTCTGTTAAGTCTAGTTGATCTATGCAGCTGTTTAGATCTGCGGTTTCTCTGTTGAGTTTTTGCCGGGTTGATCTATCTAGTGGGGAGAGTGGTGTGTTAAAATCCCCAACAATTAATGTCTTTGGATCTATATGGGATTTGAGGGAAAGTAGTGTTTCTTTGATAAATTTGGGTGCTCCATTGTTTGGCGAATAGATATTTAGAATTGTAATATCCTCCTGAAGGAGAGATCCTGTAATTAGTATGTAGCAACCTTCTTTATCTCTTTTCACGAATTTTAATTTGAAGTCTATTTTATCTGATATTAGGATTGCAACTCCCGCCTGTTTATGGGGGCCGTTTGCTTGCTAGATTTTGTTCCAGCCTTTAACATTGAAAATGTGTTTGTTTTTACGGGCAAGATATGACTCCTGCAGGCAGCAGATAGAAGGGTCTTGTTTTTTAATCCAACTAGACAATCTATGTCGCTTAATTGGAGAGTTCAGTCCGTTAACATTAAGAGATAGGACTGAGAGGTATTTGGGAGTTCCTGCCATGTTATCTACCTTCTTGGGGGCTGCGAAAACTGGGTTCTTCCTATGGTTCTTGGATTCTCAGTTTGGGTGCAGTTTCTTGGCCTTTATTGCGGTCTTGTTGGTTTTCTATGTGTAGGACATCTTTAAGAATCTTTTGTAGGGCTGGTTTGGTGGAGATGTATTGTTTCAATTATTCTTTGCTATGGAAGGTTTTTATTTGGCCTTCAGTTATGAAGGAGAGTTTAGCTGGGTACAGTATTCTTGGTTGATAGTTGTTTGTTTTTAGGGCATGGCATACATCATTCCAGGCTCTTCTTGCTTTGATTGTCTCTGCTGAGAAATCTGAGGTGATTCTAATTGGTTTCCCTTTATAAGTGATTACCCTTTTCTCTCTGACAGCTTTAAGGATCTTTTCCTTGTTCTGAGTTGATCCTGTGTGGATTATAATGTGACGGTGGGATGTCCTATTCTGGTCTGGTCTATTTGGGGTTCTAAAGGCTTCTTGTATCTGGACAGGCCTATCTTTTTGCATGTTTGGGAAGTTCTCTGCTAGGATCCTGTTAAACAGATTTCCTAGACCATTAACTTCTGTTTCTAGGTGCTCCTCTACACCCATTATCCTTAGATTAGGCCTTCTGATGGTGTCTTCCAGGTGTTGGATAGATCTATCATATTTCTTGGACTTGTCTTGGATGGTTGTATGTTCTTTCTCTATAATATCTAGGCTGTCTTCAATCCCTGAGATTCGATCTTCTGCATGGTCTAACCTGCTGTCAAGACTCTCTACTTTGTTTTTTATCTCTTTTCCTTCTAATTGGTCAGCTTTGATGGCTTCAAGTTCTTTGTTGAAGCTCTGTTTTAGGTCTTGTATGAATTTCTTTACTTCCTTAATTTGGTGTTCAGTGTTTGTCCTCGAATCACTTAGTTGATTGGTTATGGTTTCTTTGGGCTCCCATTCCTTCTGTTGGGTTCCATTCAGCATTCCCTTTGTGGTCTCCCTGACTTCCTTCAGCTCTTTGTTAATGGATTCCATGAATGCCTTTAGTGATCTTTGTGTGTTCTCTACCTGGACTCTCAATTCCTGTATTACTCTTTGATTAGCTTCCTCCCGTTCGTGGGATTCCTGCAGATCTCTTTGAGTGTTCTCAGCCTGCTCACGCCATTCCTCTCTTTCTCTTTGAGTATTCTCAAGTTGTTCACGCAAATCCTGTATCAGTTTTTGAGTAGCTTCCTCACGCTTATGATATTCCTGTATAAACTTCTGGGATGCCTCCTCTCTCTCCCTATCATGCTCATACAGAGTCCTTTGTACGTTGTCAAACTTTTCATTTATCATGTTTGCCAGCAGTGTTTGTAGAGCTGTTTGGGAACTCTCCTCTGGATTATTCATTATCTGTTCTAACCCCTGATTATCAGGATTGGGAATTGAGATACCCGAATTTGCCATTTTTCTTGTGTTTTTCCGGCTTAGTCTGCCCATTTGAGATGAAGATAGCACCAGTTTTGTGCTAGAACACTATCTTAAGGCAACCATCAACCAAAGTTTGCATTTGTACAGTCAATAGTCTACAGATACAATCTAGTTCAACAGATACATCTATTCTACATCAAACAACTATATGTTAAAGGACTTCGAACCGCAGAGAAGAATTTGGAAAACCAGAAATTATTAGGGTTAGGGAGAGATGTGGGGAAAAAATAGGAATAGATTGGTATGGGGAGGCACAGGGAGAGTTAACTATGTCCTAATCACAATGCAGGAAATAGGTTGTGTAGGATGTAAGTAGAGAGAGAGAGAAAAAGAAGAAAGGGAAAGGGGAATGAAAAGAGACCAGAAAATAAAATAGAAACGTAAGAATTAATGTTATTTTAGAGATTAAAAGACCATCTATTTATAGAGGAATATGAGTATGTTGAGAGAAAGGGAGGGACATAGAGGAGATGAGAAAAACTTTAAAAAAATGCTTAAAATATTATATAGGTATAAAGAGGTAGTACTGCTATTAATGAATTTAAGTCTCAGAGGTTTTGAATTGAGTAATAAGTTTGTGGATTAAGTGTGTACACAATGGGGGATAGGGTCTACTGGTTAACTACGGGTTTATCTGAGGATGTGCAGGACAAGAGTTAAGTCACATAAAGATGCACAAAGAGGAAAAGATGGAAAGGATAGGAAAGTGAGAAGAAAAGATCAGAAGTTCAGTAGAGCTAGAAAAAAAAACAAAAAGATAATTAAGAATGAAAGAAAAATAGAAAGAAGACAAGAAAAGAAAAGAAAACACACATTCACATATTCCTAAAATAAAAATTATAAGAGAAGAAAAAAAAAAAGTTAATGGAAAACAATTATTTTTTCAGAAGAGGCAAAAATTAAAAATTAATAAAAGTTTTAGAAAAGCAAAAAAAAATTTATATATATATAAGGTAACAAAAAATGAAAAAAAAAAAACCAAGAAAAAGAAAAAAAAAGAAAAGAAGAAGAAAAAAAAAAAGTTCTTTGATTTTTTTTTTTTTTTTTGTGAAGGGTGGGAAGAGTCCTGTATCTTCCTTTTGTCTGTAATCAGAGTCTGGTTGGAGTCTCTGGTCAGCTTGAGGTCCTGTGGCTTGATTGGTTTCTTAAGTCAGTTTGTTGGAACAGGCAGAAAAATGCTCTGCTTTACCCAAGATTTTGAGATCCCCCTCCCAGGTTAGTTTACTGGGAGGGTGATCTGCTTTGAGAATCACAAAAGAGGGGGATGCAGTGGTGAGGCTAGGTTCTGGGTAGAGTTGAGGCCTTTCAACGAACAGTAGCTTTTCCCTGGGGCTATTTTGTGAAAAAAAAACTCACAGCACCCAGCCTGGAGCCATTCTCAGGGTTTCTGTTTTTCAATTGATTGTGGCGGCTGCTAGAGGGCGGGGCAACCTCTGGCTCTGGTTACCCGGTGAGGAGAGCCACTCCAATGGCTGGCGCCTGAGCTGGGTGACTTTTCCCTGGATGGAACTGAGTCTGTGAGGTCACTTCGCCGTTAAGTTCTTGTGACCTGCTAAATGACTAGTTTTATTCCAAGGCCTGAGCTGGAGCTAGCCGCTCCTCCGAGCTTTGTCGGTTTCCAAGATGGAGATCACCGGTGCTGGGGGGGGAGGGGTGTCCTTCCCTCCTCTGCTCCCAGAGAAGGAGTGAGGAAGTGGGGCTTCTACTCACGCGGAGTCTTGGATCCCGGGTCGTCTCTGGTCTGCAAAGTGCAGGATGAAGTTGTCCGCTCCTTGTCGGTTCTTGCTGGTGTTGAGTAGAATCCGCTCGTCCGCTGCGTCTGGCTCCTTCGTCCCGGACTGCGTCTCAGGTATGCCTCCGCGGCGGTGGTCGCCACTGCGACCCTGCTGCCGCAGCGGCAGCTGCTCAGATGTGTCTGCTTGGCTTCCCCTCTCTTGACTAACTCTCTGTCCTGTGATGGCACACTTGGTGTGATTCTCTGGCTTGGGACTGTTCACTGGAACTCTGAAACTGTTTTCTATGCAAGAGCTTGTTCAGATTCCAGCTTCTCCTCCGCCATCTTCCCGGAACTCCCGTATTTTGTATTATTATACACATAATAATTATTATATTTTGTACATCTATTATAAAATTATACACAATAAAGCAGGTCATTGACTTATTTTTCATTAATACTTTATTAAGTGTTGAAAAATGATACATAATTAAATGGAGGCATTAGTCACAGTCATCACATGTTTAGAGTCTCTCCCAAGTATGAGCTTTGTCTTAGTTATCTTTTGACAACTTTTTATAGGGATTCCTTTAGATGATTTATACTCAGAAGCCTTTTTTTGAGGATAGGCAAGTTGCGGAATAAAATTGTAAGGGTGGGGCTGGGAATGTGGCTTAGTGGTATAGAGCTTGCTGAGCATGCATGAATGCCAGGGTTTGAATCCTCAGTGCCACATACTCAGGAAAACCCAGAAGCTGTGGAGTGGTTCAAGTGGTACAGCGCTAGCCTTGAGAAAAAGAAACTCAGAGACAGTACCCAGGCCCTTAGATCAAGCCCCAGGACTGGCAAAAACAATAGGCCAAATGCTGCTGGCTCACTCTTGGAACCCTAGCTTCTCAGGAGACTGAGATCGGAAGACCAAAGTTCCAAGACAGCCTACACAAGGAAAGCCTGTTAGACTCTTATCTCCAATGAATCACCAAAAGACCTCACATGGCGCTGTGGCTCAAGTGGTAGAGTGTTTGCCTTGAGCTGAAGGGTGCAGGGACAGCACCCAGGCTTCAGTCTGAGAAAAACAACTGGATAAAGAGTGAGGGATAATCAAAGTACTTTTCCTATTTGCTAATTATGAGAATATTTTCTGGAAAATGAACATTGATATACACCAGAGTTGGAGTCAGGGCTCAAGGTTCAAGTATAGCAGATCCATATGCCCAGCCTCTCAGACTCTAACATTATAACCTTGTGTCCTACAGAGTTCTGAAAGGTCCAATGTTGAAAGGCATAATATGCTCCCCAAGCCCTTTGTGATAAGCACTTGACTCCTATTGTCAATGTCATTACAGTTCTGAACCTAGCACAGCACAGTAGCTCAGGCCCATCACTCTAGCTCAGGAGACTGAGGTCTCAGGATCACAGGGTGAAGCCAGCCAGGGCACGAAAGTCTATGACACTCTGACTTCCACTTCTGAAAGGTGAGATGTTCAAGAGATTCCTATGTTTCCCTTGCTGATGAGAGGTTACTTGCACTCTAAATGTTCTTAGAGTTCTCAAGCTATAGAAACAGGAAAGAAACATTGTTGACCCATCCTGGGTTCAAATGAAGTTCTCAGGATCCAAGCCTTAGCCCTGTTAGCAGGAAGAACTCCAGTGTAACACTGAATTTGAAGGACAGAAAACAGTTTCAAAAGCCGGGCTAGGTGAAGAGACCTAGGCCTGTAGGATTAGGAGGCAGAATGTACACACTCAAAAGGGAAGTGAGCTGTAAAACCACTTCATTCATTCCAGGCATAGCCTGCAAAGAGGAAACCTCAAACATTTGTTAGAGTTACACTAGGGTCAGGCTTTTCTCAGCCTCTTCAAACAATGACTAATTAATCTTCTTCCCTCAGGTGAAGGGAGCCTCAGGGTATCTTTACGTTAATAATAGAGAGCCAGTTTAATGGGGGAGAGGGGAGAAACAGAGTAGAAAAACCCTACGCTCTGGTCTTAGGGAGTAGGTTTTTGACTCTCTGTCAGATTTGAAGGCCCTTCTTCTACCTCTTCCAGTCCATTCTCCTTCCTTCGTTCTCCACATCATTAATGCAAATCCCCAGTCCAAGGATAGGCAGGGTCCATTCTCTCCTATCTCCAAGCACCTGAGTTAGAACCTGGCTCTGCCCTCTTGGCTCTTCTGCTGCCTGAGAAGTGGGATAGGGACAGTCTTCCTGCTCTGTGGTGTGTGATGGCGATTCCGGTGGCCTAGAGCACTCCAGAAGGCCTCATGACTGGGAATTGTTCCCTTCTTTCCTCCTGAAGTTTAAGACCAGATTCACCTATCATCTATCTATCTATCTATCTATCTATCTATCTATCTATCTATCTATCTATCTATCCATCTATCTATCATCTACCTACCTACCTACCTACCTACCTACCTACCTACCTACCTACCTACCTAGTGAGCTAGCTATATCTTTGTCAGTTCATGGGTTGAACTCAAGGCCTTGGCACTGTCTCTAGCACTCTACTACTTGAGCCATAGCACCAATTCTGGCTTTTTCTGTGAATGTGCTACTGAAGAATCGAACCTAGGGCTTCTTACATGCTAGGCAAGCACTCTCTCACTAATCCACATTCCCAGCCTCCTCATCTTTTTCTTAATGGTAGTTTTTATGTAATTTTCTACCAACTTATGTCCCCAAGTTTAAATTTCTGAATACTGGTTATTTCTACGAATCCTGATCTTCTCTTCTCCTGCCTGATTTGTGACTGTTTCTACTTGGCCTCAAAATAAAATTTAAATAAAGTCTGCTGAGATCTTAAGTATGCATCATATAAGGACACAGGCCTAGAACCATGGAAGAGAATAGCCATGGCCAGAAATGAAGAGAATGATGTGGTATGTGCAACAAGTGTATCTGAAAAATAAATCAGTAAATAAAAGCAAAAGCAATGCTGTTTTTACTCAGGGTAATATACACCCATAAGTAGATAGGGTACTGGTACATAATTTGGCCTTCTCTTTTTGAATTTGTGTGGCCATCCCAGGGCTTAAACTCAGGGCCCCATGCATTCCTCAGTTGTTTTGCTCAAGGTTGAGGCTCTAACTCCACCACAGCTCCACTTCCAGCCATCTGATCATTAATTGGATATAGGTGCACCCAGGCTTGCCTGGTCTGTCCTGTATCTCCTGCTCGGCTCTCTCAAAGCTGGAGGTCTACCGTCTGGGCCACTGCTCCTCTTCTGGTTTTCTGGTAGTTTATTGGATATAAGAGTCTCACAGATTTTCCTGCTCAGGCTGGCTTTGGATGGCGATCTCCTGAGGAGGCTTCAAGCGGCTTTCCTCATGGATTTACTGAGAAGCTGCTCCACACAAAACCTTAGTCCAAATCTTGGGAGGTACTAGCAAAACAGAAACATGAAGATGCTTCTAGTGTGTTCTAGATACTTGTTGGAGACACATAACACTCATAAATATTGGATCATTTTATAGGGGAAAGGAGCAATGCAGAAAGTACGAGGATCACTCCAGATTTCAGTACTCTCATCCTGAGACAGTAAATTCACTGCAGCTCAAAGCTAAGCGACAGAGCTGCATGAACTGTGGACCTTAGCTCCCAAATCCTATGACACTCATTTCCCACTTTTGGCTGCTAAACTGTGACCAGAGGGGAAAATGAGGAGAGAAAATGCTTCTTAGAGAAAGCAGCTATAAAGAACATTGGGTAGTTTAATTATAAATTCAAACTATTGGAATCACCCTTGAAGAAATTAGGTTGTCCAGATTAAAAAATGAAGAAGTAAAGAAAGGCAGGTGCCAGGGTCTGCTGACTATAATCCCAGCTCCTCAGGCAGATGAGATGTAGAGATTCTCATTTTGAGTCCAGCCCAGTTAGGAGAGTCCTTGAAATGCTTTTTCTAAGAGATAACAGAAAAACTCAGAAGTGGGACTGTGATTCAAGGCTAATGCACTACCCTTGTGCAAAAGGAGCTCAGGGACAACCCCTAGGCTCATAGGTCAACTCCAGGACCTGCCCCCCCCCCAAAGAGCCTTTACCTCCATGTCTTTGTGTATATATGGATGCATTCCTATTGGTGAAACACCAGAGTAGCTGTTATGAATGGCACCAAGCTAGGAAATTTGTTCTCAATACAATGATTTCATAGCACAGAGACAGCTTTCATGACAGTGCATGTTCTGGGGATACCATGAGTGGGCCCAGTGTAGCCTAAAGGATTCTCTGTACCCCAGGCCTGCTGGAAGATGTCTCTCTCATTGTCTGGACAGGCAGACAAAAGGCCTAACTCCTGTACAGCTGTGTAAGGAACAACTCCATCCAAGCCAATTAGTGAGGATGAGTGTGGGCAGGCTCTGAATGCCAAGAGAAAAAGGCCTCTTTGTACCCCAAGCTATCTCTCACCCCAGTGCTCTGTTTTGACAGGAAGCCTTCATTTGTGCCACCCCCGTGACAAGCCAAGTTTCCTGCACTTACTCTGCCTTTGTCAGACTATGTTCCCGTGTTCGATAGAGTGCTAAATGTAATTCAGGAGTCCTTCTGGAACACAATTATGGCTCTAAACCTAATGAAATGTTTCATTGCAGACGATGATGGGGCTATGATGCCTCTCCTTGGTTTCCTGAAGCTTGGGAAATCCAAGCATGTGTCGGATATCACAATACTTCCTGTCACATGGAGCTGGTGAAGTTCATGAGGTTTTGAAATCTTTGACCTCTCCTAGTTGGATCCAGGGTGGCTAGGTTTTGAGCACAAGGCCTGTGTTCTGGCCATGAGCTCAGAGCAGAACTCTATTGCTTGGCCATTTTGTGTCACAGCTTCTGCTTTCTCTCTCTCTCTCTCTCCTTCCCTCTCTCTCTCTCTCTCTCTCTCTCTTCTCAGTCTCTCTCTCTCTCTCTCTCTCTCTCTCTCTCTCTCTCTCTCTCTCTCTCTGTGGTGTGTGTGTGTCTGTGTGTGTCTGTGTGTGAATACACTAGTCCTGGAACTTGAACTCAGAACATGAGCATTGTACTTAGTTTCTCTTGTAAAAATATAGCCCTTTCCCACTTGAGCCACAGAGCCAATTCAGGCTTTATTCTGGTAATGTAATCAGGCCCAGGGTTTCATATATACAAAGCACTCTACGCCTAAGGCACATTCACAGCCCTTTATTTCAGGTTTGTTAGTATGTTTCTGTCTTTTTGTTTTTGTTGTTGTCGGTTGTAGGAGTTGAAGTCTGGGCCCTGGGTGCTGTCCCTGAGTTCGTTAGCACAAGTCTTGTGTGCTAACACTTTAGCCACAGAGGCATTTCAGGTTATCTGAGCCTCAATATTCCTGTCTGCATAATCATCTCAATTGTGGAGCTCTTAAAAGGACCAGATGAAAGAATGCACCCTGTGAAGGACACAGCACATGGCACTCTTTGAAGGACTCAGCACACAGCACCCAATGGGTAAATATGAAGCACTGTGGGGGAAGGGGCTGCTCACCGTGCTGGAAGACAAGAAAGTCAGGCCTGTTCCCAGGGCCTGAACTCAAGTCTTAGCACTCATATATTTTAAGTACATGATTTATATTTACATACACAATACTGCATATTGTGGTTAGTGTAGTTATTCATTTTGTGTTTTATTTATTTATTATGTATATTAGTGAGTATGATTACGCATATAACACTTTTTACATCCTATTCCATAGGACATAGATTTTCCTGTGTATTAGACATCATTCCTGAGACCCTGGATTTTCACCAATTAGGAAAACAAGTGGGACAATTGGCTTCTTCCACCAGGATTAAGTTTTTGGCAGTTCTGTGATTTGAACTCTGCACCTAGAAGGCCCACTTCATGAATGGGTCAGTGTTAGCACACCAGTCTGATGCAAGTGAAATTGTCGGGCAAACTTGAGGACCTGAGATCAAGCCCTAGGATTGGCCAATATATAAACACATAGATGTGTAGATGCAGTGTGTGTGTATTTACATATCTATATGCAGCTATACATGTATACAGAGACAGACATTTATGTAGATTCTTGTTCATAACTATATAAATTGATGTCTATATCTAATTTTATATATTCTATTACTACCAATTATTTGGTCTAAAATAATGTCTCCATTAATTAATCACAATGGAAGACTTAAAAGTACTAAATTAATCAGTGACTTGAATTTATTGCATACAATCTTATACTAGAATGACTAGCTAATTAGTAAGTCAATTAGTACATTTCAAACATTCTATTAGTGTTCCTATACATAGGAACATAGGCTCTTCAGCAGTGTGTAGGTGCCAGTCCCAGGATCTAACTCAGGGCCTAGGTGTGTGGGTTAGGCTCAGGCTTCACTGACAGCCCACCAGCCTTCAGCCATGCTAGGTCACATTCAATTTTCTAGCAGACCCAGGATGGTCAAGTGCAAAGGAAACAAAGGTAAAACGGTTGTGTAAAACTTCCTGTTTTTCACCCTCCTCCATTTGCGTTGGTTTGATTTTTTTTTTATTTTATTTTTATTTTTTGCCAGTGCTAGGAGTTGAATTCGGTCCTAGGATCCCTGGATCATCTGTGGGTGTAAAAGCTGCACCCCAGCCTAGGGTAATCATGGTTTAAGACACAATAAAATGCTTCCTTGAGCAATAAGGGCTCAGGGAAAATGTCTAGGCTAACAGTTCAAGCCTCAGGACCTGCCACACAAAAAAGAGCCAGTAACTACATGTGTCTGTGTATGTATGCATGTATTTCTACCGGTGAACATCAAGAGTTGCTATGTTGAAAGGCACCCAGATAGGAAATTTGCTTTGAATAGAATTATTTCATTGCACAGATAATTCATTCAAGACAGTGCTGGATCTGAGGCTCCCCCTCACTGTTCCCAGTGTAGCCTCAGCATTTCTCCACACCCCAGGCTGCTGGAGGAAGTCTGCCTCATTGTTGGAACAGGCAGACAAAAAGACTCACTCCAGTACAGCCCTGTAACAAACAATTTATGCGGGGCAATTAGTGAGGATAAGTGTGGGCAGACTCTGAAGGCCAGGAGAAAAAGGCGACTTTGTTCCACAAGCTCTTTCCCCAGTGCTTTTTTTTTTTACAAGAAGCCTTCATTTGTGCTGCCTCTCAGGTCAGGCTAAGTTCCCTGTACTTATCCTGTCTTTGTTAGACTATATCCCAGTGTTGAAACAAACTGCTACCACTAATTCAAGAGTCCTTCTGGCAGACAACTGGGAGCTGAACCTAATGAAATGATTCATTATTGGCAAGGGTACCTCCCTAGGTTTCCGGAAGCTTGCTAAATCTAAGCTTATGTGTAATATCACAGTGCTTCCTGTCATCTAGGGCTGGTGAAGCTCATCAGGTTTTGAAACCTTTGGCCTCTCCTAGTTAGGCCCTGGGTGGCTAGGTTTCGTGGTTGAAAACAGGACCAGGGTGCTGACCATGATCTCAGACCAGAAGCTCTTTGCTTTACTTTATTTTACTTCTGGTCTGTGTGTGTGTGTGTGTGTGTGTGTGTGTGTGTGTGTGTGTGTGTGTGTGTGTGTGTGTGTGTGTGTGCGTGCGTGTGTGCACAGGAACGCATGCATGTGCACATGCACCAGTCCTGGAGCTTGAACTCAGGACCTCAGCACTGTTCCTGAGTTTCACCTATACAAGGATAACACTCTACAACTTGAGCCACAGAACCACTTCAGGCTTTTTTTCTAATGATGTGATACTGAGGATTCAAACCCAGGGTTTCATATATATAAAGCACTCTTCCCCTAAGACCCATTCCCAGCATTCTACTTCAGGTTTCTTTTCTTGTAAGTTGGAGGAATTGAAGTCTGAGCCTGGGTGCTGCTCTGAGCATTTTAGCTCAAGCTCTACCACTTGAGCTACAGCGCCCCTTCAGGCTTTCTGGTCTTCACTGGAGAAAACCATCTCAAGGAATTTCCTGCCCAGGCTAGCTTTGGACCATGATCCCCAGCTCTCAGGCTCTTGAGTAGCTAGGATAACAGGCCCGAGTCAGTGGCAACCTGCTTCCACTGAAAGTTGCTAAGTGGTGAGTAGGATATAAGAGTCTCATGGGATCTTTTGTGTCTGGGATAGTTTTGAACCAAGATCATCAGATCTCAGCTTCCTGAGTAGGCAGGTTGAAAGACCTCAGCTACAGATGCCTAGGGTCCTTGGCTACACCTGATAGGGCACTAGCCATGAGCCTAACAGGGAAGGGTCTGTGCCTAGGCCCTGAGTTCAACATTTACGACAGAGAAAAATAAACCAAAACAATTGTCTGCAGGAGACAACTCATTAGAGTTCAGTACATACATAATTATAGTCTTAACATGGGGACATATCTGAGTCTCAACTTTCTCATCTGCATAATCATCTTAGTTGTGGAGCTCTTACAAGGATCAGCTGAAAGAATGCACCTTGTGAAGGACTCAGCACACAACACATCATGAAGGACTCATCACATAGCTGTATCCCACAAGCTATCACTAGAATTAGGATGTTTTCATCAGTGTCACCATTCTTTCAGAAACACGTCACAAACTGCACAAAGTTCACATCTAATTGTTTAGAGGGATGGGTTTTTTTTGGGGGGGGGAGTTAGCCACGGTATTGCTCTGAAAGGTTGGGGCTACTGTCCTAAGATCTTTAGCTCAAGGCTAGAGCTCTACCACTTTGAGCCACAGCTCAGAGTTTTGCAGACTTCCTTCCAGGGCTGGGTTTTAAACCCACCAGTGTCAGATCTCAGCCCCCAAGTATCTTGAATGACAGGGATGAGTGAGTCAGCAGCATCTGGTTCCATGGAGTTGGGTTGCAGCGGTTTACTTCTGGCTAAGTCAGGTTAGATGGCAGCTGTCAGCATCAGACTCCCAGCTTGTTCTGTGATGACGTATTTGCAGTCTTATTCTTATATGGTTGCATTCAAAACATTATTTATTTATTTTTGGTGCCAGGCTTCGATCTTGAGTAAGAGTCTAGACATAAGCTTTTATGCTCAAAGCTAGTGCTCGATTGTATGAGGGACTGCTCAACTTCCAGATTTTTCTGTGCATGTGGTAGTGAGGAATCGAACCCAGGTTTTTGTACATACTAGGGGAACACTCTACCACTGAGCTCCAGGAGTGACAAGTGTATAAACAGATACATGTGTAGATTGGTAGATAGATAGATAAATAAATGTATATGTATAAAACAAGAGAGATGTCTGTATACTATGAAATTGCATATATATACGATATTATTACCAATTATTAGCAACTAAATTATTCCTTCCTTTATAAGTATCCTGACTGAATAAATAATAAAGTATTAATTGAAAATTAGTCAACGAATTATAATTGTGTACAATTTTATAATATGAAAATCATACACTACTAATTTAATTGTTACTTTTATAACATTCCATTTGTACGGATGTAATATCGGAATGCATTTCTTAGACCATCCCACCATTCATTAGTGGCAGTCCCAGGATTCGACCTCCAGGTTTAAGTTGCCAGTTTTGGCTATGTCTTCCCTAATAGCCCACCCAACATCAGCAATGCAAGTTCATGTGTACTTTCTAGGCCTTGTCATTTAGACCTAGGATGGTCACAATTCAAAGGAAAAAAATAAAGTAAAACCACCTTCTTGAACTTCTCAATTTTATCCTTTTCCTTATTATTTTTGCCAGCCCCGAGATTTGAACTCGGGTCCTAGGAAACCAGGGTTGGCTGTGGCAGAGGTGCCAAGACCTAAGTTCAAGCCCCGTGCTTGGCAAATAAGTAAATAAGTAAGTAAGTAAGTAAATAAATAAATAAATAAGGCCCTGACATGCAATTTGCATCATTGTTCTGGCAGGCCTGGGATTGAACTCAGAGTCTGGGTAACTCTATAGCATTGTGGGTGAAGGGGAAGCTCACTGACCTTAAAGACAAGAAATTCAGACCAGTTCCCAGCATCTGAATTAAAGCCTCAGCATAATATTCATATATGAGATCTATTTACATACATGGGTTTAATGCATATAAGGTTTATTACCCTTATTTATTTAGTATTATACATATAACACTTCATTTATTACATCATATCATCTAGATTATATTTACATATGGATTATACATCATACTGAGACCCAGGACTTTCACAGAAAAGACAAAAATTTGTCAAATTGGCTTCTAACTTCATGAATAAATTTTTGGCCTTGCTAGGATTTTAACTCACAGCCTAGAATGCCCAATTCATAAATGGGGTCTCAGTCTTAGCACACCAGCCTCTAGCAAACTGAGCTGGGAGGAAACTCTGAGGACCTTAGATCAAGCCACCGTAGTGCCCAATATATATATTGATAGATATGTATGTGTATATACAAAAATATATAATATACAGAAAAATAGGGAATGTGAGGATATTCAATTATGTATATTATTACCAATAATTAGTCATTACATTATGCCACTATTTAATGAAGTATCATGGTAGAATACTTATAAAAGCATTAATTAAAAATTAGTCAATATCCTTCCATAGAATGGAAAACATAAATCCAATAATATTTGTGTGGCATTCTAAAATATAATCATGAATTAACTGCAAATTTAATTATTTCTTTTATAACATTCCATTAGCATTCACAAAAATAGGAATGAGTTTGTCAGGATCTCCCTCCATTTGTGGGTAGCAGTCCTAGCATTTGAACTCCAGGACTGGGTAGTTTACTTCGAATGCAAACCATTAGAATGACACCTTGAAAATTTCAGATTGTCACGATTAAAAAAAGAACAACAAGAAGAAAAGCAACCCAGGTGTCAGTGGCTCCTGCCGGTAATCCTAGCTCCTCAGAAGGCTGAGATGTAGAGAATGCCAATTTAAATTCAGCCAGGTCAGCAAAGTCGGCAACACTCTTATTTCTAAGAGATCACAGGAAAATAAAACACCATGAGTGGGGCTGTAGCTCAAGTTGCAGAGTGCTTCCCCTGAGCAAAAGGAGCTAAGGGACAAGGCCTAGGCTCATAGTTAAACCCCACACCTGCACCCTCCCCCCCCCCAAAAGGGAGCAGTAACTGCATGTCTCTGTGTATGGATGGATGACGTAAGGATGATGGGCATTCAGCAGGTTGCCCATGCCCAGCCGCCCCAACCTGGGCCAGCTGGGACAAGCCCTCAGAGAATACTAACTCTGAGCCAGCAGCTTGAATAAAGCATCACTCTGCCATTTAATAACTGAAGCCCTGAAGGCTTTTCTTGGGCTGGTGTGTGCAAAGGATGCATTATGTTCTAGCTGAAGTGTCCCCTTGGTACACCTAGCAGCCAGCCACTGCCTCCAGGAGTGGTCGAAGTTTCTGGATCTATATTCTCTATCCCTCTGTAGGATGTGAGCCTAGGCCTCTGGGGCCTGGTGGCTCTCACTCATTCATCATTCCTCATTGCCAAGTCATAGACTGGTCCCAAATCTTGGCAAAGTTATGAAATAGTCAGCAATTTCTATGATAAAGGGTAAGCCAATAAATCCCACCCTCATAACTCCTGTTACAAGTCAGCTTTGGGCTTCGAATGTGGCTTAGCGGTAGAGTGGTTACCTAGTCCACAAGAAGCCCTGGGTTTAATTCCTCAGTACCACAGAAACAGAAAAAGCCAAAAGTGGCACTGTGACTAGCCTTGAGCAAAAGAAGCTAAGGAACATGCCCAGACCCTGAATTCATGCCCCAGCACTGGCAAAAAATAAAAGGGAGCCTGATGAGACATATTCTTCTGGGACTCAGGAGGGCCGAGGTTAGAGGAAAGAGATAGAGGGCAGGTGCTTGTGGCTCACCCCAGTAATCTCAGCTACTCAGGAGGCTGAGTTCTGAGGATCACAATTACAAGCAGGAAAGTCTATATGAAACACTTTTGTCCAATTAAACACCCAAAAAGCCAGAAGTAGAGTTGGGATTCAAGGAGTAGAGTGCTAGCTTTGAGCACAAAAGCTCAGGGATAGTGTCCAGGCCATGAATTCAAACCCCAGTACTGGCACACACACACACACACACACACACACACACACACACACACACCAAGATAGAGCATTTGCCATTTAGCCTGCACAATTTCCATCTCTAGAGGGAAAAAGGAAGGAAAGACTTGCTCCAGCAGTTGATATAACCAGTGCCAAAATTCCACAGGAGTTCTAAGATGTGAAACAGGATAGAGAGCCTCAGGCAGAAAGTACAACATGGGCAAAGGTCCTGAGGTGTGGTGTAGAGCAGGTGGTGTTCAGACAAATCTGGCAGGACATTTGAGTCTGGGTCAAGGTTTGTATTTGAGTCACTGGTATGGAAGAGCCTGGGGTCCCAGAATGAGGCCCAGGGGGAAGATTAGCTTAAGTTTTCACCATGGACCCCAGCCATTTCTTGTGGCTGGAAGCCTATTTTTCACAGCTCCTGACACTCAGGCATCCTTTGCATTGAGGAGTCAGGGCAAACGCAGGGAAGAACTCTTGCTTAAGAAAAGCTTCTAGCCCAATGCTAACAGTGGCTCAACTCCTGTAAATCCTAGCTTCTCAGGAGACTGGGTTCAGAGATCATGGGTCAAAGCCAGCTCAGAGGAGGAAACTTAGTGAGACTCTTCTTGCCAGTGAACTACCTAAAGCCAGAAATTGCGCTATGGCTCAAGTGGTAAAGTGCCAACCTTGAGGGAAAAAATTAGGAGACTGGAGCCCAGCCCTGAGTTCAAGGCCAGTACTGGCACAGAAAAAATAAAGAAAAGCTTTCAGGGGCTCCTAGTCCACTGTGGTGAAAGGCCAGATCAGCCAGGCACTGGTGGCTCATGCCTGTCCTCCTAGCTCCTCAGGAGGCTGAGATGTGAGGATCGCGGTTCAAAACTAGCCCAGACAGGAAAGTCCAGGGACTCTGAAACTCCAGAAAACTGGAAGTGGCCCTCTGGCTCAAGTGGTAAGCTGCAGCTAGGTGACAGCACCCTATGACCAACACCTGGCCTGCTTGGATCTCACTTTGTGTCTCTAAGCATAGTATTTTCCAGTGGGCCCCTGAGTTTCTCCCAATGTCTAGGTATCCTACAAGTCTTGAGAGCAGCCCATTTGGAGGCCTTTGCCTACAGATCGAGCCACATTATCAGAGAAGTGTCCAGCCTTGGGGCATGGAGGTCATCGTCTGGCTCATCAGAATGAAATCTGTCATGGGTGCAGTGTGGGTCTGAGCAGTAAATCAATGTCTCAGACCACGGTTCTGGGTCAGGAGGGGCAGAAGGTGGCATGGCAGGTAAAGCCTACTCACGTAGGTATAACAAGAGTGCAAATCTGTCAGGCACACCTCCGGTGGGTGTTGAGTTGGGCGTGAAAGACTTGTGCGTTCAGGAATCCACAGGCAGCTGGCTGGTGTTTGTAGCATTCTCTATCCCTGGAGTTCCAGGGCACACCAGTGCTTGAGGTCCAATGAAGGTCTTCAGTCGTGGGCCGACTAAAAAAGAGCATCCATAGTGACATTTCCGTTGGTCCTGTGGCCCTGTGCACAGATGGAGGGGCAGGTTCCATGGAACTTATTGCCATGGCCCAGACACAGTCAGTGGCTGCTGGGAGCTGATGTGTACTGTAGTTCAAGTGGTAGAGCACCAACCTTGTGCAAACAAGCTAAAGGATATCACATAGGCTCTGAGTTCAGGCCTCGGTAAACACACGAACACACACATACACACACACAAACACACACACAAATACACACACACACACACACACACACACACACTCATGCACAAAAAAGCACACACAACAACATCCTTAGCAGGTCCCAATGGTTCATACCAGCAATCCTAACTACTTAAGATGTTGAGCTCTTAGGATGGCAGCTTGAAGCCAGCCCAGGCAAGAAAGTATGTGAGACTCTTCTCTCCAGTAAACTACTAAAAAAGATGAAAGGTGAGCTGTGGTTCAAGTGGCACAGTGTTAGCTTTGAGCAAAGGAAGCTCAGGGAAAGTGCCTAGGCCCTGAATTTCAGCTCTAAGATTTTTTGTACAGACACCCTTTGCTTCCACCCCACCCACAATCAGGCCATAAATCCAGATTTTGGTCACCCTGGATCTCACTTCCACTCCTGCCACTTTCATAGCACTGCCACAAGTGCCCGGTGTTTGGCCAGCACTGGATTAAGGGAACTTTGAACAAGAGGCACATAGCCAGGTCAAGGCTAATGCCCCAGAACATTGAGGTATTGGCCATACCAGTTTCTCATGCCTCAGTTCCCTGGACCTAGAATCTAAAGTCTGTGCCTCTGTATTCTGGGCATCCAGAATTGTCTATAACGACCTGATAGGCCAAGCTGGGGCAGGAAGATAGCCTTGCCTGCGACAAGTTACGTTGACATTTCCTAGACACCAACGAATACTTCCAAGCCACTTTGGCCTCACCTCCCATGTAGCCATGGACCCTCCTTGTATGGGCAACCTTCAGTCAGCTATCAAGCTCAAGTTGGCCAGAGCCACCAGAAACCCTGTTTCCTCCACTCCACTGCCAGCCTGAAGAGAGGGACACACAGCCAGAGGCCCAGCTGAGGAAAAGAACAGGACATCGCATAACTAAGGACCCCCAGAGGCAAGGGAGACCCTATGCCATCCGGCCCTGCTGGCCCAGAATCCCCTGGAGGTGCCCAAAAATTTGCACAGGCCAGACTTGGGTCCCAAAGTAAAGCTGAAATGCAGGCCTCTGGCAATTTAGGACTCATTGTTGAACTTGATAGGGGGCTAAAGGACAAGGTCAGCACGGAGGAGGAGCACCATCTGAGGCAGAAAGAGTCAAACAGGCACCCAGGAAGTGGACAGAGAAAAAAGAGGGAAAAATACACACACACACACACACACACACACACACACACACACACAAGTAGCCCAAGGCCAAGGCCTCAGAAGTCACTGAGCACCCTGAACATCACACCCCCAAGAAGATGGAACTACTATCCTCAGACCAACTGTAGACAAAACTCATGGCCTCTCACACATCTGGAATCGCTTATAACACAGTTTGGAATTTACTTAATGTACACACCACTATGCAGAAATCTCAGCTACCTTATTTTTGGTTGTCTGTCATGGGGTTTGAACTCTGGGCCTGTGCACAATCCCTCAGCTCTTCAGCTGAAGATGGGAGCTCTACCACTGGAGCCACAGTGCCACTTCTGGCTTTCTGGTGGTTCACTGGAGATAATGTGTCACAGATTTTCCTGCCCAAGCTGGCTTTGAACCACGATCATCAGATCTCAGCCTCCTGAGTATCTAGGATGACACAGTGTGAGCCACCATTGGCGCCTGGCTTCAGCCAACTTCTTAGACCCAGAGGAAACCCAACTCATCAGGCCACAAGCCACATGCAACCCTTCACTTCAGACTTTGACACCAGCATCCAAAACCATTGTTCCATGGATGGAGAGCATATAATTGACACTAACATCCCACCCCTGCTCCAATTCACCCACTCCCTGCCTGCCACAGGGCACGACCTATGGAATTCCTGGTAAGGCACCACCAACCCTACTGTGGTTTCACACTGGGGCACACCTGGGGAGTTCTTAGAAATGTCTGTACAGTGAGACCAGCACCTGGTCTCCCAACCACAGCACCCCCACTACTTCAACATCTCTTGCACCCCCACTACTTCAACATCTCTTGCAAGCAAGGAAGGGGTGTCTTTCTTTCTTCCTTCCTTTCTTTGATTTTTGGTTGAGGAGCTTTAACTCAGGGCTTGGGTACTGTCCCTGAATTCTAATTTTCCTTAAGGCCAGTGCTCTACAACTTGAGCCACACTACCACTGCCAGTTGCAGATTGGAGCTGAGGCTCTCGTGGGACTTTCCTGCCTGGTCTGGGAAATGAGAACCTCTGGATCTCAGCCTCCTGAGTGCCCAGGATGACAGGCGTGGGATGACAGGTGTGAGCCACCTGCACATGGCTTAAGGTGTGTCGTCCTTCAGAATTTCCAGCTAGTCCTCCTCTAGATGCTATCACCTAGACACCCCTCTACCTCCCTCAGGAACAGCAAAGGGAGGCTCAGAATCTGGGTGGGGCCATGGACATTAAAGGGCCCCTCCACATCACTAGCCTTCTCCAAACTCCCATTTGCCTCCTATGGATGGCCTGGTCTTCCAGAGCAGATCAGACCCAGTAGGAGTTCTGGGGCCTTACCTGTATCCCCCTGCCTCACCCAACCAGTACCTGAGAATTTCTGGGGCCAGCTGTTCCATGTCCCAGTGGAAGACGTTGGGATGGTTGCTGATAACGGTTCCAGGGATGTCCAGGGCAGAAGGAATGTCCAGCTCCCTTCTGTCATAGAAGGAAACACAAAGCATGGATGATCTGTATGAGTCAAGCGGAAAAGGTCAGATAATGTGATGTCAGGAAAATGAACCCTTAGATGTGTATTTTAATGTTTTTTTTCTTTCATGCATGTGTTTCTAACACATTTATAAGATTATCTCTTTGTTGCTTTGTATGTCCCTCCCCCACAGTATAACCCTTGCTTTCACTATATTTGATGTCAGTATAACTTGTGGAGGAGATGGGGAAAAACCAGTTGTTTAAGGATACAGGTGGACCTGTTGCAACAATGAGAAGTACAAGTTGTCATGTCCAAAACGAACTTTACAATGTTGGTGCCGGGGGGGGGGGGGGTGCTGGGGGGGGGAGGAAGGAGAAGGATTGGGATTAGGGGGGGAGGGGGGAGGCTGGGAAGGGATGTGAAGGGTAAACAAAGGAGGAGGCTGCAATGCTTGGTAAGAAATGTACACATTATCCTGCCCATGTAACTGTAACTCCTCTGTACAGTATGTTCACAAATAAAATTAAATTAAATTAAAAAAAAAAAAAAGAGCTACAGGGCATAGCCATCCACCGGTCACCAAGGTCCCTTGGAGAGCTGTTTTATGTTGACAGCCCTTGGGCTTGGCCTTGGGGCCTGGGTGGTATCCCCGAGTTTCTTTGGCTCCAGGCGAGCACTTCCACCTGCGCCACAGTGCCACATTTGACATTTTCTGTGTATGCAGGACCTAGGAATCGAACCCGGGGTTTCCTCCATGCTAGGCAAGCCATCTACCTCTAAGACACAATCCCAGCCCTGCATAGCTGTTCTTCTGTGACCCATCGGGCCTGTCTCCAGACAGTCTTGCACATCTGTACCGAGTTTCTCACCAACAGCCCTGGCTGGAAATGCACATGCTCTGCTATGTTGTCCGTCATCTGTGGCAACTTTGCTCTCTGTGCTTCCTGTCAGCTCCTCCTTGTTAAGCGAGACCCCCTTCTCAAGGGATGCCTCTAAGAAGCCCATTCTGATCACCTTGGCAGACCTGGAACCTCTCTGCTCTGCAGGCTTCCGGCCTTATCACACCCTGCCTTCCGTCCAGTGTGGGTTAAGAACGCACAAAGTGGAAGGCTTGGCTTCCACCACCGGATTTCTGAAGGCACTGATACACCACCCAGGGACAGGTGTTGTACCACACTCCGAGATAGGGCCCTCGAAGCTCGGGCAGTCTGTGGGCAACAAGATGGGGCCATTTCTTCGTGTGGGGTTGAACTCAGGATCTGGGAGCTGTCTCTGAATTTTCCTGGCCAAGGCTGGTGCTCTACCACTTGAGCCACAGCTCCACTTCAGGCTTTTTGGTGGTTGCATGGAGAGTAGAGTCTCACAGGCTTTCCAGTTTATGGCTGGCTTCAAACTGTGATCCTCAGATCTCAGCCTCCTGAGTAGCTAGGATGACAGGTGTGAGCCTTAGCCCCGGGTGATGGGCACCAAAGGCTTTTTTTTTTTTTTGCTCCTGTTTCAACTAGCAAGCCCAAGTTAAAATAATCAGTTACAGGGGATCAAGATCCTCTCCTAGGTCAGTTAATCCAAGGAGATAAAGTGTCTTTGGAAAAGGCTAGTCTGAGTAGGCCTAGTGGTATGTGTGGGGATGTGGGTGGGGGTGTGTGGAAGTGTGTCGGGGATCCCTATCCCATCTCTCTGGTACCTTATCTTTCCAGCAGGGAGTGCAGCCAGGATAGTCACCCCAAGGAAGGAGAATGGGGGAGGGTACCTAAGGTCACATCCAGGGGGATGATCCGAATTATGTCCTGCAACCGAACCTGGACAGATAAAGGAGAGAAAGAGAAGTTTTGGGGAACATCAAGGGAAGCCCCTTACCTTTTGCTACAAGTACTAGCAAGAAGACTGAATCCATCTTTCTTGGTCGTCAGATAAAAGGTGTACACTGTTCATTTATTATATTATTATTTTGTGAGTCCTAGGGCTTGGATTCAGGTTATCTCTGAGCTTCTTTTGTTCAAGGCTGAGGCTCTACCACTTGAGCCACAGCACCAAATCTGGCTTTTGTGTGTGTGGGTTTTGAGGGAGAGGTGGTTCATGGGAGATAAGAATCTCACAAACTCACATGCCTGGGCTGGCTCTGAGTCACGATCATCAGACCTCAGCTTCCCAAATAGCCAGGATGATGGGCAGGAGCCACCAGGTCCTGACCGCCACCATCCATTTATAATCCCTTAGTCCCAGGACTGAGCCACCCACACTGCACCCCATTGTTGGGAGTGGGAAGCAGATATGAGTGAGTTTGATAATTTAACAGCCTACCTATCTTTGAGCATTGTTCCGGGTCAGACTGATGGCGGCTTCCTAAGGAGGAAGCAATGACTTGGCTCTGTCACAAGAACAAACGTCCTCGGGAGGTGTCAGGTATAGGGCCTTTCCTCTGCACTGTGCCCCACTAACCGAAATGACACACCCTAGCAAAGGATAGTAGACACTGAGTGATTTCATTGTCTTATAGCCAGGGTCTGGCCAGATAGGTCAGGGTGAGGGTCAGAGGCCCGGGATTGTGCGGGGCAGGGGGACAATGCCTCCTCATCCAATTTCCTTCAACCGTCTAGCAGAGAGATTTGGGGAAGGACTCATGGAATGGACAATGAATAACCATCATGGTCTAGCCAGGGCACAGAGGGGCTTACCTCATGAAGCTGGTTCAACAGGCTGACCGACACATCTCCTGACCCACAGCCCACATCCAGAATGAGAAGGCCACCTTGAGTTCCAGCCAGATAGGGATGCTGGGCCACCTCTTCCAGCACCCATTCAACCAGTTCCTGTGTGAGAGAGAGACAGAGAGAGAAAAAAGGCCAAAATTACACTTTTGCCGGGTGCCAGTGGCTCAGGCCTATAATCCTAACTACACAGGAGGCTGAGATATGAAAATCATGGTTCATAGCTGGTCCAGGCAAGAATGTCTGTGAGTCTCTTATCCTCAAAGAACTACCAGAAAACCAGAAGTGATGCTGTGGCTCATGTGGCAGAGTGCTAGCCTTGATCTGAGGAGCTTGGGTACAGTGCCCTGGCCCAGAGTTCAAGCCCCACGATGGACAAGCAGTGGACTTCCCACCATAAGAAGTGGACTGCATAGCACCCACTGTCCTAGGGAGCATGGCAGAGAAGTCAGGCCAAGCTTCCTGTGCACTAGGAGTCACGGGTAGATCACCCGGCTTCTCCATGCCTCATTTTCCCCAGCTACAAAACGAATAGAGTGAAGGATCCCCTTCATCATGGAGATAGGGCAATGTTGAAAGAGAGCCATGTTTGTTTTCATTATCCCACACCTATTGCATGATTAAGAGCAGACCCCCTCTGCCATATCACCTCCTGCTGAGTCTCCCTGAGAGATCATGCCAGGCAAAGCATAAGCTTCATGGAAGCATGCCTGCAGGAAGGGGGTGTTGGTTCAAGGCTTCCTATACACTTGGTTGCACCTTTATTACCTCTACCTTTATTCTTACTATATTCTTCTTGACTGTACATTTGTTGCCTTTATTCTTGTTTTGGCTATTTTTCTATTGATCCGCGAACAGAGCATGTCGTTTCTTTCCATTCCAATAGAGATGGCTTCTCTAAATAATAAAGACTAGGACCAAGGATTAGATGTGGACAATTCCCCAATCAATATATCATCTGATGAGACGCTGCCTCCAGAAACTCCTGCAACTTCAAAAGCAGTTTTGCGGCTCACTCATAGTAAATATAGAAATTTAAAATTTCCAGATATGATACAATAGGCAGAATTAATGAATTAAACTAAACCAGAAGGAGTTATCACAAAAGCACAGAGTTATAGAAAATGGGACCTCTGATAATAAAAGGAAAATAAAGATTCCCACAACAGTTATGACTAAGTTTGATCCAGCTTATGTTATAGGGAATAGATGGTGGCTTCCCACAAAATATAAAGTTAGTGACATAACATTTCCTGAGCTGACTGATGAACCATTGCCTTATACAGGAGTTTACAAAGATGCAAATAGATGGATTAATGTAAAAGGAAAAAGAGTATCTTGGTACTCATTAGATTTTATGCAAACATTAGGCAGCTCTAGACCATTATGGTGTTTATTATCAAAATAACAAGATGTTTTAAAATAACGATTAGAAATTTTTGTGGACAAATATTGGGATTAAAATCATAGGAAACGGAGAATGCCTGACTCAACCTGGAAGTGGTATTAAGGATGGTTTCAAAGGGTCTTGAAAATATATGGAAAAAATAAAAAGAGTACAATATAAGTACAGCCCTGTCTTAGGTTTGTTAATTATTAAACATAAAAAGGCTAAATAGATGATGCATTGTATTAAACAATATGCTAGACTTGTCTCGCACCACTTAGCTTAAAGAGTTGATGGGATAGTCATCAATTTTCATGTAGCCCATTAATGCTTTGCTTTTCTTAGAAATTGATTATATGCTGAAATAAAGAATCTATGTCACAATCACCCACTGTATAAAAATGTTAATTCTCCTCAATAAAGATACACTCAGCTGCAATTCTTTTGAGTCTGTGTCCTTTTGTCACTTTGCTGACTCCTTGCCCATCTATCCCAAAATCCCTGTCCCATCGGTCCTAGTACTCTGGCCGAGCTGGTCTGTTGCAAGTGGCGCCCAACGTGGGGCTCGAAAGCACATGCAGCTTGAAGCTGTACAGACAATTCTTGGGAAGGTGAGCTGTCTCTTCTCTTTCTCTCATTATTTTCAGGCAAAGGATAGAACCTCATCAGAGCACTGCAGGCTCCCTGATAAAAGCTAATCAGCATAAGACGATGAGCAGGTATTTAAAATCATTGGGCATTCTCAATCTAGAAATAAGGAATTATTTCTCTCTGTGTTAAACCACATGTTGGAAAGTAAAGGTAATTATGTTTCTAAGAAAACTTTTGTGGAGTTTGTTTTAAGGGTTTCACCCTGGTTTCCTGAGGAGGAAAGCTTATCTCTGCAAAACTTGAAGAAGGGTGGTATGAAATGAGAAGCTTAGCTGGCATTCAGCAAAAACAAAATGAGCCTTATAAAGAATTTGTGGCTAGATTAGAAGAGGCCTTGCAGTGAATGCTTCCCTCCCTGAAGGAATAGAGCTATTGCTCAAACAGTTGGTGTGGGAAAATGCAAATTCACAATGTAAAGAACTCATAAGACCAATTCACTAAATATTATTTGCCATTTTTTTCTATCATCCTTTTTACTTTCCTAGCGAGTCCATTAAACTTCCCCCTTGAATTTGGTTGTCATGAACACCCAACTTCTATGTGAATGAGGACAAACTCTAATGTAAAACTTTGTCTCCAAAAACCAGTCCAAGAAGCTGTGATCACAAATATTTGGCTATACTTTTTTCTTTTTCTTTTACCTGAAATCTTCTGGTGTCTAAATTGCCCACAAAAATAAGTACTACACCACTTTTTGGTTCAATCGCTACTAACCTCAGATATATATTTTGCTAACAAGATGCTTAGAGGAAACCAAAGTATACTCCACTTTTTTTTCTTTTCTCTTAAGTCTCTCTTTAGATACAATATCAGGAAAAGTGAAGTTATTCTTTGCAAAATTATTTCAATTGATTATTTTTCTCTTGATCTTGCATTTGCTCAACAAGATGTATGGAGGAGAATAGAGTGAAATCATCCATACCTTGGATGACATTGTCTGTTACAAAGGACAATGCTGCTATGTCCTACTTCTATGTCCTCCTCTTAGCTCTTTCCTGATTTCCAATTAATCACAGCTTCTTGGCTTCAAGTTTAATGAAGCTAACGAACTATAAGGCCTCCCCCATTGTTCTATCTTCATGGTTTCTCATTTAAAACTCTTTTAAGTTGCCTCATTCGATGTGGAATTTATTTTCATATCTTCATTCAATCTGTTCTGCATCGTAGTGAGCCAAATAGGCTCTGTAAAATCACTTTAGGTAGCTAAAATATTAAGAGAATCTATATCAAAAAGTTTTGGCCTCTCTCCACTGTTGAAGCCAATATGCTTAGCTAGGGCTTCTAAGAACAGTTTTCTTACCTTTTCCATTTCCTCAATTCTTTTCTGTTCCCAAAATTTTTTGGCTTATGTAATAAGAGAAGTGTTCACTATCTCATCTTAATAAGGATATTATTTTTGTGAGCCACTTAGAAATGTGAAATCATTGGTTTGAATTATCCTATCAGATTTTTTTTCTGTGTTTCAGTGCTTCATGTGCAAAGACATTGTGGAAAGAATTACAAACAGAAAAATGTAAACCCAATACATTCTTTCATTGTGCAGGGCACTTTCTCTCTAAATATTTTGACTCAAAATATCTTTTTCAGAGAATTACAGTTTGTTAATTAAAGGTCAATTCACAAATTTTGATGTCTTTTTTTTTTAAAGAACTTTGAATTTAAATTCCACTACAGCCTTGTTTCACAAACTGAAAGTATATTTCCTGGACATTCTCAAGGGAACTTACAGGATTTCCAGCAAGATTTCTGAGGTTTGTTGGTTTGTTTGTTTGTTTGTTTAATAAGCCATCTTCACCCATATTGCTCTCTCTCCACTAAGTCTCCATGGATTTCTTTGCTTGAAAACCTCTTTTACCAGGCAATTTTAAATTTTCTTAATAGGCTAAGTTGTTAAAAATTTTGAAGAATTAAAATTTACCTGTCATAATTGTAAAACTCTTTTGAAATTCCTTTATCAGAATCGTGAATTCACCAATCCTAATTCCACCTTTACCATCAAAAACAGTTAGCGTTGTTTTCATGATATAGTGTCCATGCAACTATTCTTTCCCAGTGGCTTTGTTATGCATATATATTACCATATAAGCTGATGCAGAGCAAAATGAACGCCAAGTTATGGAAACAGAGGCTTTTTTTTGTGGTTGCTGTATTTAATGTAGTATGTGATTTCTATTTTCTTTTGGGTTTTCTCCCTCTGGTTTATCCCTTGCTGTATTTGATTTTGGTACCCTGTATTTTGTATATACATTTACCTTAATTAGGTAATGGAAGAGGAAAAACAAAATGGTGAGAAAAAGGACAAAGGGCAAACCAATGCAATAGCAATGCTCACAAGACAATATATGGAAATGTACATAACAACTTGTGAGAGGTATTGAGGAGAAGGAAAACTGTGAGAAAAATGAGGGAGGAGGTAACAAGTATGAAAAGTTATGTATTAACTACTTTACAATTACTGACGGGATCATTGCAAGATAATGTTAAAGCATGCATAGATGCCTCACCAGCAGTCATTCAAGGAATGGCATATGCTGCAGCAATGAAAAGAGAACCATTCAGGGCTTATGTACAAAAATTACATGAGACACGACCTCAGGCCAGAAATGGGGTCTGTTTCTCATGTGGCCAGTCAGGACACATGAGTAAAGATTGTCAACAAAAGCAAAATAAACCTAGTAACAATAAAAAGGGTAAAGCTCCTGGACTTTGTCCACAATGAAAGAAAGGCAATCATTGGAAAAATGAGTGTAGATCAAAATATCATAAAGATAGAATTCTCCTAACAGCAGAAGAAAAGGAGACCAAAAAACAAGAAGAGGGGTGCTCCCTCAGCCGCGTAAACGAAAGAGGGGAAACACCTACTGTTACACAATAATCACCTAAGGGGTCAGTTCCATTAAATCCCTTGTCTCCTCCATTAACAGTAGGGGATTTTCCAAGAGCTACTCCAGGAAGTGCAGGGTTAGATCTGGCAGCAAAAAGAGATTACTTTATCTCTATCATGTATGGTGTTCAGCTTATAGACACTCAATTTTATGGTCCTGTAATTGATGGAACTGTGGGCTTGATAATTGGTAGAAGCTCAAATTATAACAAAACTTTGAGGTATTACCGAGAGTAGTTAATGTAGATTATCAAAGGGAAATTAAAGTAATGGTAAGGTCTTTAAAAGAAAATATGCAAATACATATGGATTAAAGAATAGCTCAAATCTTAATTTTAAATTAAGTCCATCTTCTAAATCAAATCATAAAACAAGATCGAAGTACAGGAGGGTTCAGTTCCACAGAACTGTGGCCTGGGTACAATCTATTTCTAAGGATCGACCCATGAAAACTATGAAAGTGGATAGAAAGCCTATTAAAGGTCTCTTGGACACAAGGGCAGACCCAACATGTATTGCACGAAAAGACTGGCCCTCATTCTGGCCAATTATGAAGACAGAATCTCCATTAATGGGATTGGGTATGGCTAACAATGTTGCTAAAAGTTCAAAAATTTTAAAGTGGGAGTGTGAAACTAGATTTGGAAACTTTCAACCTGATATTATATCTTCTTTGCCCTTACATTATGGGGCAAAGACATTATGCAAAACAAGGAACTAAAATTAGGTACTTTAGATTTCTTTAGTGTACAAAATTTTTCATAGGGGCCGCTGATGAGAAGTTTGCTGATGCAATATCATAGAAAAATGATCAGCCTGTGTGGGTTGATCAGTAGTCCCTAACTCAAGAGAAGATACAGGATGTAGAACAATTGATAATTGAGCCATTACAGAAAGGACATTTAGAGGAATCCAATAGCCCTTGGAATACTCCAATCTTTGTAATTAAAAAAGAAATCTGGGAAATGGAGGTTGTTACAAGACCTCAGAGCCATTAATGCCATTAATAACACGATGTACGACATCGGGGCTCTTCAGCCAAGATTTCCATCTCCTGTGGCTGTTCCTAAAGGACGTTATATAATAATCATTCATTTTCAGGATTTTTTAACAATAAAATTGGATCCTAATGATTTTCAAAGATTTGCATTTCGTGTGCCCTCATGTAATTTGAAAAGGCCCTGGCAGAGATATCAGTGGAAGATCTTGCCACAAGGCATGAAAAATTCTCCTACATTGTGTCAAAAATTTGTGGATAAAGCTTTACAAAAAACTAGGGAAGAGTTTTCTAATGCTTATAATATTCATTATATGGACAATATTTTAATAGCTGCTGAAAGTAAACATTTAACAGAACAAATTTTAACAATTAATCATTGAACAATTAACCAACTTTGGTTTGCTTATTATTCCAGATAAAATTCAACATAATAAACCTTTAAATTATTTAGGAAAAATAATACATTAAGTCACAAAAATGAGTATTAGGCTAGATAAATTAAAAACATTAAATGATTTTCAAAAATTACTAGGAAACATAAATTGGGTTAGACCCTAATTGAAAATTACCACAGGAGATTTACACTCATTGTTTGAAGCCCTAAAAAGGGATTCTAATCCTAAATCTAAGAGGCAATTCATTCCAATAATGTTAGAAAAAATTTCATTGCTGGAAGAATAGTTACAAGAAAAAGTGGTCCAATTGGACTATAATAAAGACTGGGCTTTTATAATATTAAAGACATCTTATATTCATACAAGATGTTTATGACAAGATGGAGTCCTGGAATGGCTTCACTTGCCTCACAGTCAGACAAGAATGATAGCTTCTTATGTATATTTGTGCAGCCATATCATTGTCAAGGCAAGGAGTAGGTCCGAGAGTTATTTGAGAATAATATAATTATGCCTTATAATAAACAACAATTAAAAATATTATTACAGAATGATGAGAATTGGGGATTAGCATTATTAAATTATACAGGACAAATAAAATTTCATGTCCCTCAACATCCTTTATTAAAATTTGTGGAACAGGTAAAAACCATTTTTCCATTAGTGGTAACAACACTTTTAGAAGGAGCTCTAAAAGTTTTTACTGATGGGTCCTCTAATGGAACTTCGGTGATATACATTCCAGACCACTCCCCTATTATTAAAAGGGCATCTGGCATTTCAGAGCAACAGGCAGAAATTATTGCTGTAATTTTAGCTTTAACCATATTTTCACAGCAGCATAACGTTTACACAGACTCTAAGCATGTGGTTAACTTATTTGCCGCCATAGGGATAGCTCTTTTATCAGGGCAATCAAAAATTATAGACTTGTTACAACAGTTACAAAAAAATTAATTCAACTTAGAAAAGAAAAATTATTTATTGAACACATAAGAGACATACAAATTTACCAGGTCCTCTTTCATTTGGAAATATGATGGCTGACTTATTAACTAGAGAAACCATCATGCTTTATTTGTAATTAATCACCTTAATAATAATGAACAAAATCTTACACTTATGCAAAAACTTTGGAGCGAAATAGGAGTTAAAGTTTAGCCAAAAGTTAAAAGGAAAGATTTGCTCACAGCACCTGGAAAGGGCCTGATGTATTAATCACCTCGGGAAGAGGGTATACATGTGTGTTTCCACAGGATGCCGAGTCACCCATCTGGAATCTCAACCGACTCGTGTGTCCCTACAAAAATAAGAGAAACCCAGGAAAAAAAAAAGAAGATGCAAATGAAGAAAGCGATGCAAAAGCTCAAAAGTCTTCACCTTTCTCCTCAACAGGCGAAGACAACAAAAGAAGCCCAACCACCAATTTGGGAACAAATTAAGAAGCTCACCAGTTCTGCAGAGGAGATTGTGGTTTCTACAGGAAAGACTATCACTGTTGAAAATATGTTTTTTGCTATGCTTGCCATTATTGCTGTGCAGGCAGTGTCTGTTTCAGGAGAACAATACTGGGCATATGTTCCTACTCCTCCTCTTCTACATCCCGTGGGATAGGGGCGGGGAATGAGGATCTAATACAAGTAATGACAAATAATAGTGACCTGTTTGGGGGTTTGGAAGACTATTCTAATTCTCATATGACTTTTCAAACAATTAATTATGAAGGAATGACAGATACCACTCCAATTTGCATAACGCTATCAGGAGAAAATCTCCCCGGGTGTTTGCCTCTAAACTATAGAACTTTTTGACTGATGCCCTTGATCAATCCAATGATAAAAATAGTTCAAAAAAAGATTGATGTGGGAAATGGCATGATGACATTAGGCTTTCATACTTATAATGAATCCTTTTTCATGCCCAAGAGGAATATACATTTAGGTAACTGCCTACAAAAATATCATGACAAAGATCAGTTTGGGGATGCATTAATTACCTCACCAAAATGGTGGGAATTTGAATTTCAAAAGGCCTCTTTTTTACAATCCTATGGGGCACCAGATAGTATTTTTGATTTTTCCATTGCTAACCCCGATTATGATTATGCCGCCTACTTAAAACATAATTCATGGAAGTTTAATGGCTATACTCTTGATATGCACGGGGAACCCCTAAAAAGATGGCTCACTGCAGGGTGGGTGGCTTCCATTTTGGTGAGTCACTCTTCCTTTCACAATAAAACGGGCATTCAGCTGGATTGGTTCAGACTTTTTGCAGCAACAAACATGATTTTACTGAAAAAGCCCAAAGAAACTAAGAGTACTGCAATTGGGGTAAAAGCATGTGTGGGTTAGCCTATGGGAATTTTCGCTGGAAAACTAGATAATATAATCATTATTAATCAAGGAAAATCTTATTATATTAGCTGTAAGGATTGTATTTTTACTAATTGTCTTACTTCTTCTCTGGATAAAACATATTCTGTAATTTTTATTTTAAAAAGACCTTCATATGTAATGTTATGTGGAGATCTATAAAATGACCCTTGGTTTAAAAATTTTGCTTTACAAATGCTGAAAACTCTGGATATTATGTTGCAGCCAAAACGCTTTGTTGCAGCCTTGATTTTAGGAATAAGTGCTTTAATAACAATAATTAACTCTTTAGCGATTTCTAGAGCAGCCTTAGTAAAGGAAGTAAACACTGCTCATTTTGTTACTGATTTAAGCAAAAATGTTTCATTAGCCCTAGCAGAACAACAAATTATAGATAAAAAGTTAGATATGAAAATAAATGTTCTGGAGGAAGTGGTTCTGGCTATAGGTCAGGAAGTTCAAAATTTAAAAACACAACTCTCAGTTAAATGTCATGCTAGTTTTAAATATATCTGTGTTACTGGTCTAAAATATAACTTTTCTCTTAATTGGAATGCCACAAAAATCATTTGTTAGGAGTTTGGAGAGATAAAGATATCTCTCATGTTATGGAGGCTTTATAGGGCAAAATTAGAGCAGTTAGTAAAGCTCATTTTGATGTAAAAAATTTACAATCTTTAGCAGCATTATTTAAGCATAACTTAGAGGCCCTCAATCCTCTGGATTGGATTCATGTAATAATTATAATTACCATTGTCAGATCAATTCTCCCAATTCTTATTCTTATATTTCCAGTCATTTTCCGGATGATCTTTAGATTTGTCTCTTCTGTGCACCGAGACATTCATGAGCTTCAATTAAAAAGTAAAAAAAGGGAGAAATGCCATGATACCTCCTGCTGAATCTGCATGAAAGATCGTGCCAGACAAAGCATAAGCTTCATGGAAGCATGCCTGCAGGAAGGGAGTGTTGGTTCAAGACTTCCTATACACTTGGCTGCACCTTTATTGCCTCTACCTTTATTCTAACTATATTCTTGGCTGTATATTTGTTGCCTTTATTCTTGTTTTGGCTATTTTTCTATTGATCCACGAACAGAGCATGTGAAGCCACTTCCCCTCATGCCTGTCCTTGCTCCTCTCTGCTCTCTCTCTCTACCTCTACTCCTCTCGTGGACCGCGTCACACCCTCTGTGCATGCACACCTGCCCCTGCAAGACCCTGGCCACTGATGCCTCCATAATGAGGCCCCTGGGTGCTGCCTCCTCCCCTAGGCCCAGTCTCCTCTTCACTTGGCTCCGCCCCCTACCCTTGCCCACAAGAGCAGCCCTGACTGGGCCCAAAGGCTTCCAGGCCATAGGAATTATAGCCACCTCAGCACAGCACTCCCCACCAACCCTATCACTTGCTCAGGGGATCGAATCTCCCCTCAGCCCCACCACTAGAAGAGACTCTCTTCCAAATCTCTCCACTCCACATATCAAGCACGTGCACAGTGACCCAGTGAGAGAGAGAGAGACTGAGAGACTGAGAGACAGAGAGATTGTTGGGGAAAACTACCCCTCAAGGACTCAGAACACAGCACCCTTTGGGATGACTCAGCAAACAGCATACTTCAAAAAACAGCTCAAAGCACCCTGAGTAAAAGACTCAGCACAATGTGCCCTTTGAAGGACTTAGCATATAGTAGCCTTTGGGATGACTCAGCACACAGCACCTTTTGAAGGAGGGAGTCCATAGCACGCAGTTTATAGGACACAATGCATGGCATGCTTTGAAAAACTAAGCACGTAGAATTCTTTCCCAGGACTCAGCACATAGCACCCTGTGTTAAGATTCCATACACACCACCCTTTGAAGGGTTGAGTATGTAGCACCCTTGGTAAAACACTCAGTGCACAGCACCCTTTGAAAAACTCAGCACATAGCACAGTTTTGAAGGACTCAGCACATACAACCTTGTGGAAGAACTCAGCACAGAGCACCATTTGAAAGACAGTACAGAGCACACTGTTTATAGGACTCGGCACACAGCACTCACCTCATCCCTCTCTTCTCAAGGATGCAGCACATTGCACCCATTGGGATAACTCAGCAAACAGCTCTCTTTGAAGCACTCAGCAAAAGTGTCCTCTGTAAAGGACTGGTCCCACAGCACCCATTGAAAAACTCACCTGTCCCTCCCTTCTCAAGGCTTCAGCACATAGCACCATTTGGGATGAATTAGCACACCGCACTTTTGAAGGATTCAGCATAAAGTACATTGTACACAATGGACTCAGAACCCAGCACACTTTGTAAAACCCAGCAAAGCCCACCTTCTCAAGGATTCAGAACATAGCACCCTTTCGGATGACTCAGCACAGAACATGGTTTTTGAAGACTCAGAAAAAACACCCTATGTGGGAAGGACTCAGAAAACAGCACCCTGTGAAGGACTCAGCACATACCTGTATGTCACAAGTTCAGCTGTCATTTGAATTAGAGTGCTTTCTTCAGTATCATCATTCTTCAGAAACACTTCACAAATCCTACTAGTTCTCATTTAGCTAAAATATCTTTTATGGGGGAAGGTCAGCTGGGGGCCTTGAACTCAAAGCTTGGGGCCCCTGTCCCTGAGCTCTTTGTTTCAATGCTAGAGCTCTACCACTTTGATTCACAGCTCCAATTTTTGTTTGTTTTTGGGGTTGTTCTTTGACAGGCCTTATGGTGATCAGGAAGGCCAAGTTGGGGTGTCCATGGGCAAAGGCTCTTAGCTGGGCCTGGAGCTGACTTCTCACTTCCTTGTGCCCCTGGGAGCAAGGCCTGCTGGAGCTCTCTTGGCCTAGGGTGGAACAGATCTGCTCTGGAATCAGCACTCAGGGTGAGTGAAAGTCAGGTTGGCCCTGATCACTTCCCCAAATTGAACTCTAGAGGACAATAGTCCCCCAAGATGGCACAGGGACACATGTTCCACTTCTGACCACCAGTAGGCAGGAGTTGTCCACCATAGGGATTGTATTCATTGTGTTTACTCTTGTTTCCCTGGGGCTCCCATCATGCTTTGAAGCCACCCTGGACAGGAAAGTCCTTGAGACTTACCTACAATTAACCATCAAAAAGCAAGTGGGATTGTGGCTCAAGTGGCAGAGCACTAGCCTTGAGCAAGAAAACTCAGGGATAGAGCCTAGGCCCTGAGTTCACACACACACACACACACACACACACACACACACACACACACACACACACACACCACATGCATGCAAAATCAAAGAGTTCTACACTGCAATCTTTGGGTATTCTCTACCTTTTCCCCACTGAGTCTGGTGGCAGTTGGCCTAGGTGTTTGATGCATCCAACACCACCCGGCATCTTTAATTTTGGGGAACAGAATGGCTAGAAGGTCAGCCTTCCTCCATCCCAGCTCCTTGATTGGGTCAGGGTCTATCCAGGACCTTTGGGTCTCCTTTTACAGACTTGCCAAGATGCCTTCAAAAGGTATCAAATGCTGGGCACTGGTGGCTCATGCCTGTCATCTTAGCTACTCTGGAAGTTGAGATCTGGAGGAACACGGTTCAAAGCCAGCCTGGGCAGGAAAGTGTGTGAGACTCTTATCATTGATGAACCATCAGAAAAAAAGAAATGGCCCTGTGGCTCAAGTGGCAGAGTGCTAGCCATGAGAGAAAGATCTCAGGGACAGTGACCAGGACCTGAGTTCAAGCCCCAGGACTGGAAGAACAAATCTTTATTGGAAGCTTGTTTTCCCTTTGAAAACAATTTATTCTTTGTGATAAGCATAACATGGGCCTCTTCCCTGGCCACCAATAGGCCATTAGATGTCCCTTGAATATGGGCCACGTCCCAGCAGCCCTTGCCCTACCCAACCCGCAGTTTACCCTTCCCATGACCCAGAACATGGAGGCCTGAGAGAAGGCCACCTGGCCACCTACTTATAGTGGCTGCTGAGGCTTTGGAGAGTAATTATGTCACATAGTCATCCTCTGCATCAGTCTACAGAAGAAAGGGAGGGAGCACTCCTCACCTGAACCCATGAGCTCTGGGTGGCTCTGTATGTGGGGCAGCTGCGGCAGGATGTGCTATGTCGGGAATCCTCTATGGGGTTGGGAACCTCGATCTTTCCTCTGGCAGTTTCCACACTGCGTTGAAGTGGCAATTCTTCTAAACCTTTCTGCTCCTCCCTCATTTCCCTGGAGCCTGGAGGCATCCAAAGCTGCAGCAGTGACAGGAGGCTCAGCCTGTGCTGGCATCGGGAGCCTGTTGTCCATGTCTTCCCCTGTGAGGAGTGACAGCGGCTCCCGCTCCTAGGACAGCTGGTACACACGTTCACGTTTCTTCTGACACAGCTCAGCCAGAATGAACATCTGCTCTTTACATGCCATGAGGGACTCCTGAACAGTGCGATGTGTGCTGACAGCTGCCTGTATCTACGTTGAAGATCACCTGCTGGACTATGGAAATCCATCTCATCAGGCAGGTCATGGACAAAGTAGATTTTCTTCTCGGATGCCCACGTGTCCCGCTTCCCATCCCCACACAGGCTGTGGTGCCAGCTCATGGGATGGAGGGCCTGTGGCTCGAGCTTTCTCTGGCACTGAGCTGCCAGGTGAACCAGGTGCCCGCAGCGGGCCTGCCACTCCTGCTGCAGGAGTTTCTCCCTATAGATTTCAGCCACTAAGAGTGCTCACAAATCCACGTCCCTCTCGGTTTGGAGAATGTGTCCATCCTCTGCAATGGTCATGTGTGTGTGGGGGGGGGGGAGTCACTTTTTACTTCTCCAGGGTTTTCAACTTACCCTTCCCCAGGGAAAGCCAGGAAGCTCAGCTGGGCCTGCAGCCACTCCTCTTGTGCTCTGGTTGCTTTCAGGCACTTGAGAGGGTCCTGTCACTTTGGGGGCACCACCTGGTCTCCCCAGTTGGTCAGGCCGTGCACTTGCTTCAGCTGCTCCAGGAGTTGGGTCTGCCTCTCTAGGTGCTGCTGCATGGCCTCCTTCTCGGAGCTCAGCCGCTAATTGGAGGTGATGTGCTGCTCACAGGTGGCTCTGAGCTCCTGCAGTTGGGCCAGGGATTGCTCCTGCTGGTTCTGAGATGCTTGGCTTTCTTTCTCTCTCAGCCACTACGTTACATTCCTCTATCTTCTCCTCTGTGTGGACCAGTTGTTCCAGCAGATGTTTCTTCACCTGCTGCTCTGTGTCCAGGATGCTGGCGAGCTCTTCCTTCTCACCGCTCACACTGTGGAGAGCGTCCCACAGCAGGGCCAGCTGTTCCTCCAGCTGTCCGTCACACATATATGCACATCATGGGGTCTCAGGGATCTCCTGCCAATCCTTGGCCTTCTCCTCCAGTCTCCACAATTGCTCCTGCTGCTCTGCTTTCTGGAGATGGAGCCTCTGGTTTTCCTGGACCTGGATGTGAAGTTATTACTCCAGGTTTTTAAACTCCATCTGCATGCAGTAGGCCTGGGCCTGCAACTGCCACTCGGCCTGAGAAGGGCCATGGTTCCTCTAGCCTGTTCTCTAGGCTGAACACCTGCCTCGACCCTCGTTCCTTCTCCTCTGTCAGTTGGTTCACCCGCTGGGTCAGCTGCCGGGCCTCCTCCTTCCACGTGGACCTCTCAATGCTCAGGTCTTCTGTGAAGGTGTCTCTCTCTAGATTCACTGTGCTCACCAGTCAGCTCACATTGTCCAGTAGTCTCTTCAGTACCTCATGCCCCACAAGTGCTTGTTGGAACTTGCAGATTCCTTTCTTCCTATTGTCCAGAGCACTTCCAGCTTCTCCTGTAACTTTGAGTTTACTTGCTCCAGGTCATTGAAGCTTTTGGCCTTTTCCTTGAGCAGAAGGGTCACATCATACAGCTGTTCAAAGAACCTTTCTATCTCATTCTGTGATCAGTGACCACAGAAGTTGATATCTCCAGCTCTGGCATGCACTGCTCTGTGGCCTGCAGGCAGCTGGTGAGAGCTTTGTGCTCCCTTTCTGTGTCATCAGCCGCCTGATGCACACAGGCGGGTGCACATTGTAAATTGCTTTCTGCTAAAACCAACCTCTGTATGGGTGCCTTGTGGATCCCTAGTTCTATTTTAGTTACTGCATGCACCTGAGCTATCTTCTACCTCTCTTTCTCCCATTGATCCTGCAGGTCTGTCTTTTCCTGCTTCAGTGGTTGGATCTTGGCATAGAGTGCCTGGTTTCTTCTTTTGTAGGGGTCCAGGGTGGGCACCAAGTGTCGGTAGCATCTCTGCAGATCCTTGGTGGTATCAGGACCATTGATACTTTGGAACCTCGTGGCTGTGACTGTGTCCAAAGGCACGGGAGGCCCATGGTGGCTATCACCTTTGGCCGTACCCTCCATTGAATCACACTTCCCGGTGGTGTTTGTTTGGGGATCCTTCCCTTTTTCATGTTCTTTGTTTTCTTGAATGTTGCAGATCTTTCGGGAGGATTCTTCTACCTGTGTTCTGGTGGCAGTTTCATGCCCGCAGCTTTCTCATGGAGTCTTGTTGTTTCAGACATCAGAGTGCTGGGATGGGAAAGATGGGCTAGCCACGTTCCCAAGCTCTGGAAAATCCTCTCTTCTCCCACTCACTGATTAGGATGTCAATTTCATACTCTACTCCAAAGTCACCTGGAGTCTCTTGCTCACAACTTAGCCACCTCTACCTTCCTCAACTGCTGGTATTGGTGTCAACCAACAGAGGGAATCCTGGTGCTTCCCGGGCAGCATGGAATGTCGGTGTGGCCATCATTCTTGTATCCCATTGGTCAGAAAGAACCATGAAAGAATGGGGGTGTGACCAGAATACTGTGATGCAGGCAGAATGGGCGGAGTGAAGATGAGAGCAGCTGCTTCCCCAGGAAATTCGGTCCAATTCCGTTGGGGACAAGATGGTGATCTGATTTAGCTGGATGGCCGCACAGATTGTTCTGTATGTCTGTTTGTTGCCAGTCCTGGACCTATAACTCAAGATCTGGGCACAGTCCATGAGCTGCTTTTGCTCAAGACTAGCCCTCAACCTCTGGAGCCACACGGCTCTACTTCTGGCTTTTTTGACATTGAAGTTGGAAAGGGGTCTCAAGGACTTTCCTGCTTAGGGTGACTTTGACCATGATCCTCCTATCACAGACTTGTATGTATTAAGGAGGACTGCTGTGAGCCACGGGTGCCTGCCTAATCATTGATCTTGCTGATGTTCTTGGACAGACCTGTGAGTTCTCTATCCTGGGGATTAAATGGTAGAAGCTGGAGCCCACAGTTTGAATCCTGTTCCTGCTACCTCCAAATAGCAGGAGATCCTAAGAAACTCATTCCTATCCATATGAATACCAATGGAATGTGATGTATGTCATGATTGAATGGGCAGTTCTTGAACGATTCTAGAATAAAATTATACACAATTATATCTTAGGACTCTGATCAATTTTAACTAACACTTTATGAAGCATTTAAACAATCATATTCATTAAATGGAGGCATAATGAAATATCTAAGAATTGGGTGTCACATAGTATGAAGGTGCCATTTTTTCTACCAGGACAGGGATTGGAACTCATGGTCTGGGTAACTCTGTTGCACTGTGTGGGAAGGGGAAGCTCACCTCCATGAAGTCAAGAAATTCAAGTCTGTTCCTTAGTCCTGAAATTGATCCCCAGCACTAGAAAACATCTTTTTCATGTATATTTTACATACATGATTATATTTACGTACATATATTGACTCTTTATTGCGTTCAGTGTAGTTATTCATTTTAATTTTGTTTTATTCATGTATTGGCCATTTATTTTATTGAGTATTATGGCACATAGAACATTGATTACATTGATTACATAGGATATAGGTCTGTATATGTATTCCACTTCATACCTGACACCCAGGACTTTCACAGAAAAAGAAAAAGTGTCACCATCAGATTCTTACTCCATGATTCATTGTTTGGGAGTGCTGGCTTCTGAACTCAAAGCCTACAAGGCCAAATTCATGAATGAGTGAGTGTCAGCATGCCATCCTGGGGCAAATTGAACTGACAGGCAGTTCCCAGGATCTTAGATCCAATCCCTAGGGTTGACAACATAGGAACAGATTGACATGTAGATGGTATTATGCTAATAAATATATATCTTTATAGATTGCCAGAGATGTCTACACATTATTCAGTTATATAGACTACATTTCTACCAATTCTTGGGTATTTATTATGCCTCCATGTAATTAATGTTATTGTTTTAATCCTTAATAAATAAATAAGTAAATAAAATAAATCCTTTATCCCTGTAAGAAATAGTATTCTTTTAATGCTTTATATTAAATAAAATCAGTCTATTGAAATCACGATGTCTAATTTTATACGGGTAGCATTCACGATTAGCCCATTCAACTGTGACATTGATAACATTCCATTGTTATTCCTACGGATGGGAATGAGTCTCTTAAGATCGTCCACTATCTGGAAGTGGCATGACTGGGATTCGAACTCTAGACCTATGTTCCTGTGTGGGACTATGGCTTCCCCAATAGCCTGCCAGCCTTCAGCAATACAAGATGAAGTACCTTTTGGAACCCTGTCATTCAGACCCAGATGGTCATGGTGCAAAGGAAGAAAATGTAAAAATGCAATCATGCAACCTTTTTTTTTTTTTGGTCTGTCATAGGGCTTGAACTCTGGGCCTGGGTACTGTCCCTGTGCCCTTCAGCTCAAGACAAACACTCTACCGCTTGAGTCACAGCGCTACTTCCGAGTTTCTAGTGGTTTATTGAAGATAAGATTCTCATGGACTTTCCTGCCTTGGCTGGCTTTGAACTGTGATCCTCAGATCTCAGCCTCCTGTGTAGCTTGGATTACAGTTGTGAGCCACCGGCGCCAGGCTCTGCCACTTTTTTTTCTGTGCATATTTTTTCCACTTGCAAGGCTTGGAGATCTAGCATCCCAGGATCAGCTGTAGCTCCAGTGGCTGCACCCCAACCTAGGATGATGGAAGCTGAGAGAGAGTTGCCATGACCTGAGTTCAAGACCTTGCTTCGCAAAAAAAAAAAAAAAAATAGCTCCCTGGCTTGTAATTCACACTGTTTTTTCCTACCAGGCTTTGGATTAGAACTCAGGGTCTGGGTAACTCTGTAGCACTGTGGAGGAAGGGGAAGCTCAACATGCTTGAAGACAAGAAAGTCAAGCCTGGTCCCTAGGCCTGAATTCAAGCCCCAGCCCTGGAAAACATACTATTTATATACATTGTAAACATAGAATGTGTATATACCTATAGATGTTCAGTCCATATCCTGTTTTTGTGGTTATTGATTGTATTTTTGTTTTATTCAATTATTTACAGTTTATTGACTGTGATGATATGCATTCCATTTATTATACTGACATCCCATCACATAGTATCTAAATTTGTAGACGTGTTCTCCATCATGTCTGACACCTAGGACTCTCAGAGAAAAGGAAAACAGGTGTCACACTTGGCTTTTTGTTCCACAATCCAATTGTTTGCAGTTCTGGGATCTGAACTCAGGGCCTAGCAAATCCAATTCAACATGGCAACCTCTAGCCAAGCAAGCTGCCAGGCAGTTCCCAGACCCTGAGATTGAGACACAGGGGTGGACAAAATAGCCATACATGGATAGGCAGGTGGCAGTATAACAATAAATATATATTTGTATAGAATTCCAGAGACATCTACTTAGGATTCAATGACATCAACTACATTCCTACCAACTCTTAGGTATTTATTATACTGCCATTGAAGGAATAGTATTGTTTTCATGCTTAATAAACCATTCATTAAAATCAATCAGCATCCTAGGATCATTGCGTCCCATTTTAGATTAGACCGATGCCCGCAGAAACTTATTCAATCATGAGTTTCCAAACATCCCATCGTTATTCCCGTGCATAAGAACAAGTCTCTTGGGAAGTCTCCCTACTGGTAGGTGTCAGAACCAGGATCCAATAGCAGGGCCTTTGATGACATATGGGCCTGTCACTTCTGCGATAGCCCGCTAGCCTTGGCCAATGCAAAGTGAAGTAAACTTGTAGCCTTGTCATTCAGACCCAGGTGGGTCATCATGCAAAGGAATAAAATGTAAAAAATCCATCCTGTGGCTGTTTTCCACAACCCTGCAAGGCTTCAGGGCCTAGGATCACAGGATTGGCTATGCGCCCATGGCAGCCCACCAGCCTAAAGTGATCGAAGCTGAGGCAGAGTTGCCATGAACTGCGTTCAAATCGCTTGGTTGGCAAATAAAATAAAATAAAATAAACCACTCTAGCTCAGAATTCGCACCATTTTTTCTGCCACAGCTGGGATTCCAACTCAGATCTGGGTAACCCTATAGCATGGTGGTTGAAGGGGAACCTCACCATCCTTGAAGACTACAAGATCACTTCTGCTCCCAGGGCCTGAATTGAAGCCCCCGCACTGGCAAAAAATCATATGCCCACCTATTTCAAACATAGGATCTCTATTTACATACATGTGGAATGCATGATACGTTCAATGTATTATTCTTTTTATTGTGTGTCTTAGTCAGGGATGCATTTTGTATTTTATTGATTATGATGACAGGTATAACTGTGCTGGCAGGGATGAGAACTAATTCCCATGTCTATAGCATTGCTTAAGCCTTCTCCATCCTAGCTGAGACCAAGAACTTTCACAGGGCAGGAAAACAAGTGGAAGGATTGGATTCTCACATCTGCATTCCTCTTTTGGCAGTGTTGGGGTTGGAACTTAGAGCTTAGCAAACCCAATAGGAGAAAGGGTCAAGTTGAGGACACCATGCTGAGAGCTAATAAGGAACTAAGCTGTTCCCAGGACCTGAGATCGAGCCCCGGGAGTGGGAGGGGGAGAGCACAATACTCATCCATTCCTAAGCTGAAGGTAGTATGCATATTTGTATACAGTAGGAGAGATGGCGACCTGTGATGGAATCCAATATACCACATGACTACCGATTCTTGGATCTTTCCCGATGCCTCCATTTCATGACTGTGATGATTATGCATGCATCATCAACTCTTCACTAAAAATAATTGATACACAATGAGTCTTGCCTATCATTTTCTACGTGCATCCTGAAGAAATTACACATTCAAAGATGAGATTGATCGAATTCCATGACCTTTCCAAGTGCCAGAAACGAGTATCTCAGGATCTCCCACCATTCCCTCAATGGAGGGGGGCTGACCTGGATTCGACCTTGAGGTCTCTGATACCCCGTTGCCCTTGGGCTTCCCCAAGAGCCAGCAGACCTTCAGTCACTCCAGGTCACCTTCACTCTGCAGGCCACCGTGTTCGGACCCAGCATGGTCACCAGGCAAAGGAAAATGAACATAAAAGCGCCAGGTGGAACTTCCTGCCACATTTTTTTTCCCTTCGCGGTTTTTTTTTTTCCTGCAAGCCCTGGGGTCCTAGGATCCAATGATGGGTTGTAGGTCCAGAGGCTGCAGCCTAGGATGATCGGAACTGAAGCAGAGTTGCCACGAATTGAGTTCAAGCTCTGAGTCTGTTAAAAAAATTATGAAGGAAGCATCCTAGCTTCGAATTCGCCCCATTTAACTGCCAGAGCTGGGATTTGAACTCAGGTCTGGGTAATTCTGTTGCACTGTGGGGGAAGGGGAAGATCACCATCCTTGAAGACTACAAGTTCAGGCCTGCTCCCAGTGCCTCAATTGAAGCGCAACACTGGCAAAAATAATATGCCCACCTATTTTACACATAGGATCTCTATTTACATACATGTGTGGAATGCATCATGCTTTCAGTGTAGTTATTTTGTGTAGTTATTTATTTTATTGTGTGTCTTAGTCAGAGATGCATTTTGTATTTTATTGAGTATGATGACAGATATAAATGTGCTGACATGCATGAAAACCTATTCTCATGTCTACAGAGTTGCCTATGCCTTGTCTATCCTAGATGAGACCCAGGACTTTCACAGGACTGGAAAGCAGGTGAACTGATGTATTGCTCACATCAGGATTCATGTTTTGGCAGTGTTGTGATTTGAACTCAGAACCTAGCAGGCCCAATTGGCAAAAGGATCAAGATGAGCACACTGGCCTGTGAGCAACTGAGGAGCCAGACCATTTCCAGGACCTGACATTGAGCACCAGGGAGGGCCAGGATAGGCATAAATTCATAATTTAAACATCGGAATTCTATTGATATACATGTGTGGACAGCATCTTGCTTTCGGTGAACTTCTCCTTAATTTGTGTCTAATTCATGGAGGTATTGTGTATTTTACTGAGTATGCTGACAGCTACAACTGTGCTGACATAGATGTCAACCTGTTCCCATGGCTATAGAGTTGCCTATATAGCATGCCCCATTCCTATCTGAGAAGCAGGACTTTCACAGCACAGGAAAAGAGGAGGATTACTTGGCTTCTCACATCAGTAATCATCTTTTGACAGTGCTGGGATTTGAACTCAAGGCCTAGCAAACCCAAGTGGTAAATGGGTCATGGTGAGTACAACAGCCTGTTAGCAAATAGAGGGTTAGGTCCATCCCGGGACCTGAGATCGAGCCCTGGTGGGCGCCATTATTGATATAAATTCATACTTTACAGAGATGACCTCTATTTACTTACATGTGTGGAATGCATCAGGCATTCCGTGTAGTTATTCTTTTTATTTTGTGTGTTAATCAGAGATGCATTTTGTATTTTACTGCATATGATGACAGATATAACTGTGCTGACATAGATGGAAACCTATTCCAGTGAGTATAGAGTTGCCTATATAGCATACTGTGTCCTAGCTGAGACCCAGGACTTCACAGCACAGGAAAACAGGTGCAACAATGGGCTTCTGAAGCATTCAAGTTTTTGCAGAGTTGGGATTTGAACTCAAAGCCTAGCCGGCCCAATTGGTGAAAGGGTCAAGGGGAGGACACTCTCCTGTGAACAACTGAGGATTTAGGCCGTTCCCAGGACCTGACATCGAGCTCCAGGGAGGGCCAGGATCGGCATAAATTCATAATTGAAACAGGATCTGTATTGACATATTTGTGTAGACAGCATCTTGCGTTCGGTGCGCTTCTGCTTAACTTGTGTCTAATTCATGGAGGTATTGTGTATTTTAGTGAGTATGGTGACAGATATAACTGTGCTGACATGGATGGCAACCGGTTCCCATGGTTATAGATTTGCCTATGCATTCATTCTCCATCCTAGCTGAGACCCAGGACTTCCACATGAGAGGAAAACAGGTGCAACGTCTGGTTTCTGACCTCACGATGAAACTTTTGTCAGTGCTGGGATTTGAACTCAAATCTGGGCAACTCCATTGCACTGTGTGGAAAGGGGAAGCTCATCATCCTTGAAGACTAGAATGTCAGACCTGGTCCAGGGCCTGATTTGAAGTCCCAGCGCTGGACAAAATAACAAGCCCACCTCTTTTAAACATAGGATCACTACTTCCATACTGGGGTGATATGCATCTTGCATTCAATGTAGTTTTTTTATTTGGAGTCTTATTCATGGATGTATTGTGTATTTATTGAGTATGGTAACAGGTATATCTGTGCTGCCCTGGATGACAACTGATTCCCATGAGTAGAGAGATGCCTATAAAGCATTCTCCATCCTAGCTGAGAACCAAGATTTTCACAGCACAGGAAAACAGGTGCAACGATGGGCTTCTCACATCAGGATGAATCTTTTGGTAGGTCTGGGATTTGAACTCAAGGCCTAGGAGGCCCAAGTGGTGGATGGGTCATGGTGAGCACACCAGCCTGTGAGCCACTAAGTTGATATGCGATTCCTGGACCAGAGATTGAGCCCCAATGGGGGCCTTAATAGTCATCAATTCATAATTAAAACGGTGAATCTCTATTTGCACACATCGGTGGGCAGCAACTTGTTTTCGGTGTAGTCATTGTCTTTACATGGTGTCTTATTCACGATGTATTCTGTATTTTCCTGAGTATAGGATAACAGATATAACTGTGGTGACCTGGATGACCACCTATTCCCATGAGTATAGAATTGCCTATGCATTCTCCATCTTAGCTGAGACCCAGAATTTGCACAGCACAGAAGAACAGGTGTAACGACTGGTTTCTCACATCAGGGTGAATTTTTGTCAGTGTCCATGTGAGCACACCAGCCTTTGAGCCAGTATGGATCTGGGCCCTTACCAAGAACTGAGATCTAGCCCTAGGGAGGCCACAATAATCCTCAATGCATCATTGAAACATGGGATGTCTATTCATATGCATGTGTGGACTGCCTCCTGCAATGACTGTAGTTATCCTCTCTATTTTGTGTGCTATTCGTGGATGTATTGAGTATGTTCTTGAGTATATGATGACAGGTATAACTGGAATAACATGGATGACAACCTATTCCTATGGCCACAGGGTGGCCCATGCAGTCTCCATCCTAGCTGAGAACAAAGACTCCCACAAGAAAGGAAAATAGGTGTAAACACTGGCTTGTGACATTAGGATGTATCTTTTGGCACTGCTAGGATCAGAAATTAGGGCCTAGCTGGCCCAATAGGCAAATGGGTCCACGTGAGCACACTAGCCTCTGAGCCACTAAGGAGCTAGGACGGTCCTAGGACGTGAGATCGAGCCCCAGGGCGGGGGTTCTGGGGAGCTCAATAGTCATCCATTTATAAGCTCAAGATATTATGCAAATAAGTACATATTTGTACAGAGTAGGAGAGATGGCGAAATGTGATGAAATCCAATCTACACTGTGACTACCAATTGTTGGATCTTCCACTATGCCTCCATTGCATGACTGTGATGATTATGGTCATGCTTCATCAACTCTTCATGAAAAATAATTGATACCCGATGAGTCTTGCCTATCATTTTCAACTCGCATCCTGCAGGAACTACTCATTCAACCACATTCCATGACTCTTCCTAGGTCCAGAAACTAGTATTTCAGGATCTCCCGCCATTCCCTCAATGTAGGGGGGCTTTCCAGGATTCGAAATTGGGGCCTCCATTGCCTGATCAGCCTGGGGCTCCTCCAATATCCAGCAGGACTTCAGCCATGCCAAGTCACCTTCAATCTGCAGGCCACCAGGTTCAGACCCAGCAAGGTCACCATGCAAAGGAAAATAAACAAAAAAGCATCAGGTGGAACTTCCTGCCACTTTTTTCTTCTCATGGCTGTTTTGTTTGTTTGTTTGTTTGTTTTTCCTGCAAGCCCTGGGGTCCTAGGATCTGAGGATGGGCTGTGGGTCCCGAGGCTGCAGTCTAGGATGATCACAGCTGAGACAGAATTGCCACAAGTTGAGTTCAAGCCCTGGGTATGGAAAAAAAATAAAAAATTAAAAAATTATGAATGAAGCACTCTCGCTCAGAATTCGTGCCATTTTACTGCCAGATCTGGGATTTGAATTCAGGTCTGCGTAACTCTGTTGCACTGTGGGGGCAGCTCACCATCCTTGAAGACTACAAGGTCAGGCCTGCTCCCAGTGCCAGAATTTGAAGCCCCAACACTGGCAAAAATCATATGCCCACCTATTTTATACATAGGATCTCTATTTACATACATGTGTGGAATGTATCATGATTTCAGTGTAGTTATTCATTTTATTTTGAGTCTTAGTCAGGAAAGCATTTTGTATTTTATTGAGTATGAGAACAGCTATAACTTTGCTAACATGGATGACAACCTATTCCCATGTCCTATGCCTTGTCCACCCTAGATGAGACCCAGGATTTTCACAGGACAGGAAAGCAGGTGGACTGATGTACTGCTCACATCAGGATTCATGTTTTGGCAGTGCTGTGATTTGAACTCAGAACCTAGCAGGCCCAATTGGTGTAAGGGTCAAGGTGAGGACACTGAGGAGATAGACCATTCCTAGAACCTGACATTGAGCACCAGGATAGTCATAAAATCATAATTTATACATAGGACCTCTATTGATATACATGTGTGGACAGCATCTTGCATTCGGTGCACTTCTCCTTAACTTATGTCTAATTCATGGAGGTATTTTACTGAGTATGCTGACAGCTACAACTGTGCTGACATGGATGTCAACCTGTTCGGATTGCTATAGAATTGCCTATGTAGCATGCTCCATCCTAGTTGAGTCCCAGGACTTTCACAGAACAGGAAAAGAGGAGGATCGATTGGATTCGGACATCAGTATTCATCTTTTGCAGTGCTGGTATTTTAACTCAATATCTAACAGGCCCAAATGGTGAATGGATCATGGTGAGTACACCGCCCGTGAGCCACTAGGGGGTTAGGTTGTTCCTGGGATCTGAGATCGAGCCCTGGTGGGGGCCATTATTGATATAAATTCATAATTTACACAGATGATCTCAATTTACATACATGTGTGGCATGCTTCATGGGTTCAGTGTAGTTATTTTATTGTGTGGCATAGTCAACGATGCATTTTGTATTTTATTGGGTATGATGACAGATATAACTATTCTGACATGGCTGGCAACCATAAGTATAGAGTTCCCTATATAGCATATTCCATCCTAGGTGAGACACAGGACTTTCACAGCACAGGAAATCAGGTGCAACAATGGGATTCTCACATCAGGATGAATCTTTTGGTAGGTCTGGGATTTGAACTCAAGGCCTAGGAGGCCAAACTGCCCAATGGGTCCATGTGAGCACACCAGCCTGTGAACCACTAAGGAGCTGGGCCTTTCCCAGGAACTGAGATCTAGCCCTAGGGAGGCCACAATAATCCTCAATGCATCACTGAAACATGGGATGTCTATTCACATCCGTGTTTGGACTTCCTCCTGCATTGAGATTAGTTATCCTCTCTATTTTGTGTGCTATTCATGGATGTATTGTGTATGTTCTTGAGTATATGATGATAGGTATAACTGGGCTGACATGGATGACAATCTATTCCTATGGCCACAGGGTGGCCCATGCACTCTCCATCTTAGAGGAGACCCAGGACTCGCACAGGAAAGGAAAGCAAGTGCAATGACTGGCTTCAGACATCAGGATGAATCTTTTGGCACTGCTGGTATCTGAACTTGGCGCCTAGCAGGCCTAATAGGCAAATGGGTCCACGTGAGCACACCAGCCTGTGAGCCTCTAAGTATCTAAGCAATTCCCAGGACCTGAGATCGAGGACCGGAGTGAGGGGGAGCACAATCTTCGTCCATTTTTATGCTGAAGGTAGTATACAAATAAGTACATATTTGTATAGAGTAGGAGAGATGGCGACCTGTGATGGAATCCAATTTACCCTGTGACTACCAATTCTCAGATCTTCCCCAATGCCTTCATTTCATGACTGTGATGATTATTGTCACGCTTCATCAACTTCATAAAAAATAATGGATACCCCATGAGTTTTGCCTATCATTTCCTACTCGCATCCTGCAGGAACTACTCATTCAAGGATGAGATGATCACATTCCACACTTCCTAGGTCTGGAAACGAGTTTTTCAGGATCTTCCACCATTCCCACAATGTAGGGGGGCTGACCAGGATTCCAACCCGTGGCCTCCGTTGAATGGTTGGCTGTGACTTCCCCAATAGCCAGCAGGCCTTCAGCCATGCCAGGTCTCTTTCACTCTGTAGGCCGCCGGGTTCAGACCAACATGGTCACTATGTAAAGGAAAATAAATGTAAAAGCACGAGGTGGAAATTCCTGCTGCTTTGTTCCCCATCTGGCCTTTTTTTTTTTTTCATGCATGCTCCGGGGTCCTAGGATCTGAGGATGGGCTGTGGGTCTAGAGGCCGCAGCCTAAGATGATTGCAGCAAAAACAGTGTTGCCTCGACTTGAGTTCAAGGCCAGGGTTTGGCAATAAATAAATAAATAAATAAATAAATAAATATGAATGAAGCACCCTCTCTCAGAATTCACACCATTTTACTGACAGAGCTGGGATTTGAATTCAGGTCTGTATAACTCTGTTGCACTGTGGGGGAAGGGGAAGATCACCATCCTTGAAGACTACAAGGTCAGGCCTGCCCCAACACTGGCAAAAATCATATGCCCACCTATTTTACACATGGGATCTCTATTTACATACATGTGTGGAATGCCTCATGCTTTCAGTGTGTGTCTTAGTCAAGGATGCATTTTGTATTTTATTGAGTATTATGACAGATATAACTATACTGACATGGATGGCAACCGATTCCCATGTCCCATGTCCATGTTGCCTGTGCTTTCTCCATCCTAGCTGAGACCTAGGACTTGCACAGGACAGGAAAGCAGGTGGATCGATGGGCTTCTCATATCAGGATTCATGTTTTGGTACTGTTGTGATTTGAACTCAGAACCCACAGGCCAATTGGCGAAAGGGTCAAGGAGAGGACACCGGCCTGTGAGCAACTGAGGACCTAACATCGAGCCCCAGGGAGGGCCAGGATAGGCATAGATTCATCCTTGAAACATAGGATCTATATTGACATATATGTGTGGACAGCATCTTGCATTCAGTGCACTCCTTCTCCTTATTTTGTGTCTAATTCATGGAGGTATTGTGTATTTTACTGAGTATGGTGACAGATATAACTGTGCTGACATGGATGATGACCTATTCCCATGGTTATAGGGTTGCCTATGCATTCATTCTCCATCCTAGCTGAGACCCAGGACTTCCACATGAGGGGAAAATAGGTGCAACGACTGACTTCTGACGTCAGGATGAAACTTTTTTCAGTGCTGTCATTTGAACTCAGGTCTGGTTAACTCCATTGCACTGTGTAGGAAGGGGAAGCTCACCATCCTTGAAGACTAGAATGTCAGGCCTGGTCCAGGGCCTGATTTGAAGCCCCAGCACTGGACAAAATAACAAGCTCATCTCTTTTAAACATAAGATCTCTATTTGCATACAGTTGTGGTTTGCATCTTCCATTCAATGTAGTTTTTTTTTATTATTTTGAGTCTTATTCATGGATGTATTGTGTATTTTATTGAGTATGGTGACAGGTATATCTGTGCTGCCATGGATGACAACCTATGCCCATGGCTATAGAATTGCCTATATAGCATTCTCCATCCTCACCTAGGTGCAGGACTTTCACAGGACAGGAAAACTGGTACATTGATGGGCTTCTCACATCAGGATGAATCTTTTGGCAGTATTGAGATTTGAACTCTGGGCCTAGCCGGCAAAATTGATGAATGGGTCAAGGTGAGCACATCAGCCTGTGAGCCACTAAGGTGCTAGGCCATTCCCCTAACTTGAGCTTGAGCCCCGGGGTGGGGTGGTGTACTATATCCATTCATTCATATGCTGAAACTTGTGTGCTAATAACTACCTATTTGTACAGAGTAGGAGATGTGGCGAACTGTGTTAGAATCCTATCTACCATGTGAGTACCGATTCTTGGATCTTTCCCAAGGCCTCGATTTCCTAAATGTAAGTATTATTGTCACACTTCATGAAGTCTTAATTAAAAATAATCATTGTGCCAAAGGTCTTGCCTATCATTTCCTATGCGAATCATGCATTAACTTCTCAACTCTTCCCTAGACCTGAATTCAAGCACCAGCCTGAAAAATGTAACATTTATAGATATTTTAAATATATGATTTATACTTACATCTATATATTCAGTCTATATGGTGTTTGTTGGAGTGATTCATTATATTTCATTATTGATAGATTGATTTAGCATTTATTTTATGGACTGTGAGTGCACCTATAACATTTATTACATTTATTCCAATCTATTCCATAGCATGTAGCTTTGCAGATATATTATGTGCATCATACCTGACACCCAGTACTTGCACAGAAAAGGAAAACAGTTGTCACACATGGAATCTTACACCAGGAAGAAACTTTTGGCAATGATAGGACCTAGACTAAGGGTCAAGGATGGATGAGTCATCATGAGATGATGAGATGACTCATCATGAGTCATCATGAGTCATCATGAATGGATGAGTCTCATCATGGCAGCCGCTAGCCCATTCAACTGCCAAGTGGTTCCCAGTATCTGGGATCAAACCCCGAGTTTAGCCAAAATACCAATAACTATCTATGCAGATGATGGTATATAAATAAATATAAATTTAGATATTTAGATACTGTCAGAAATGTGTATCTGGTATTCAATATTATATACCACATTCCTATGGATTCTCAGTTCTTTAGTGAGGATTCCATTTAATCAATAGTATCCTTTTAATGCAAAATAAACTATGAATTTTAATCAATCTGTGTCCTGTGATTATTGGGTCTAATTTTATGCTAGACTGATTCATGAGCTACTCATCCAACCATGACATTGACCACATTCCTCTGGTGTTCCGAGGGACAAGCAATAATTTTGTAGGCTCTCCAGCCCTTTGTAAGTGGCATAACTGGGATTCAAACTCAGGGCCTAGGGGTCCAGCTTGGCCTATGGCTTTGCTGACAGCCCAACAGCCTTCAGCAATGCCAGGTGAACTACAGGTTGCAGCCATGTCACTTGGTCATGGGAATGGTCACCATGAAAGGAAAGGAAACCCGAGAAACTACTGACCATCCGCAGTTCACAGCTTTTTTTCGATGCCATTTTCATTTGATTTCTTGTCAGCCCCCGAGGCCTAGGATCCCAGGATGGGCTGTGGGTCCAAGGTTGCACCATCCCAGCCTAGGGTGATGTTAGCTGAAGCAGAGTTTCCACGAACTGAGTTCAAGCCCTGTGATTGGCAAGTAAATAAATAAATGAATGAATGAATGAATAATTAGAACCTAAAAATATTGAAAGGACTAATGAAGCTCCCTGGCTTGGAATTTGTGCCCTTTTTTTTTTTTTGCTAGGCCTAAGGTTTGAACTCGGAGTCTGAGTAAATCTGGTGTACTGTGGGGAAAGGGGAAGTTTACCCTCCTGGAAGATAAGAAATTCAGGACAATTTCCTAGGCCTGAATTCTAGCCCCAATCCTGGAGAACATAACATTTATAGTAATTTTTAGTATATGATTTATACTAACATCCATATGTTCAGTCCATATCATGTTTGTTGGAGTGTTTAATTATATTTTAGTATTTATTTATGTATTTACCAATTATTTTATTGATCCTGAGTACACCTATAATATTCATTACATTTATTCCAATCTATTCCATAGCATGTAGCTTTGCAGACATACTATATACATCATACCTGACACCCAGCATTTGCATAGAAAAGGAAAATAGGTGTCACATTTGGAATCTTACTGCAAGATGAAATTTTTGGCAATGCTGGGACCTGAACTGAGGGCTAAGGAGGCTCAATTCATGAATGGGTGAGTGTCAGCACAGCAGCCTCGAAGCCTCTAGCCCATTAAGCTGCCAAGTGGATCCCAGGACCTGGGATGGAGCCACAGGTTTGGCCAAAACAGCAATACCTTTCTATGCAGACAGTGGTATACAGATAAATATATATTTAGGTATTTAAATACTGCCAGTGATGTCTATCTGGTATTAAATGACATATATTGTGTTCCTACGGATTCTCAGGTCTTTAGTGAGGACTCCATTTAATGAATAGTATTCTTTTAATGCATAATAAACTATGAATTAAAATCATTTGTGTCCTGTGATTATTAAGTCTAATTTTATGCTAGACTGATTGATGAACTACTCATCCAATGATAACATTGATCACATTCCTCTGGTGTTCCTAGGGACAGACAATAGTTTCTTAGGCTCTCCAGCCCTTTATACTGGCATGACCGGGATACAAACTTAAGGCCTAGGTGTCCAGGTTGGCCTATGACTTCGCTACCAGCCTGCCAGCCTTCAGCAATGCTAGGTGACCTACAGGTTGCAGCCTTGTCATTTGGATCCAGGATGGTCACCATGCAAGTAAGGAAAACCAAGAAACCGCTATCCATCCACAGTTTGTGATGTTTTTTCAGTGCCGTTTTCATTTTGTTTTCCTGTCAGCCCCGGAGGCCTGGGATCCCAGGATGGGCTATGGGTCCAGAGACTGCACCATCCCAGCCTAGGGTGATATTAGCTGAGGCAGAGTTGCCACGACCTGAGTTCAATCCCCGTGCATGGCAATAAGGAAATAAATAATAAATAAAAATAATTTTAAAATATTAAAAATAGTCGGGCACCAAAGGCTCATGCCTGTTATCTTAGCTATTTAGGAGGCAGAGATCTGAAAATTACAGTTCAAAGCCAGCCCGAGCAGGAAAGTCTTTGAGATTCTTATCTCCACTAAACCACTAGAAAACCAGAAGTAGCGAAGTAGTGCTGTGTTTCAAGTGGTAGGGTGCTCTCCTTGAGCTGAAGAGCCCAAGGACAGCTCCCAAGGCCAGAGTTCAAATCCCACGACCAATATATATATATATATATATATATATATATATATATATATATATATATATATATATTACTAATGAAGCTCTGTGGCTTGGAATTTGTGCCTCTTTTTTTTTTTTTTTTTCTGCCAGACCTGGGAATTGGATTCGGAGACTGGGTAACTCCAATGCACTGTTGTGGACAGAGAAACACCCGCTTTGAAGACAAGCAATTCAGGCCTGCTCCCTAGGCCTGAATTCAGTCTCCATCCCTGTTAATATAATATTCATCCACATTTGAAATAATGATTAATATCTACATACTTCTGTTTATTGCATATTACTTTGAGTGTATTTATTTTATTTTTTGTATTCTTCATTCATTCATTATATTATTGACTATTATTATACTTATGTATTAAATTGATTATATCTTCTGAGAACTATACAGATTTGCATATGCATTATATATCTTACTTCAGACCCAGGACATTCACAGAAATACTATAGTAGATCATCCCATGCGTAGAAAAACAGAATGAATGCACCAGCCAAAATCTAATTTATCCCTAGGAACCCCAGTGGCTCACATCTGTAATCCCAGCTAATCAGAGGTGAGAAGTGGAAGATTAAGTTTCAAAGCCAATCCAAGCAGAAAACCCTGAGAGATTTCATCTCCAATTAACTGGCCAAAATTCAGGCTACAGGGATGGCTGAATTGGTAGAAAATCAGCTATGAAAAACCAAGCCAAGATAGAGCAAGCTGAGTTCAAGTTCAGGGAGAGGGGTTTTGGGGCATAAAGGGGAGAGAAGGCCTCCAAAAACAGAGAACAAACAATAGTACACAAATCCCACCTAATTTAGGGTACCAACCAAAGTGAAAAAAAAATCAAGCTTGTGCAGTTGTATAACTTTACATGAGCACATATGTTCTTAGGTACATTTCAAAGCTATGTTTTTAGTAATATATATGTATATATATTAATAATGTATATATTATGCATATATATTAATAATGTATATATATATATGAATAAACTAAGAAACCAGCCAATGAATAAATACTTCTGAATTAGTGCCTTAACCATGGCATTTTAAATTATTTGTACTAAAAGTATATTCCAAGTTTCTTTCTTCAGGATCAATCTTTAAGATGTTTGTTCATGTGCCAGGCGTTGGAGGCCCATGCCTATGATCCTAGTTACTCAGGAGGCAGAGATCTGAGGATGGTGGTTCAAGGCCTGCTCTGGCAGGAAAGGCCGTTAAACTGGAATTGGCACTGTGGCTCAAGCGGTAGAGTGCACACCTTGATCTGAAGAGCACAGGGAAAACATCCAAGCCCAGAGTTCAAGCCCCACCACCAAAGAAGTTTGTTCATACAAAATTCTAACATTCTAAGCTTTAGGAAACTTTTCTTCCAGGGTCTTATGCTCTTTAGGCAACTACTCCACTGCTGGGCTACATCCCAGTCCCAATGTTTTTGTTTTTAATTTTACAATCCAGCTTATTCCCAAAATGCTTACAAGTACCTACTCTCCTCACAGAAGTGAGTTTTTATTCACAAACCCAACCTTTTTGATATGAGGACACCCCTAGTGTATTTCTTGGTAGGCACTGAGGAAAACTCACACAACACAATTGCAGACAGTTTATAATTAAACCACTTTTTTGAAAAACTCTCATGTTTTAAAATCAAAATGTATCAAATAAAGGCAAAGTGAACTTTAAAAAAATATTAAAAATGCTAATGAAGCTCCCTGGCTTGGAATGTGTGACATTTTTTGTCTACAAGGCCTGGGATTTGAACTTGGGGTCTGGGTAACTCTGTTGCACTGTGGAGGAAAGGGGAATCTCACTGTGCTTGAAGACCAGAAAGTCAGGCCTGTTCCCTAGGCCTGAATTCAGGCCCCAGCCATGGAAAACGTACTCCTTATATACATTTTAAAGATAGGATTGAACTTCCATACAGATGTTCATTCTATATTATGTTTGATGGGGTTATTCATTGTATTTTTTGTTTTATTCATTTATTTACCATTTATTTTATTGACTGTGATGATACCTAACCATGTATTACATCCTATCACATAGCATCTAGATTTGTAGACACCCAGCACTCTCACAGAAAAGAAAAACAGATGTCACACTTGGCTTCTAACTCCAGGATGAAATTTTTGTCAGGAGCTGAGATCGAGCCTCAGGGGTGACCAAAATAGCCATAGATGGATAGGCAGGTGGTAGTATACTAATAAATGTGTATTAGTACAGAGTGCCATAGCCATGTATCTAGTAAATTCCTCCCAAGTCTTTGGTATTTGTTATGCCTCAATTGAAGGAATATTATTCTTTTTTTGCCTAATTAACCATTAATTAAATTCACCATGCGTCCTAGGATTACTGAGTCTAATTTGAGACTAGACTGCTGCACTGACTATTCATTCAATCATGACTTGGATACCATTCCATCTGAACTTCTATGAATGGGCAGGAGTCTCTTGGGATCTTTTGCCATTGGTAGGTGTCAGGACTTGGATTTGAACTCAGACACGCTGTTGTGTGGTTGGCATATGGCTTTTATGTCAGCCAGGCTTCAGCAATGACAGATCACCTGTGTTTTGCAGCCATGTCATTCAGACCTATGATGAACACCATGCAAGGAACCAAAGCCAAGAAACCGCCTACCATGTGTGGCTCGTGGCTTTTTTTTGGTGCCATTTTCATTTTGTTTTCCTGTCAGACCTTGGGACTTAGGATTCCAGGATTGGCTTTGGTTCTGAGGGCTGCACCCCAGCATAGTGTGATGGAAGCTTATGCAGAGCTGCCACGATCTGAGTTCAAGCCACATGCATAGCCAAAAAAAAAAAAAAAAAAAAGAAAAGAAAAGAAAAGAAGGAAGAAAAAAACTTAAGACAACTAAAAAAAGTAAAAGAAAAACAAAAAAAAATTACATAACTCCCTGGTTTGCAGTTTGTGGTATTTTTTCTGCCAGGCCTGAAATTTGAACTCAACGTCTGGGTAAATATGCAGCACTGTGGGGGAAGGGGAATCTCACCATGCTTGAAGACAGAAAGTCAGGCCTGTGCCCTAGGCCTGAATTCAAGCCTCAGTCCTGGAACACATAATCCTTATATATATTTTATTTTTATTTATTTATTTATTTTTTTTTTTTTGGGTCCGGTTGTGGGGCCTGAACTCTGGGCCTGGGCGCTGTCCCTCAGCTCTTCAGCTCAAGGCTAGTGCTCTACCACTTGAGCCACAGCGCCACTTCCGGCTTTTTTCTTTTTGCTTATATGGTGCTGAGGAATCGAACCCAGGGACTCAGGCTTGCAAGGCAAGCGCTCTACCACTGAGCCACCTTCCCAGCCCCTTATATATATTTTAAAGATAGGATTTATACTTCCATACAGATATTCAGTCCATATCATGTTTGATGTCATTATTCATTTTATTTCTTGTTTTATTCATTTATTTACCATACATTGTATTGACTCTGATGACACCTATGCCATTTATTACATTGTTTACATTCTATCACATAGCTTCTAGATTTGCAGATGTGGTCTCCATCATGGCTGACACCCAGGAATCTCCCAGAAAAGGAAAACATGTGTCACACTCAGCTTCTTACTCCAATATTAAATTTTTGGCAGTTCTGGGATCTGAAGTCAGGGCCTAGCAGGCCCAATTCATGAATGGGTGAGTGTGAGCACGGCAGCCTCTAGAAAATGAAGCTGTCAGGTAGTTCCCACATACTGAGATCGAGTCCCAGGTTGGCCAAAACAGAGATACATGGATATCCAGACGGTGGTACACAAATAAATATATATTGATAAAGAGTGCCAGAGCTGTCTATCTATGACTGAATGACCTCTACTACATTCTGACCAACTCTTAGGTATTTATTAACTGCCATTGAAGGAATATTATTCTTTCCATGCTTAATAAACTATTAATTAAGATCAATCGGGGGCTGGGAAGGTGGCTCATTGGTAGAGCACTCGCTTTGCATGCATGAGGCCTGAGTTTGATTCCTCATCACCACATAAGCAGAAAAAAGAAAAAAAGCAGGAAGTGGTGCTGTGGCTCAAGTGGTAGAGTGCTAGCCTTAAGCTGAAGAGCTGAAGGACATGCCTAGGCCCAGATTTTAGGCTCCATGACTGGACACCTCCCCCCAAAGAAAATGATCCATCAGTATCCTAGGATTATTGCATCCAATTTTAGACTTGACTGATGCACAAACTACTCTTTCAATCGAGTCTCTTGTGATCTCCTGCCATTGGTAGGTGTCGGGACCGGGATTTGAAGATGAGGCTATGTTGACAGGTCGGACTATACCTTTCCTGATAGTCCACAAGCCTTTAGCAATAGCAGGTCAGATACACTTTGCAACAGAGTCGTTGCAGACCCACGATTGTCATCGTGCAAAGAAAAAAAATGTAAAACCCCCAGCCCTCTGCAGCTTGCGACTTTTTGTGCTGTCCCACTTTTTTTTCATCCTGCAAGCCCTCTGGGCCTAGGATCCCAGGATCGACTATGGGTCTGGAAGCTGCACCCCAGCCTAGGGTGATTAAAGCTGAGACAGTGTTTCCATGACCCGAGTTCAAGCCCCATGGCTGGCAAAAATAAAAAGAATAAATACACATAATTAAATATTTAACTAAATAATAAATCTCCCTGGTTTGAAATATCTGCTAGTTTTCTTTCCTAGCCTGGGATTTGAACTCAGGGTCTTGGTATATCTGTAGCAATGTGACAGAAGGTTCAGAGTTGCCAATACTTGAGTTCAAACCCCATGCCAAACCAAAAAAAAAAAAAAATTAAGTCACTGACCTTGGCAGGGGGAGCAGTTGTGGAGATTGGAGGGAAGGGATGGTAGGCGGAAAACAAAGGAGGAGGCAACAATGCTCAATAGGAAATGTACTCGTTACCTTGTTCATGTAACTGTAACTCTCAGTACAACATTTTTACAATTAAAAACGTGCAAACAAAAAAAGAAACAATGTAATGCTCAGAGAAGCATTTGGGGTAAGGGAAGGATGTCTAAATAGCTGTACAAAATTCTACACTGCTTTGCTTTTAATGCTCAGTATGGAACTGAATAAACATAACTGCTTCCATTAAAAAAATCAAGTCGCTGCCTTGGAACTGGGCCAATATTTCTGCCATTGGTGGGATTTGATTGCATAGCCCAGTAACTCTTTTGCAACAAGGGTGAAGGTGAAGCTCACTGTACTTGAGGAAATGAAATTCAGGCTACAGTTCCCAGGAACTAAATGAAGGCCCTGCAATAGAAAAAATATTTCCATGCATGTGTAATATATGATATATACTTACATGTGTATGTTTATTACCTATTATTATTTTCATTATTGATTTTGTATTTATTATTTGATTCATTTATTGTTTATTGTATTTAGTGTTATTATACACATATTTTTACATGTTGTAATGTATTATAAAAATATACAAAATAAATTAGGACATTGACTCATTTTTCATTAATACTATATTAAGTGTTGAAACATAATACATAATTAAATGGAGGTATTTGTCAGTCTTAACATGTTTAGAATCTCTTCCCAGTATGAGCCTTGTCTTATTTATCTATGGACATCTTCCTATAGGGATTTCTTTACATGATTTATACTCAGAAGCCTTTTCTTGAGGATAGGCAAATTGAGGGATAAAATTGCAAGGGTGGGGTTAAAATGTGGCTTACTGGTAAAGAGCTCGCTCAGCATGCATGAATGCCAAGGATTGACTTCTCAGAGCCACATACTCAGAAAAAGCCAGAAGCTGTGGAGTGGCTCAAGTGGTACAGCACTAGGCTTGAGAAAAAGAAGCTCAGAGACAGTACCCAGGCCCTAAGTTCAAGCCCCAGGACTGTCAAAAACAATAGGCCAGATGCCGGTGGCTCACTACTGGAAACCTAGCTTCTCAGGAGGCTGAGATTTGAACACCACATTTCAAAGACATCCTATGCAAGGAAAGCCTGTTAGACTTTTATCTCCAATGAACCACCAAAAGACCTCACATGGCGCTGTGCCTCAAGTGTTAGAGTGTTCACCTTGAACTGAAGGGCTCAGGGACAGTGCCCAGGCTTGATACAAGACACACAACTGGAAAAAAAGTGAGGATTAATGAAAATACTTTTCCTATTTGCTAATTATGAGAACATTCTGTGGAAAATGAACACAAATGCACACCAGAATTAGAGTCAGAGCACAAGGTTCAATTGTCCACATCCATATACCCAGCCTCTCTGACTCTAGCATTATAACTTTATGTCCTACAGGTCTGAAAGGTCCAATGTTGAAGGGATTAATATGATCCCCAAGCCCTTTGTGATAAGCAGTTGACTTGTATTGTCAATTTCATTACAGTTCTGAAGGTAGCAGAACACCAGTAGCTCATGCCCATCACCCTAGCACAGGAGGCTGAGGTCTCAGTACCACAGGCTGAAGACAGCCAGGGCAGGAACGTCTATGACACTCTGACTTCTACTTCCGAAAGGTCAGATGTTCAAGAACTTCCTGTGTTTCACTTGGTGATGAGAAGTTACTCGCACTCTAAATGTTCTTAGAATTCTTGAGCTATAGAAGCAGGAAAGAAACATCATTGACCCATCCTGGGTTCAATTGAAGTTCTCAGGATCCAAGCCTTAATCCTGTTGGCAGGAAAAACTCCAATGAGACACTATATTTGAAGGACAGAAAACAGTTTCAAAAGCCGGGCTAGGTGAAGAGACCTAGGCCTGCAGGATTAGGAGGCAGAATGTACACACTCAACAGGGAAGTGAGCTGCAAAACCACTTCATTCATTCCAGGCACAGCCATAAATGGTGGGGGGGAACCTGAAATATTTGTTAGACTTACACCAGGGTCAGGCTTTTCTCAGCCTCTTCAAACAATGACTAATTAACCTTCCTCCCTCAGGTGAACCGAGCTTCAAGCTATCATTAAGTTCATAATAGTGAGCCAGTTTAGTGGGGGAGAGGGCAGGAACAGAGTAGAAAAAACTATGCTCTCTGGTCTTAGGGAGTGGATTTTCGTCTCTCCATCTGTCAGATTTGAAGGCCCTTCTTCTACCTCTTCCAGTCCATTCTCCTTCCTTCATTCTGCACATCATTAAAGCAAATCCCCAGGCCAAGGAGAGGCAGGGCCCTTTCTCTACTGTCTCCAAGCACCTGAGTTAGAACCTGGCTGTGCCCTCTTGGCTCTGGGGCCTTTGGCTGCCAGAGAAGTGGGACAGAGACAGTCTTCTTGCTCTGTGGTTGTGTGAGGGCGATGCTGGTGTCCTGGCACACTGTAGAAGGCCTCATGACACCATTGTTTCCTTCTTTCCTTCTAATGAAAAAGACCAGCTTCATTTATCATCTATCTATCTATCTATCTATCTATCTATCTATCTATCTATCTATCTATCTATCTATCTATCTATCTATCTATCTATCTATCTATCTATCTATCTATCTATCTATCAATCTATCTATCTATCTATCTATCTATCTATCTATCTATCTATCTATCTATCTATCTATCATCTATCTATGTAGCTATGTATGTATGTATGTATGCATCTATCTATCTATCTATCTATCTATCTATCTATCTATCTATCTATCTATCTATCTATCTATCTATCTATCTATCATCAATCTACCTACCTACCTACCTACCTACCTAGACAGCTAGGTATCATTTTGCCAGTTCTTGGGTTGAACTCAAGGCCTGGACACTGTCTATAGCACTCTACTACTTGAGTCACAGCATCAATTCTGGCTTTTTCTGTGTATGTGCTATTGAGAAATAAAACCCAGGGCTTCTTGCATGCTAGGCACTCTCTCAGTAATCCACATTCCCAGTCCCCTCATCTTTTCTTAATGGTAGTTTTAACTTAAGCATGCTTCCATTTCACGTTTAATTTTACGTTAAATTTTCTGAATACCGGTTACTACTATGAAACCTGATCTTCTCTTTCCCTGCCTCATTTGTGGCCATTCCTGCATTGGCCTCATAATAAAATGTAAATAAAGGCTGCTAAAAGCTTAATTGTGCATCATATAAAGACACAGGCCAGGAACCCTAGAAGAGAAAAGCGATGGGCCTGAAGTGAAGAGAATGATGTAGCATGCACAATGAACATATCTGAAAAATCAATCAGTAAATAAAAGCAGAAGCATTACATGTGCTCTGTTTGCATTCAGGGAGGTAATTTACATACATAAGTAGGTAGGGCACTGATTCATAAACTTGGCCTCCTCTTTTTGAATTTTCTTTTTGGCCATCCCAGGGCTTCAACTCGGGGCACGATGCATTCCTGAGCTGTTTTGCTCAAGGCTGAGGCTCTACAACTGCCACAGCTCCAGACATCTGGTTGTTAATTGGACATAAGCACCTCCCAGGCTTTCCTGCTTGGTCTGGACTGTATCTCTCACTCAGCTTGTTCTCTTAAAACTGGAGCTCTACCCGCTGGGCCACTGCTCCACTTCTGGTTTTCTGGTGGTTTATTGGAGATAAGAGTCTCACAGACTTTCCTGGTCGGGCTGGCTTTGGAGGTTTGGAGACACAAAACACTCATAATTATTAGATAATTTTATAGGCAAAAGGAGCAATGCAGACAGTATGAGGATTGCTCCAGCTTCGGTCCTCTCATCCTGAGACAGTAAATTCACTTCAGCTCAATGCTAAGTGACAGAACTGGCATGTCCTGTAGACATATGCTCCCAAATCCTGTGACACTCATTTCTCAATTTTGGCTTCAAATCTGTGACCAGAGAAGATAAGGAGAGAAAATCCTTCTCAGAGAAAGCAGCTATAAAGAATATTGGGGTAGTTTACTTATAAATTCAAACTATTGGAATGATCCTGTTAAGAAGTCAGATTGTCCAGATTAAAAAAAATGAAGAAGAAAAGTAAGGCAGGTGTCGGTGTAATCCCAGCTTCTTAGGAGTCTGAGACGTAAAGAATCTTAGTTTGAATCCAGCCATCATAGGAAAAGACATGTCATTTTTATTTCTAAGAGATCCCAGAAGAACCCAGAAGTGAGGCTGTGACTCAAGGTTAATGCACTACCCTTGAGTAAATGGAGCTCAGGGGACAACGTCTAGGCTCAATGTTCAACCCCTGGACCTGCCCACCCCCAGTAGAGCCTATACCTCCATGTCTTTGTGTATGTATGGATGTATTCCTATAGGCAAAGCTCCAGAGTAGATATGATAAATGGCACCAAGCTAGGAAATTTGTTTTCAATACAATGATTTCATAACACAGAGACTACTTTTATGTCAATGTGTGTTCCAGGGCTCCGTTCACTGTTCCCAGTGTAGCCTGAGGGTTTCTCTGCATCCCACGCCTGCTGGAAGAAGTCTCTCTCATTGTCTGTACAGGCAGACCAAAGGCCTCAGTGCTGTATAGCTTTGTAACAACAACTCCATCTGGGCCAATTAGTGAGGATGAGTATGGGTGGGGTCTGAAGGCCAGGAGATAAAGGCCTCTTTGTACTCCAAGCTATCTCTCTTCCCAGTGCTCTGTTTTGACAGGAAGCCTTCATTTGTGCCACCTCGCGTGGCAGGCCAAGTTCCCTGCACTTATCCTACTTTTGTGAGACTATATTCCGGTGCTCAGATACAGTGCTCAATATAATTCAGAAGTCCTTCTGGCAGACAACTAGGGCACTGAACCTAATGAAATGTTTCATTGCCAGCGATGATGGGCCTATGATACCTCTCCTTGGTTTTCTGGAAGCTTGAGAAATCCAAGCACATGTCTGATATCACAAAGCTTCCTGTCAGCTAGGGCTGGTGAAGATCATCAGGTTCTGAAATCTTTGACCTCTCCTAATTGGGCCTTGGGTGGCTAGGTTTGGGGGTTAAACACAGGGCCTGGGTGCTGACCATAATTTCAGTGGAGAAGTCCAGTGCTTTACCTTTTTGTGTCACAGCTTCACTTCTGGTCTATGTGTGTGTGTCTGTGTGTGTCTGTGTGTCTGTGTGTCTGTGTGTGTATGTCCATGTGTGCCCACACATACAGTTGTGGAGCTTGAACTCAGCACTGCACCTAATTTCTCTTGTACAAGGATAACCTTCTCTCACTTGAGCCACAGAACGACTTCATGCTTTTTCTAGTGATGTGGTATTGAGTAATCAAGCCTAGGGTTTCATATATGAAAAGCACTCTACCCCTAAGGCACATTCCCATCCCTGTACTTCAGGTTTGTTAGATTGTTTCTGGTTTTTGTTTTTTGCTTTTTTTCTGATGTTGTCGGTTGTAGGAGTTGAAGTCTGGGCCTGGGTGCTGTACCGGAGCTCTTCAGCTCAAGTCTTTTGCTCTATCACTTGAGCCACAGCTCCACTTCAGGTTTTCTGGTGGTCCATTGGAGCCAAGTGTTTCAGGGACATTCCTGCCCAGGCTAGCTTTGAACCAGGATCCTTAGTTCTCATCCTCCTGAGAACCTAGGATGATAGTCATGAGCCACAAGCACCAAGCTTCCACGTAATGTTTCTTAGTGGTGAATTGGAGATAATAGTCTCATGGGACTTTTTGTGTCTGGGATAGTTTAGAACACAGATCCTCAGATCTCAGCTTGCTGAGAAGGCAGGATGACAGACCTCAGCTATCGACCCCTAGGCCATGGCACTCTGCTGCAAGGGGATCCTTGTCTCCACGTGGTGGAGTTCTAGCCTTGAGCCCAAGAGGTAAGGCTCAGAATCTAGGTCCTGAGATCAAGGTTCATGACTGAGAAAAAAAAAACAAAGCAAAACAATGGTCTGTAGGAGACAACTCACTAGTCTTCAGTAATACTTAAGTTTGTCCCTTCCATGGAGATATATCTGAGCCTCAATATTCTTATCTGCGTAAGCATTTCAGTTGTGGAGCTCTTACAAGGACCAGATGAAAGAATGCCCCCTGTGAAGGACACAGCACATGACACTGTTTGAAGGACTCAGCACACAGCATCATGTAAAAGACTCAGCACCCAGAACCCAATGCAGGACTCACCACACTGCAACTTGTGAAGGACTCAACACATAGCACCATGTGCTGTACTCAGCACAGAGCACCCTATGAAGGACTCAACACATAGCTCCATTCCACAAGCTGTCATCAGAATCACCATGCTTTCTTCAGTATCACCATTCTTTGAGGAACATTTCACAAACCACACGAGTTCACATCTAATGGTTTAGTGGGGTGTTTTTTTTCAGGGGGAGGTTACCCAAGGGGCTTGAACTCAAATATAGGGATACTGTTCTAATAACATTTGCTCAAGGGTACAGCTCTACCACTTGGAACCACATTTTGAAGAGTCTCACAGACTTCCTGCCAGGGCTGGGTTTTAAAGCCCATGAGCAGCTAGAATGACTGAGGTAAGCCAGCAGTGTCTGGTTCGGTGGAGCTGGTTGCAGTGATTTACATCTGGGTAAGTCAGGTTAGGTGGCAGCTGTCAGCACCAGAATCCTAGCTTGCTCTGTGATGAGGTATTTGAAGTCTTGACCTTCTATAGTTGCACTTAAAACAGTCTACCTTTTTTGGCTGCAGTCCTGGGCCTTTAGTAAGGGCTTATACACTCTCCCCAAGCGTTTGTGCTCCAGGCTAGTACACAATTGATTGAAAGAAAGGAGAACTTCCGATTTTTCTTTTTATGTGGTACTGAGGAATGGAAGCCAGGGCTTCCTGCTTACTAGGCGAACACTCAACCACCGAGTCCCAGGAGTGTATGAGGTATAAATAGAGATTGGTGTATATAAATATTATATATACAAAAAGAGAGATGTGGTCTGGGAATGTGGCTCAGTGATAGAGCACTTGCCTTGCAAGCATGAGGCCCTGAGTTTGATTCCTCAGCACCACATAAGCAGAAAAAAAAGCTGGAAGTGGTGCTATGGCTCAAGTGGTAGAGTGCTAGCCTTGAGATGAAGAGCTGAGGGACAGCGCCCAGGCCCAGACTTCAGGCCCACGACTCAAACCCCCCAAAAAAATAAAGAGAGAGAGATGTATGCGTATTATTAAATTATAGCTAATAGTACTACCAATTACTAGGTATTAAATGATGTCTCCATTTAATGATGTATCTCAGTTGGACAATTAATAAAACATTAATTATTACTCAATATACTCTTATTGTTTAACATATATGTACATACATCCATACATATAATTACATATTTTATACAATGAGATGTCTATTTATAATTAATTTATGCATCATTTGTTTCTACCAATTATTAGGTATTTAACTATGTCTCCATTTACTTTTCGTTCTGTTAATTCTTAATAATATATTAATTAAACTTAATCCACGTCCTATAATTATTTTGTCTAATATTATCCTAGAATGATTCACTACTAACTCAATATGTTTTTCATTTATTGTAGTGACAATTCTTCCACCTATGACATTTTTACCTTTATGACATCCTATTACATAGCATATAGATTTGCATACGAATTATACATCCTACCGGACACTGAGCAATTTCATAGAAAAGGAAAATATGTGTCACTCTCAGCTTCTTAGTCCAAGATTGAATTTTTGGCAGGGCTGGGATCTAAACTCAGGGCCTAGAAGGCTCAGTTCATGAATGGGTGACTGTCAGCACAGCAGCCTCTAGCCAATTCAGCTGCCAGGCAGTTCCCAGGCCATAAGACTGAGCCCCCTGTGTTGACCCCATATTGCGCTTAGTGTAGTTATGCATTTTATTTGTTGTTTTATTCATTTATTTACCATTTATTTTATTGACTGGTATTACACATAGAATATTTATTACATTTATTACATGGGATATAGGTTTTCCTATGTATGAAACTTCACACCTGACACCCAGATGCTCACAGAAAAGGAAAACTTGTGTCACCAGTGCTTCTTACTCCATGATTCAATGTTTGTGAGTGCTGGCATCTGAACTCAAAGCCTACAAGGCTCAATTCATGAATGGGTGAGTGTCAGCACGGCCAGCCTGGGCCATATGGAGCTAACAAGCAGTTCCCAGCACCTGAGATCGAGCCCCAGGGGTTAACAAAATAAGATAGATTGACATGCGAATGGTAGTACACAAATAAATATAGATCTTTATAGAGTGCCAGAGATGTTTATACATTCTTCAGTTATATAGACTACATTTTTAACAATTCTTGGGTATTTATTTTGCCCCCATGTAATTAATATTATTGTGTACATCCTTAATGAATTATTAATTTAATCAACCACTGTCACAAAACTATTGCATCCATGTAATTAATTGTATTCTTTTAATGTGTCAAAATATTCATTAAAATCCATCAGCCTCCTAAAATCACTAATTTTATAGTAGTATCATTCAGGAACAACTAATTTAATCTTGACATTCATAATCTTCCATCAGTACTCCTATGAATAGGAATGAGACTCTTAGGATCTCCCACCATTGGTAGGGGTCAGGACTGGGTCTCGACCACAGGGCCTATGTTGCCGTGTTGACCTGTGGCTTGCCTGGTAGCCCACCAGCCTTCAGCAATGTCAGGTTACAAAACTTTTCAGCAATGTAATTCAGACCTAAGATGGTCACCTTGCAAAAAAACCAAATTTAAAACAGACAGCCATGTGCAAGTTTCCAGATTTTTATCTGTGTCGCTTTATTTATATTTTTCCTGTAAATCTTTGGGGCCCAGGAACCCAGGTTCGGCTGTGGGTCCAGTGGTTGCACCCCAGCCTAGAGTGATCGAAGCTGAGGCAGAGTTGCAACAACCTGAGTTCAAGCCCTGTGCTTGACAAACTAAAAATAAAAAAATAAATAAATTCATTAAAAATATTTTAAAAATTATGAGGCTCCTTGGCTTGGAATTCATGCCATTTTTTCTGCCAGGCCTGGGAATTGAATTCAGAGTCTGGGTAAATCTGCAACATTGTCGGGGAAGGGGAAGCTCACCATGCTGGAAGACAAGAAAGTCAGGCCTGTTCCCAGGGCCTGAATTCAAGTCTTAACACTCAAAAAATAATATTCATATACATTTTAAATACATGATTTATATTTGCATACATATGTTTAGTTATATTGCAGTTAGTGTAGTTATTCATTTTATTTTATTTTTATGTATTTCTTATGTATTTTAGTGAGTATGATTACACATATAACATTTTTTACATCCTATTACATAGGACATAAATTTGCCTATGTATTAAACATCATTCCTGAGATGCAGGAATTTTGACACCCATAAGGAAAACAAGTGGGACAATTGGCTTCTTCCACCAGGATTAAGTTTTTGACAGTTCTGTGATTTGAACTCTGGCCCTAGAAGGCCAACTTCATGAATGGGACAATGTTAGCACAACAGTCTGATGCAAATGAAGTTGTTGGGCAAATTTGAGGACCTGAGATCAAGCCCTAGGAGTGGCCAATATATAAAATGATAGATATATAGATTGCAGTGTATGTATTTACATATGAATATGCATCTATAAATAAATGTATACAGAGAGAGACAGACATTTATGTAGATTCTAGTGTATAACTCTATATAAAGTGATGTCTATATCTTATTTTTATATATTATATTACTACCAATTATATATTCTATTACTACCAATTATTTGGTCTAAAATTATGCCTCCATTAATTAATCACGGTAGAAGACTTAGTAAGTTATTAAATTAATCAATGACATATATTTATGCATACAATATTATACTAGAAAGACTAGCTAAATAGTAATTCAATTTGTACATGTCAAACATTCTATTAATGTTCCTATAGATAGGAACGAGTTTCCTAGGATCTTCAGCTGTGTGTAGGTGGCATTCCGAGGATCGAACTCACAGCCTAGGTATCTGGGTGGGGTTCAGGCTTCACCAACAACCCGTGAGCCTTTGGCCATGGAAGGTCACATACAATTTTCAAGCCGAGTCATTGAGACCCATCGTGGTCACAGTGCAAAGGAAACAAAAGTAAAACGGTTGTGTAAAACTTGTTTGTTTTTTCCTCCTCCATTTTTTTTGGTTGATGTATTTTTGCCAGTGCTGGGAGTTGAACTGGGGTCCTAGGATGACTGGATCATCTGTGGCTGTAAATGCTGCAAACCAGCCTAGGGTAATCATGGGTTAAGACACAATACGGTGCTTCCTTGAGAAAAAGGAACTCAGGGACAGTGCCGAGGGTCACAGTTCAAGCCTCAGGACCTGCCTCAAAAATAGAGCCAGTAACTCCATGTGTCTGTGTATGTATGCATGTATTTCTATCACTGAACATCTAGAGTTGCTATGAAAAAAGGTTTGAATAGAATGATTTCATAGCACAGAGAGTGCTTTCAAGACAGTGCATGTTCTGGGGCTCCCCTCACTGTTCCCAGAGTAGCCTGAGGACTTCTGTGCACCCCATGCTGCTGGAGGAAGTCTGCCTCATTGTTGGAACAGGCAGACAAAAGGCCTCACTCTTGAACAGCTATCTAACAAACAATTCATCCGGAGCAATTAGTGAGGATGAGCAATGAGTGAGGATGAGGCAGACTCTGAAGGCCAGGAGGAAAAGGCCTCTTTGTACCCCAAGCTATCTTTCTCCCCAGTGCTCTGTTTTGACAGGAATCCTTCATTTGTACTGCTTCTCGGGGCCTTCCAAGGTCCCTGCACTCATCCTGTCTTTGTTAGACTATGTTCCAGTGCTGAAACAAACTACTACAATTAATTCAAGGGTCCTTCTGGCAGAAAACAAGCCAGATAAACCTAATGAAAAGATTCCTAATTGGCAAAGGTGCCTCCCTAGTTTTCTGGATGCTTGCTAAATCTAAGCACTTGTGCAAAATCACAATGCTTTCTGTCATCTAGTACTGGTGAATCTCATCAGGTTTTGAAACCTTTGCCCTCTCTTAGTTGGGCTCTGGGTGTTTCTATTTTGGGGTTGAACACAGGGCCAGGGTGCTGACCATAAGCTGAGAGCAGAATCTCTTTTCTTTACCATTTAGTGTCACAGCTTCACTTATGGTATCTGTGTGTGTGTGTGTGTGTGTGTGTGTGTGTGTGTGTGTGTATGTGCGTGTGTGTGCAAAAACCAGTCCTGGAGCTTGAACTCAGTACCTCAGCTCTGTACCTGAGTTTCTCCTGTACAAGCATAGTGCATTACCACTTGAGCCACAGAACCACTTTAGGCTTTTTTTTCCTAGGGATGTAGTACTGAGGATTCAAACCCAGGGTTTCATACATGCAAAACACTATACCCCTAAGACACATTCCCAGCACTTCACTTCAGGTTTCTTTCTTTCTCTTCTTGTAGTTGGAGGAGTTGAAGTCTGGGACTGGGTGCTCAAGTCTAGCACTCTACGACTTGAGCTACAGCACACCTTCAGGCTTTCTGGTGGTTCACTGGAGATAAGCATCTCAAGGAATCTCCTGCCCAGGCTGGCTTTGGACTGTGATCCTCAGCTCTCAGGATCCTGAGTAGCTAGGATGACAGGCATGAGTCACCAGTGCCCAGCTTCCACTTCAAGTTTCTAAGTGGTGAATAGGAGATAATATTCTCATGGGACCTTTTGTGTCTAGGATAGTTTGGAACCCAGATCCTCAGCTTCATGAGAAGGCAGGATGACAGACCTCAGCTAAAGACACACTTTGCTGCAAGGGGGTACTTAGCTCTGCAGTAGAGTGCTAGCCATGAGCCCAAGAGGAAAGTCAGTGCCTAGACTCTAAGTTGAATGTTCATGATGGAGAAAACTAAACTGCAAGAGACAAGTCACTAGAGTTCAGTACATACATAAATTTGGCCCTGCCTTGGGGACATATCTGAGCTTCAACTTTCTCATCAGCACAATCATCTTACTTGTGGAGATCTAACAAGGACCAGATGAAAGAATAAACCCCGTGAAGGGCTCATAGCATAGCACCCTGTGAAGGACTCGCACACAGCAACCCATGAAGGACTCAGCACCCAGCATGCCAGGAAGGGCTCATCACATAGTTGTATCCCACAAGCTGTCATTAGAATTCGGGTGCTTTCATCAGAATCACATTCTTTCAGAAACACATCACAAACCACACAAGTTCACATCTAACGGTTTAGAGGGGTGATTAATGGGGGGGAGGGTTGTCAGTTTGGGGGATTTCACTCATAGGTTGGGGGTACTGTCCTAAGACCTTTTCCTCAAGGCTAGAGATCTACAACTTTGAGCCACAGCTCAGAGTCTCGCATACTTCCTACCAGGGCTGAGTTTTCAACCCACCATTGTCAGATCTCATCCCTCGAGCACCTAGTGGTGAGCCAGCAACATCTGGCTAAATAGAGTTGGTTTGCAGCGGTTGACCTTTGGCTGTCTGTTAAGATGGCAGCCATGAGCTTCAGTCCCTCGGTTTGCTCTGTTATGAGGTATTTGAAGTCCTGGCCTTCTATCGTTGCAGTCAGAACGTTCTAACTTGTTTTTTTTTTTTTTTTTTGGTGCTTGAGTGACAGCACCACTTCTGGCTTTTCTGTGCATGTGATAGTGTGGAAACGAACACAGGGCTTCATACATACTAGGTGAGCACTCTACCACTGAGCCCCAGGAGTGACAAGTGTAGACTTAGATAGGTAGATTGTTTTATATATACATATATATGCATAAAACAAGAGGGAGATATCTGTATATTATTAAATTATATATACCATATTACTACCAATTATCGATAAATTATTTCTTCCTTTAAGTATCATGGTTAAATACATAATATTTATTGAATATTAGTCAATGTACTATGATTATTGTGTATAATTTTAATATAATCATAGACTAAATACTAATGTAATTGTTACTTTTACAACATTCCATTCATATGGATGTCTATCGGAATGTGTTTCTTAAGATCTCCTGCCATTTGTAGGTAGTGGTCCCGGGATCCGAATCCCAGACCTAGGTTGCTGGTTTAGGCAGTGACTTCCCTGATAGCCCACCAAACTTCAACTGTGCAAGGTCATGTACACTTTTCGGGTCCTGTCATTTAGACCCAGGATGGTCACAATGCAAAGGAAAAAAAAACATGTAAAACCGCCTTCTGGAACTTCCCAGTTTCAGTTTCATACTTCTCCTTTTTTTCCCCATCGTTTTTTTTTTTTTTTTTTGTCTGTTGTGGGGCCAGAAGTCTGGGTCTGGGCGCTGTCCCTCAAATCTTCAGCTCAAGGCTATTGTTGTACCACTTGAGCCATAGCACCACTTCTGGTTTATTTCTGCTTATGTGGTACTGTGGAATCAAACCCAGGGCCTTATGCATGCAAGGCAAGCACTCTACTATTGAGCCACCTTCCCAGCCCTTCACCTTTTTTTTTTTTTTGCCAGTCCCGAGATTTAAACTTGGGTCCTGGTAGATCAGGATGGGCTGTGGGTTCAGAGGTTGCACCCCAGCCTAGGATGATCAAAGCTGAGGCAGAGTTGCTACGAGCTGAGTTCAAGCCCCCGGCCTGGCCAAAAAAAAAATAAGGCCCTGTGTTGGAATTTGCACAATTTTTCTGACAGGCCTGGGATTTGAACTCAGGGTCTGGGTAACTCTGTGGCACTGTGTGGGAAAGGAAGCTCACCATCATTGAAAGCAAGAAATTCAGACAAATTTCCAGGGCCGAATTCAAGCCACAGCACTGGAAAAATAATATTCATGTATGAGATCTTTTTACGTACATGGGTTTACCCCATATGACATTTATTACCCTTATTTATTTATTCTTTATTTTATTATTTTTACATATATAATATTTATTTCATTTATTACATCTTATTACATGGATATATTTGCACATGGAGTTTACATCATACCTAGAACTTTTACAGAGAAGGAAAAAAATATGTCAAAATTGGCTTCTTACTCCACCTATAAACTTTTGGCCATGCTGGGATATGAACTCACAGCCCACAATGCTAAATTTATGAAAGTGTCAGGAAGCTTTCATTTGTGTCACCTCCTGTGGCAGGCCAAGTTCCCTGCACTTATCCTGTCTTTGTTAGATTACGTTCCAGTGTTGAAATAACCTGCTACAATTAATTCATGGGTCTTTCTGTCAGACAATAAGGGAGCTGAAACTAATGAAAAGATTCTTAATTGGCAATGGTGCCTCCCTAGGTTTCTAGAAGCTTGCTAAATCTAAGCACTTGTGCAAAATCCCAAAGTTTCCTGTCATCTAGGGCTGGTGAAGTGCATCAGATTTTGAAACTTTTGACCTATCCTTTTTGAGCCCTGGATGGCTAAGTTTTGGGGTTGAACACAGGGCTAGGGGGCTGACCATGAGCTCAGAAAAGAAGTTCATTGCTTTACCACCATTTGGTGTCACAGCTTCACTTCTGGTATCTGTGTGTGTGTGTGTGTGTGTGTGTGTGTGTGTGTGTGTGTGTGTGTGTGTGTGCATACACTTGTCCTGGAACTTGACCTCAGGACCTGAGCATGGTTCCTGAGTTTCTCCTGTACAAGGATAGCACTCTACAACTTGAGCCACAGGGCCACTTTAGGCTTTTTTTCTAGCGATGTGGTACTGAGGATTCAAATCCAGGGATTCATACATGCAAACACTCTAACCCTTCCTCTTTAGGTTTCTTTGTTTCTTTTCTTTTCTTGTAAGTTGGAAGAGTTGAAGTCTAGGCCTGGGTGCTGTCTATCCTGGAGCTCTTCAGCTAAAACCAAATGCTCTACCACTTGAGCTACAGCACCCCTTCAGGTTTTTGGTGGGTCACTGAAGAGAATTGTCCATAACAAGGAATTTCCTGCCCAGGCTGGCTTTGGACCATGATCCTCAGCTCTCAGGCTCCTGAGTAGTTAGGATGACAGGCATTAGTCACTGGTGCCCAGCTTCCATTTCAAGTTTCTAAGTGGTGAATAGGAGATTCTAGTCTCATGGGAACTTTTGTATCTGGGATAGTTTGGAACCCACATCCTCACATCTCAGTTTCTTGAGTAGGCAGGGTGACAGACCTCAGCTACAGACACCTAGATCGTAACTCTCTGTTGCAAGGAGCCACGGGGGATGCACTGAAAATTTGGGGGTACTGTTCTAAGATCTTTTGCTCAAGGCTAGAGCTCTACTACTGTGAACCACAGCTCAGAGTTTCACAGATCAGCCCCGGAGTATCTTGGATGACAGTGGTGAGTGAACCAGCAACTTCTGGTTCTGTGGAGCTGGGTTGCAGTGGTTTGCCTCTGGATAAGTCAGGTAAGATGGCAGCTGCAAGCACCAGACTCCATGCTTGTTCTGTGATGAGGTATTTGTTTTAGTACTATGCTTATATTGTTGTAGTCAGAACATTCTATTTTATTTTAATTTGGTGCCAGTCTTGGGTCTTGGGAAAGGGTCTAGACACAGTCTTGAAGATTTTATGCTCAAAGCGAGTGCTCAACTGCTTAAGCGACAGCACGACTTCTAGATTTTTCTGTGCACAAGGTAGTGAGGAATCGAACCCAGGGCTTTGTACTTAGTAGGCGAGCAATCCACAAATGAGCCCCATGACTGACAAGTGTATGAACACATAAATATGTAGATGGGTAGATAAATAGATTTATATGTATCAAACAAGAGAGAGGTGTCTGTATACTAGGAAATTGCATATAAAATATTACTACCGATTATTGGCATTTAAATTATTCCTTCCTTTTTTAGTAACATGATTGAATAAATAATAAAGTGTTAATTGAAAATTAGTCAATGTAGTATAATTGTTGTGTATAATTTCATATAATCATACACTAACTCCTAATTTAATTGTTACTTTTTTTCTTTTATTTTAAATTAGGAAAATACTGTACAGAGGGGATACAATTATATGGGCAAGACAATGAGTACATTACTTATCGTAGCCTCTTCCTTTTTTGTTTCCCCTTCCTATCCTTTCCCATTCTCTCCCCGCCCTCTACCACCACCATCCCCCCGCCACAGTTGTAAAGATCATATTTTGACATAACGACTTGTATATCTTATTGTTGCAATGGGTCCACCTGTATCCCTATTTAAATGATTTTTTTCCCTTCCCCTCCACAAATTATACTGACATCAAGTACAGTGAAAGCAGGGGTTATACCGTGGGGGAGCAACAAAGAAATAATCTTATAAATGTGTTAGAAACAATAGCATAAAAAAAAAACCATTTGAATACATATCTTAGGGTTCATTTCCCTGAAATCAACTTATCTGACCTTTTCTGCTTGACTCATACATATACTAGTTATTGCAAATAAGGGAAACCATGGGACCTATGTTTCTTTGGATATGGATTACTTCACTTAATATAATTTTTCCAAGTCTTTCCATTTCCTAACAAACGTGGCAATGTCATTCTTTCTGATGGAGGCATAGAATTCCATTGTGTATATATGCCACATTTTCTGGATCCATTCATCTACTGAGGGGCATCTGGGTTGGTTCCATATCTTATCTATGGTAAATAATGCTGCAATAAACATAGTCATGCTGGTAGCTTTAGTGTGGTCTTGTTTGTGAGCATTTGGGTAAATGCCCAAAAGTGGAATTGCTGGGTCATAGGGGAGCTCTATGTGGAGTCTTTCGAGGAACCTGAATACTGCTTTCCAAAGTGGTTGAAGAAGTAGCCACATCCCCTCCAGCACCTGTTGTTATTATAGTTCTTGATTATAGCCTTTCTACCTGGGGTGAGGTGTTATCTCATGTTCTTTTGATTTGCATTTCTTTAATGGCTAGGGAGGTTGAGCACTTCTTCATGTGTCTATTGGCCATCCTCTTTCCTCTTCAGAGAAGTTTCTCTTAAAGTCTTTAGCCCACTTATTTATTGGGCAGTTGTTTCTTTGAAGATTTGTTTTTGGAGGATTTAATTTTTTGGGTTCCAGGTATATTTTAGATATGAGACCCTTGTCCATTGTATGGCTAGTGAAGATTTTCTCCCAATCTGTGGACTTTTGATTGATCTTACTAGCTATGTGCTTTGCCATGCAGAAGCTCTGCAATTTCATGCAGTCCCATTTGTCCACCCATTCTTTGATTTGTTGCGTTTCTAGGTCTCTATTAAGAAAATTTCTGCCTTTGCCAAGGAGACCAAGGTTTCTCCTAATACACCCTGTAATGTTTTCAGAGTGTCTGCTTTGATTCTGAGGTCTTTGATCTTTTTGGAGTTGTTCTGGTGCAAGGAGATATATAAGGATCTAGCTTTAGTTTTCTAAAAGTAGTTAACCAATTTTGCCAGCACCATTTACTGAAGAAGCTGTCTTTCTTCCATTATATTTTTTTAGCTCTCTCCTCGAAGATTAGATGGCTATAGGTCTGTAAGTTCATTTCTGCGATTTCAATTCTATTCCATTTGTCCTGAGGTCTGTTCTTGTGCTAGTACCAAGCTGTTTTGATTACTATGGCTTTGTAGTAGAGTTTGAAATTTGGTATTGATATTCCTCTAGCACTGTTCTTCCTGTTGAGGATCGTTTTTGCTATTCGGGGTCTTTTATTGTTGCATATGAATTTTTGGATTGCTTCTTCTATTTCCTTGAAGAATGAGGTTGGAATATTGATAGGTATCGCATTGAATTTATAGATAGCCTTGGGAAGTGTTGCCATTTTCATGATGTTGATCTTTACAATCCAGGAGCGTGGGATTTTTTTTGCCACTTTCTACGTTCTGTTTTGATTTCCTTTCTCAAGTTTTTAAGGTTTTCTTCATAGAGGTCCTTCACTTCTTTGGTTAATTCCTAGGTATTTTATTTTTTGTGGGGCTATTACGAATGTAGTTGCTTTCCTAATTTCAGCCACACTTTTCTCATTGTTGGCATACAGAAAAGCCAATGATTTTTGAGGGTTAATTTTATACCCTGCTTCTTTGCCAAAGTTTTGAATCAGCTTGAGTAATTTGGGAGTGGAGACTGTGGGATTCTTTAAATACAATATCATGTCATCTGTGAAGAGGGAGAGTTTTACTTCTTCTTTCCCTATTTGGATCCCCTTTATGTTTACATCTTTTCTTATTCCTGTAGAAAGGTAATCTAATACTAGATTCAAAAGAAGTGGAGAGAGTGGACAGCCTTGTCTCGTTACTGAATTAAGAGGAAATGGTTTTAGTTTTTCACCATTATATATAATGCTGGCTATTGGTTTGTCATACACAGCCTTTCTTGTATTGAGGAATGTTCCATGGATTCCTAATTTTTCCAAAACCTTCGTCATAAAGGGGTGTTAGATCTTGGCAAATGCTTTTTCTGTATCGATTGAGATAACAATGTGGTTCTTATCCTTGCTCCTGTTGATGTGATGAATTATATTAATTGATTTGCATATATTGAACCAGCTTTGCATCCCAGAAATGAATCCTGTTTGATCGTGGTGTATGATTTTTTGGATGAATTGTTGAAGTCGATTGACCAAAATTTTGCAGAAATATGATATTTATTACCTTTACTTATTTAGCATTATTGCATATATAACATTTCTTTTATCACATCATATCACATAGTATATATGTACTTATGGATTATATATCATACTAAGACCATGGACTTTCCCAGAAAAGGAAAACAATATGCTAATATTGTTTTCTTACTCCATGAATTAATTTTTGGCTATGCTGGGTTTTCAACTCACAGCCTAGAATGCCCAATCCATAAATGGGGTCACAGTCATAGCAGACCAGCCTATTGCAATCTAAGCTGCCAGGAATTTCTGAGGACCTGTGATCAAGCCACAGGAGTGCCCGATAATTAGATAGATAGACAGACAGACAGACAGACAGACAGACAGACAGACAGACAGACAGACAGACAGATAGATAGATAGATAGATAGATAGATAGATAGATAGATAGATATAGAGCAAGTGTAAATTGATATACATATATATATATTTATATATACAAAGAGAGAGAATGTGAGGTAATTAAATTATATATATATATATATATAATTGCCAATTATTAGTTATTAAATTATGCCTCCATTTAATGAAATATCACTGTTGAATACTTATAAAAGTATTAATTAAAAATTATTCAATATCCTTAATCATACCATGGTGCTAGAATGGAAGACATAAATCCAATATTTTTTGGGTGGCATTCTAAAATAGAATCATGAATCAACGGCACATTTATTACTTTTATAACATTCCGTTAGCATTCACATGAACAGGAATGAGTTTGTCAGGATCTCCTTCCATTTGTGGGTGGCAGTCCTAGCATTCGAACTCCAGGCCTGGGTAGTGTACTTTGAATGCAAACCATTGGAATGACATGGTGAAAATTTCAGACTGTTACGCTTGAAAAAAAGAACAACAAGAAGAAAGTAAAGTAAGGTGCCAGTGGCTCCAGCCTATAACCCTAGCTCCTCAGGAGGCTGAGATGTAGAAAATGTCAATTTAAATTCAGCTGGGGAAGGAAAGTCTAGGACACTCTTCTTTCTAAGAGATCACTGGAAAAATAAATATGAATGGGGCTGTGACACAAGGGCAGAGTGCTACCCTTGAGCAAAAGGAGCTCAAGAACAGGGCCTAGGATTATGTACAACAGTGTATCTGCCCTCCCCAAAAAAGGAGGCAATAACTCCATGGATGTGTGTATGGATGATGGGCATTCATCAGGTTGCCCATGCCCAGCTGCCCCAACCGGGGCAAACTGGGACAAGCCCTCATAGAATACTAAGTGTGAGCCAGCAGCTTGAACAAAGCACCCTCTGCCATTTAATAACTGAAACCCTGAAGGCTTTGCCTGGGCTAGTGTTTGCAACGGGTGCATAATGTTCTGGCTGAGGCATCCCATTGGGACATTTTGCAGCCAGCCACTGCCTCCAGATAGTCCACAGTCCCTAGGCTGTAGGAGTTGTCCGAGATTCTCTCTCCATAGTCTCTATCCCTCTGTAGGATGTGAGCCTAGACCTCTGGGGCCTGGTGGCTATCACTTATCTATCATTCCTCATTGCCAAGTCAAAGGCTAGTCCCAAATCTTGGCATAGACATGAAATAATCAGCGATTTATAAGCCCAAGGGGTAAGTCAATAAATCCCACCTTCATAACTTCCGTTAGAAGTGAGCATTGGGCTGCGAATGTGGCTTAGTGGTAGAGTGTTTACATAACATGCACAAAGCCATGAGTTCCATTCCTCAGTACCACAGAAACAGAAAAAGTCAAAAGTGGCTCTGTGGCTTAAGTGAGAGAGTGCTAGCCTTGAGCAAAAGAAGCTCAGGAACGTACCCAGATCCTGAGTTCAATCCCCAAGACTGGCAAAAAGAAAAAAAATGTGAGTCTGGTGAGACATATTCTTCTGAGACACAAAGAAGGGCCAAGGTTATAGGTAAGAGGTAGGGTAGAAGGCAGGTGCTGCTGGTTCACCCCTGTAATCTTAGCTACTCAGGAGGCTGAGATCTAAATATTCCAATTACAAACAGAAAAGTCTATATGAGACATTTTTCTCCAATTAAACACCCAAAAAGAGAGAAGTAGAGCAGTGGTTCTAGTAGTAGAGTGCTAGACTTGAGCACAAAAGCTCAGGGATAGGACAACTTCCAGGCCATAAATTCAAACATCAGGATTGGCACACACACACATGCGCATGCTCGTGCGTGTGCACACACACACACTCACACAACACACCAAGATAGAGCATTTGCCAGTCACCCTGCACAAAGTTCCTTCTATAGCAACTCAATATTTTAAAAAAGGGAGAAGGGAAGGAAAGACTTGCTCCAGGAGGTGATATAACCAGTGCCAAAATTCCACAGGAGTTCTAAGGCGTGGAATGGGACAGAGAGCCTCATACAGAAGGTCCATTATAGGCAAAGGTCCTTAGGTGTCATATGGAGCAAGTGGTGTAGGTGGAATGAAGGTTCTGTGGCTTCAGACATTCTGGAAGAACATTCAAGGCTAGGTCAAGGTTTGTTGAGTCACAGGTAGGGCAAATAGTGGGGTTCCAGAATGGGGCCCAGGGGGAAGATTAGCTTGGCTTTTTACCATGGAGTCCAGCCATTTCTTGTTGGTGGAAGCCTATTTTTCACACCTCCTGACCCTCAGGCCTCCTTTGCATGGAGGATTCAAGGCAAACACAGGGAAGAATGCTTGCTTAAGAAAAGCTTCTAGCACAATGCCAGAGGAGCTCAAACCCTGTAAATCCTAGCTACTCAGAAGACTGAGATCAGAGATCATTGGTCAAGCCAGTTCCAGTTATTTCCTGGAAAGCAGGGGATGGCGCTGCACAACAGGAAGTCATGCTGGGAACAGGCTGGGAAGCAGGAAGGTAAGACATGGGTGATCCATAGTGTTATTGTCCTGCAGGGCCTCTGAATTCCATGGGCTTTCCTATCCAGACCCAGTGAGAACTGGTACAGAGCCCTTGACAGAGGAATGAGTATCTGAGCCAGCCAAGTGGGCTTTTGAACCCTCGGGGAGTGGGACCCTCAGAAGAGATTTGGGGGTTGGGAGTAGAAGGGGGAATGGGGCCTGCACCTGGGAACTTTGCCCCAGGAAAGGCCACTTTGGAAGGAGCAGGCCCTGAAGGGATGAGGTTGGAGCAAGATCCAGGACTGGGAACTGACACTTGATGGCCCATGGAGCCTTTGCCATTTTGAGAGGGCCGGGCTGCCCAGGAGGGGTGGGGATAAGTGGAAGGGGGATGAAACTTAGGACAGGGGCAGGCCAGGAATGGAGGTGGTGGGACCGATGGGGGAAATGGAGGAGCAAGGAGGGAGCAGATTGGGAGGGGGTCTTGGTGTTGTGCCTGCTGGGTCCCTAGGCCTCTATGGTTAGGAAAAGCAGGAGAGGGACTGGCGGGGCAGGAGAGGCAGGAACAGTCAGTGGGAAAGGGCCGGCCAAGCGGGCAAGAGGAAGGCAGGAGTTCTGGGCTTTCTCAATGAGAACCAACCCAGGCTGCCAGGGAGGTGCAGCAAATGGGGAGCAGGCCAACCCAGCAGTGTGGGTGGACTCAATAGGCAGAGCCCTCAGAGGGCAGTAGGGGAGAAGGGATGGGCCTCCATCTGGGAAATCTTGAAGTTGGACTTCAGGGAAGGGAGAAAGTAGGAAGGGGCAACACAGGGCTGCTGCCATCTGCCTGTGGGGGGATGGGGGCTAGGCCTCCTGCGGGCTTTGCTACAGCACATCCTACCATACCAGTGGGGCCACGGGGCACCAGCACCTCCTCCCAGCATAACATTCTGGGAAGGGGGAATGTAGGAGATAGGAAAGGCTGCCCTCAACCTGTGGGTCCTCTCTGGCTCCTGAGGCCTCTCTAATTCAGACCCACTGTGGCTGACATGGCCCAGGAGCCAACAGAAAGCCTTGGCTCTGTGTGTACCTGTGGCATTGAAGGTTATTTCCTGAGGAAATAGGTGAGCTTGGTGGAGGGAACTCAAGAAATATCTGGGAGCAGTGGAGGGGGGAGCCTCCCACGGGATGCCGGCCAGCTTCTGGATTTCCCACACAGATCAGACTTGGTTGCATAGGTCTGGGAAGCCAGGAGGGAGCCAAGAAGGAGCTGGGGATGAGGGTGCTGTGGGGGGTGAGGAATCAGCTGGTGACCTCCCCAGGTGGGGTGAGGAAAGGCATCTCCAGAGAAAAGGGGTTGGGGGAGGCCGCGTGCACCTGCAGAGCCCACAGCAGAAACAGGCCAGGAAGGAAGAGGGGGAAATATGAGCCAGGTGCTTGGGCTTACCCCTGCCCCACCAGGGAGCCCATCTCTCCCAGTCAGCTGTCTCCCTGGAGTGGGGCGAAGGGTGAGATTGTGCCTTTCGCTCCCTAGGAAGGGGAGGGGACAGGGGCATGTCCCACAAGCCTTATCCAGCCATGGAGAGGTCCTTCCTGCATGGGGAAGGTGGAGAGGGAGAGCACAGTGCAGAATCAAGTCCAGGAAGGAGCAATGAAGGATGCACGGTGTATACGGAGAACCCTTTGGCTCAGCAGTGGGTGGAGCAGGGAAGGGCTGGTGGGGGAGAGTGGGAGAGTGGGTGGTCGGTTCAGATGCGGCCTCTGGTACTCTGTGTTTGTGGGGGGGATCTCCTAAAATCTATTCCCAACAGATGGGGAGAGCCCGCATGCAGGAAGTGAAGAAGCCTGGAGAGATCTTGGTGGCCATGAGTAGCCAGGGATAAAACAAGGAAGCAGGGATGAGGAGGGAAGATGGCCCCTTTTGGGGTGGTGCAGGACCTACTCAGCAACTTGGGCTTCTGGGGGCATTTGGGTGCAGATCTGATGTGTTTGTGTGTGTGTGGAAACTTTGGCACCTGTTTTAGGCAGGGCTTCTAAAAGGTATTGCTGCTGGGAGGGTGGGTGGGAGAGGTTTCTTAGAGCAGGAAGATTTAAGAAGCAAAGGTAAAGACATTAGGCCATGAAAAATATGTAAAATTGGAAAGGGTGTGGATGATTTGACAGGAGGGTGCTGGGGTGAAGAGGGGCTGCATGTGGTGGAAATTAAGGAGATGTGGCTCCATCTGCTCAGCTAATCGGCAGCTCTGGCCCCATAGAGCCCAGGGATGGGGGTCTCATGCAGAGGGACATTTCCAGTGTACAGGTGTCAGGGAGAAAAAGGGGGGAAGGAGGTTGAGTCAGATACCTTCTAAGAAGTTATCCAGACTTCCATTTTCCATTGGTCTCTGTAGGCTCCAAGGTAGAAGGTGGCTCTGAGGCTTTGCATAGAATCAGGGTCAGGAGACTTCAGTATTATAAGATCCACATTCAGACCCCCTTGCAGATACCAGGGACTCGGGAGGGAGCTGGACTCGGAGCCGTGGGTCTCGAGCAGAAGAGTGCCTGCCACGTGGGAGAAAGGCATGCCGGATTATACAGGCATGTGGGACCAGAGTCTGGCTCTGGTGTGTACACACACACACACGCACGCACGCACGCACGCACGCACGCACACACACACACACACACACACACACACACACACAGGCCTAGCATAGAATACCTATCTATAGGTAATGGTGAGAGAAAGAAATACTACACAGGGAATATACACATAAGGTGTCTTCAACCTAAGCTAAAATGGCTTAGGACCAGTTTGGTTGGCCATTCATCCAAGGGCCTGTGAACCCTTGAGTGGGCTGGAGATCCACCTGTTCAAGTGGGGATAGGGTGGGGAGAGGGAGGAGATAGTCAAGGTTGACTGATAACGGCTTTCATCAGCCACTAGGTTTCTGGTCCAGGTGTCCCTGTGCTCACTCATGGGGAGATCGCCAGGTGGGTGTAATGGGAGGGGGTGCTGCTCTGGGGGAAAGGGGAGGGTCAGGGGGTGGGGCTCAGGATGGGGGCAGAGATTGTGACACCTTGGGCAGGGGGAGGTGGCCATGGCTCTGGCTGCAGACCTCCACTCTCTGGGTGGCTTTGCACTTGTCAAGCAGTGCTGGCAGAGGTAGCCAGACAAGTGGGGCACAGACCCAGGAGCCAAAGATTCAGGAGACTTGGGGAGGATGGGAGAGCAGGGGATTGCTCCAGTCCACCCTCACAAAGGCCACCTCCAGCGCCAGGGGCAGGGGCCATGGGCATGTCGCCCAGAGGGTGGAGCAGGAAGAAGGAAAGGGAGCACGAGGATTCCCTATGCGAAGGCCGGGCCAGTTTGAGGCAGCGAGGACCGGTGGCACAGGGCCACCCCTTCAGTGACCAGGGTCCCTGGGGGCCATTGGGTATAGACAGCAGCCCTACTTCTGCCTCCCCCTCCCACCTTGATCTACTTCCCTCTGCTTCCCTCTACCAACCTTGCTTCCCTCATCCTTCCCACTACCTCCCCCCCATCTATCCCTCCTGGCCTCCATCCACAACTTTCTTCCTGACTCTCTCCTCTACAGCCCTAACTCCCTACCTCCCCACCTCTGCCTCTCTGACCCCACCTCTCTCCCTGACTTGCTTCCTGCCTCTCCACCTCTGCCTCATCCCCCTGCCTCCCTTTGCCCACCCTGCTTCCCTTCCTGCTACCTCCAGCAGCCTCCCACCTCCTCCTCCCTCCTACCTAACTCCACCTACCTCTCTGCCTCACTCCCTCTATCCCTTCCTCTTTTCTCTCCCATCTCCCACTTGGCCTGACTGGCAGGAACACAGAGCTTGGTGGGGAACACCACTCCTGGACACCACACTCCATACTTGGGTGGGTGAGTCAGTGGTTGGGCTGGCGCATGTGCAGGCGCACAACCACTCCTCACATCTACTGCTGGCCTGTCCACACACAGATACAACTTTTGACTGCTCTACTTTCGTGTTTAGCCTTTATTCACAGCACAGCAACCCATTGCACACACATGGGGAGGAGGGGGTGTGCGCAACCACAGGACACCATCTGCCCCCCATCTCCAAGACATCTGCCTCCACTGAGGAGGTGCCTGCACTGCTGCTGCTGCTACCTGCCTCCATCTCCCATCTTCCACATTCCCCCACAACCCTGGAATGAAGCAGCCATGTTGGGGTACACCCTGGAGGAACAGCCTTGACCCTTCCCCACCCTGCTCCCTAGAAAATGATGGAAAGATAGGTACTCACCAGACTCAGTCAAAACAGCCGGGGCTGCCGGCAACTACATGGCAATGTGTGGTGGCTCCATGGACTTTGGTATCCTGGGGAGAAAACTCAAAGTCCGAGGTCCATCTCGAGATTCAGTATGGGACCAGTCCTCACCCTGGGCAGGGAGCAAAACTCTGCACAGTCCAGGTGCCAGCCCTGCGGGTCTAGTGGGGCATGGGCCTGGTGGATGCTGGAACAGTGTGGCGTGATGTGGGTGAACCCATAGATGCTCCCAGAAGCCCTTGGGGATGTTCCAGAAGCCGGGGTCCCAGGAACGCCTCGGTGACCTAAGCCTTGGAGGTGGCAGGTGGGCCAAGGTTCCCAGCCCCAGCTAGGGCATGGCTTTCCAGGAGTGGTGGTTTCTGGGTCCCTGTTATGGTTGGCCAGGGCCCTGGTGTTGGCCCTGGTCATCGAGCATAACTGTGTCCCAAAGCCCGAGTTCCCCACAGGGACGGATGTTGGGCTTCTTGGACACCGGAGGAGAGCAGGGCAGAGTGGAGCAGAGCAGGGCAGCCTGGTGCAGACAAGGGCCTGGCATCCCTCTGCAGCTGCTGGGGACCATGGCTTGGCCGGGTCCCTGCCCAACACAGAATCCATCAAGGATGGGCTTCAGGGTCCCGCTCTGAGCGTGTCGTTTCGGAGTCCCCATCGGGGACTGGGTGAGAGGCACCGGGCGATGGCCCCGCCTATCCAACTTGTCCCTGTGGACCAAGGCCTGAGTTCCTCAGTGAGAGAGACTGCAGGCAGGTGGTCAGGCAGGTTGGCTAGGGTTCCCTCTGCTGATGATGGGGATAGGGCCCGGGTAGGGCCCCATCCAGGAGGGGACCCCCATGAAGGGCACACTTTGGGGTCTCTTCCTCCAAGCTTGGGTAAGCCCTGGATATTGACCTGTTGGTCCTCTGAGTTCCTCGACTCCCGCCAAGTTAAGGGGCCCAGGAAAGTTGGACTTGGAGGTCTCCTACCATGTGTACATTGGGCAGGCCCAGGGCATGGGCCTGGGGCAGCCCCTTCGGCTGCCTGCAGGCAGAAACTTTGCCCTCTGGGGTAAGCACTCGGGGTGGGAGGGAGAGGCATCTGGGGATTCGAGGGCCTCTCTGTGCCAGGGCTGTATCACCTCGAGCCGGGCCTCAGCTTGGATGGGAACTCCATTTCGGGGCTAGCTTCAGGGGCCTTCCCTTGTGAGGGCCTCTGGCCTTCAGAGGCTGTCTACACACTCCCAATGGTCTGAGGCCCGAGATAGGGGATGGAAGGTGGGCAGGGGGATTACTCAGAGAGATCAGCTGTCCTTGCGAGTCCCCTGGTTGACCAGTTGTTCCCAGGAAGGACTCAGGTCCACCGGCTGTCCCTAGGAGGGACCCTGGGTCGACCAGCTATCCCCAGGAAGGTCCCCCTGGTTGACCAGCTGTCATCAGGAGGATCTCTGCATTGACAGGTTGTCACCAGCTATTTTATCAGTTGTACAAGGGAACTACATGAGAGATCATTCGAAATTGTCATGTTCAATGTAATATAAATATAAACTATATAGTATAAATAGGTGATATAATCAATAAAACATATCAGCATGATAATAAAATATCGTCATATAATGTATACTAAAATTCATAAGATAGAATCCAAGTAATACAATATTAACTAGGATATATAAATATAATATATATATAGTTACAAATTCATACATAACATGTAACAAAATTCACATATAATATACTACCTACTATAAACTACGCAACAATGATAGATGTGAGAATAAAATAGAGGATGCTATAGAATACATAGGTTTGTATCTACTAAATAATACACAGTTGAGTAAAAATAATGTATACTATAATTTCAAGTATAATATATAATACAAAAGTAATTCATATATCCTACAATAGAACATATATTACCTGTGATAAGCATAGATATCTACATTTGTAATACAACATGAGATCTACCAACACGTAATACAAAAAAGTGACATAGACTAGAAAGAAACGTATACTATATCACAGTTCATACATAATAGGTGATACACTACAGATTATAAACATATAACAAATGAACATTTCAACCACATAGACTCCCAGCCTAGGAGAATCCTTGGTGATGATGATGATGGTGATGATGATGATGATGATAATGATGATGAGGAGGAGGAGGAGGAGGAGGATGGGGAAGATGAGATGGGGATGAGTTTTGGTCTCCACAAGTCTATGGCCCAGAGCTCTAAGGTGGGGAGGGGATGAGGGGAGCTGAGTCCTGAAGTCAGCTAGTTCCTGGGACTGGATTGGGCCTGGGCCAGGCGTTGCGCATGTGTGGGTTGGCTGGGCTGGACAGGGGTGGGGAGGAGTGAAGGAAGGACGTGGCCTGGGTGCCTCACACTGCTGCCTCACTCCCTGTGGACCAGGGTCATCGCTGGTGGAGCCCAGGGCACCGTGGGGCACATGTGTGGACATGGGGGTTATGGCCACTCCCATCCCCTTGTGCTTCTCTGCAGGCACCTCTGGGAGCCCCTGGTGCACAGGCCTCGGAAACAGGGCCCGGGCCAGCTGTGTGGCCTGGCTTTGCCTGCCAGGTGTTCACCCCTGGATCAGGTCCCCTCACCACTTTATTCATTATTTTCCAGTAGAGTCTCTTGTTTTTTCAGGAACTGTATGCATGTTTCACCACGCCCGGAGGGTTGGTGGAGATGAGATCTCGTTTCTTTGTTTATTTAGGCTTCAGCCTCAGTTTCCAAGGTCTGGCAAACTTCCACACCCCCGTCTGCCTCCCCCTGGGTCTGGAACCAATCAAGGGGGGTCTTCTCTGGAAATGAGGGAAGTAGGAAACATCCTCTCACCGTCCACTTTCCCTCTTCCAGATCTTGTCCTCCACTGGATGCAGAGCTGATTGGGCAATGAACCCTGTGGGCCCAGACCCTAAAACTGCCTGATCCGGCAGTGCAGCCCCTACCAGCAGGGGCCTTCCCAGAGGAGGTTGCAGAAAAGACTCCCATCTGAGGCTTGTCCCAGGAAAATCAGAAGACCCTGAGCACTCTGTTAAATCCCATCCTCCCTCTGCTCTCCTCAAGCATTCTGGACTCCACATCTCCACATCTGGCTCTGCCCTCTCAGCCACCCCACACGGGTTCCCTTCTCCTGGGACCGCCCTCCTTGGTGGCATCTAGAGGACTGACTCCTACTCTTTGCTCGGGTCTCTGGGTTCACTTCCACCGTATTCAAGGCTTTCTCTGAGCCTCTTGATAACCATAAACCCCTGCTTTCCTTCTTTCCTTCCCTCCCTCTAACCCTCCCTCCTTTCCTGCATGGTTGCCTGCCGTCCTTCCCTTTCCTGCCCTCCCTCCCTTTCTCCTCTCCCTCTCCTTCCTTCCTTCTCTGCCGGTACTGGAACTCAAACTCACGGCCTCACACTCTGGATGGGCTTCTTCACAGATGACTAGTCCTCTACCACTTGAGCCATGCCTCTACTTCTAGTCTTTGACTGCTTAATTGGAGATGAAGGGTGTCTTCTTGGGTCCATCTTAATCAACCCTCAGAGCTCAGCTCCCGGAATAGCTGGGATAACAGGCATGAGCCACCTGTGCCTGGCTGCTTCTTTCTCTTTTCCTTTCCCTCCTCCCTTCCCTCCTGCCTTCTTCACATATTTCCCTTCCTTCCTTCTCTTTTTCCCTCCCCTTGCCTCTCTCCTTCCTCATCTTCCTTTTCATTTCCTCTTTTCTTGTGAGTTCCTACTTATAATGAAACATGAAGGAGGCTCCCTGTTTCCCTACATCCCCACTCAAACCTATGTTTTGCAGGGCAGAGCGGTGGGGTCGGGGTGAGATAGTGCCCATGATCTCAACCTGAGGATTTCAGTTTGGAGCCAGACTGGGCTTATCTCCAATGCACCACCCAAATGCCTAATGTGAAGCTGCAGCTTCAGTAGTAGATTAGTGGAGCTGTGGCTCAAATGGTAAGAGTGTTAAGTGGCCTAGTAGTAGAGTGCAGCCCTGGGTTTGAATCCTTGGTATCCCGTAAAGAGAAAAAGTGGGAAGTGGTGCTCTGGCTCAACAGATAGAGCACTGGCCGCCTTGAGTAGAAGGTCTGAGAGATGGCACTCCAGCCCAGAGACAAGCCGCATGACATGTGTGTATAACACGATGACAATAAAAACTAAGGGGAGGAAAAGAGATCACATGAGGTCTTAAGCAGTACCCAGATTTATTGAGAGCTTCCTTGCATCTGTGGAACACCTGCACATGAGTTTACAATGTTTGTTTTGAAACTCCTTTGATTAAAAACATATTTCATTTCGATGTGTTCTGTACCGAACAGGATCAAAACCACATCATCAATCTGCAGGTAGACTCACGGCAAACAGGATCTCCACCCTCTCTGGCCTGCAGTTGACCTAGCATCACTTGTGTCCCCAGAATTGTGGGTGAATGACCCTTGGCCCCATCCTTTCCAGCGAGTGAGGAACCAAATGAATCCCTGAACCAAAGTTCAAGGTGCAGGTCCAGTTGGGAGGTGTGTTGTAAAGACACACAGAGATGTGTCCTAGAAATGGGGAGTCCAAGTGGGGCAGAGATGGAAATTGACATTGCTTTGGGCAACCAGAGTTGTGAAAAGCCCCATCTGGTGCTGGGCGCAGAATTGCAGGAAGGTTCCAGTGGGCCTGTTGTCCTAGTGGCAGGCACACTTACAGCCTGGACTGCTGTACGTGCAGGAACCGGGGCCTGGAGAAACAGGAAAGGGGGGAGCAGTTAGCATCCTGTCTCCGGGGGATGGGACAGGGGGTGGGAATGGCTGGAGAGCATGAGGCCCGTGGCGGCCATGGGAACAAAAGGCCGGGCGGACTCTACCTCCCATGCCAGTCCTGGCACATGGAGAGAAGGAGTTATGGGTTGGCCCGGCTCTGGAGCCATTTCCGGGCCCAGAGTGATGGCTGGGCCATGCCCCTACATGATGGGAGTGAGTGGAGGAGGCCACGGAGGTGGATCTAAATGAACTTTCCGGTCCATACTCAGAGGCCTTCAGGAGCCAGGGGCCAGGGTCGTGATTAAATCATCTACTTGAAAAGCATTTTGTAATGTCTTATCAAATATGAAATTACAAACCAAGAAATTATTTTAAATCTAAATTCTAATTTAGCCAAGTCTACTGAGTCCTACATTAAATTAACTTTGCTATTTCTCCAGGCTTAAGCTTTCATAATCCTTCATCATTTCTTTGGAATTCAACAGAATGATGCTTGCTTTTTCAAATTTTTTGCTGGGAATCATGAGCCATTTTGCATCTAGGAATGTTCTGTAATGAAGAGAGCATTTAAAACGCAACTGAGGATTATATATGAGTTGCATGTCAATAGGAAACTTGACATCTCAAAACATAGTGACAAAATTAGCCCAAACTTCAAACTGTGTATTCCTTTCTTGTTGTTTGGTTTGTTTTATTGAGACAAAATTATGCTACTTGGTTAAAGGAAGGTATCGCTATGTAATTCCACTCTCTAATCTCCTGTCTTAGTCTCAGTGCTAGAATTCTTGACTTTTATCACATTGTCCTACCATGGTTTGTTAGGTTATTTAATCTAGATACAGACTAGCAATTCTGAACTTCTCTGATGATATTCTCTATAAGACTGACTGTTCAGACTGTTTATGTACAATTTTCAAAGATGTTCTAACATTTGACACAGGATATGAACATTTTCAGATACACTTGCAGGGGTCTCTGATTCATTTCTCCATGGATCTGATCCCATTAATAGTGATTACTTGACTCTCTTACTATCTCTAGTCCCTACCTATGTAATAGTCTTAAACTTTTTTGAAGAAAGTTCACTTGAATACATTCTAATATTAAAAATTACCACTTGATTCTAGTCTTACTCAGGAAATATTTTCTATTGTTTTCTAACTTTTCTACATATTCTGAGAGTTGTTTCATTTGGGCATTTGTGCCTTCACATATAAGTGCCTCTGAGTGTATGTGTATGTGTATGTTTGTATGTATGTATGCAAAAGCCTCAATCTCTTATTCAGCCATCTTGCTCATGACTGGTATTCCATCTCCTGAGCACTTCTTCCAATTCAGCTTTTGCCTGGATAATTATAGGTAGTATCTCAAAGCCTGTTCTGCCCAGGCTGAATACAAACCGAACTTCCCAGACTCCTTTACCTTCTTAGGTTTTATTTCTCCAGGAGAATCAATTTTTAAACGACAAACATTTTTGTGAGTATAAAGTCTAAGTTGTAGCCCAGATTTTTAACTCAAGAATACACATAAAGATAGATGAACATACACATTACATATACTGAGTGTACACTGTTAGAAATGTGATCTTAACCCGGGTTGCAGTGAGATCTGAGGATGGGGTTCAAAGCCAGCCGAGCTAGGAAAGTCCAGGAGATTCTTTTCTCCAATTAAATACCAGAAATCTGAAATGGCACTGTGGCTCAAGTGGTAGAACACTAGCCTTGAGCTGAATAGCAGAGGGAAAGTGTCCAAGCCCAGAGTTTAAGCCCCACTACCATAAAAAAGAGAGAAAAAGAAAAAGATAGGAAAAAGTAAAAGAAAAGTGATCTTAGCCACCAGTTCATTGCTAGCATCATTCCTGCTCTTTCAACATGGCCTTTTTTCCAGTTAAGTCCATGCTCTTATATCTGACCTGCTTGGAACCAAAATTATACTTCCTCCTAAATTTTCACTAATTTACATGATAAGCTACCATGATGAAAGAGATGAAAGAGCCTTATACGTCATATTTCACTTAGTAGTAATGCTTTCTCTATATCACTCTCATAGATCTACATATTGGCCTTGGCCTTATTGTTTCAAAGTTGTCTTATTTGTAGAGTCTTCTATAGTGTTTTGAACCATTATACTTAAACACAGAACTTCTCTTCCTCCTATTGTTTCTCCTAATATTAACCTATGTACACTTGGGAAAGAATGAACAACACACACACTCACAAAAAAATGTTTCTGAGAACCTTCTTCCCAATTAAAATTGGTCTTAATTTACAGAGCACTTAGGAAATTTGTACTTAATGTACTCCAAGATACTGTTTTCTTTCATGTTTTTTATGGTGGGTTATTTACATAAGTAAGTTAATGAGTACATTATCTAACGAGCATTGTTAGCTCCTCTTTTGTTTGTCCCCTGCCATCCCTTTTCTCTTCCCCTCCCCAACTCCTCCCCTCCCCAAGTTGTAAAGTTTGTTCTCTACATAGTGTCTTGTTCATCTTATTGTTACAATGGATCATACTTTATCCTTGTTTCAGCATTTTGATATTTCCCTTCCCATCCCCACATTAGGAAAATGTATGAGCAAGATGCAGGTCACCAAACTCAAATACATTGAAAAAAGGGGTTATACCGTGGAGGATGAAAATAGAACAGAAACAAAAAAATGACATAGTTAGATACATTTTAAACAATAGCAAGAAAGAAAAAAAAGTTGTATCCTAACTTGGGATTTATTTCACTTAACATCATCTTATATGGCCATATGTACATAGATAATTTTTATAAGCCATGTAAATTCCATATTTTCTCATTTCTAAGTTGTTTCTGAAACACGTGTTACCTCATGTCCAAAGATGTACTTGTGGTATTTCAATGAAGCCAGAAAATATTCATTTTTACTGGGAGCAGCACCATAGATTGTTACTGGAAGTAAATGGAAGGAACTGTTATGGGCAGTGGAAACTGATTCCAAGACAGGAATTGAACATAGAGAAATGACAAAGTTCAAGTTAATTTGTGCTGTTCTTTTTACTGAACAAGAAAATAATCCAAGGCTAGAAGGAAAATCTGTCCCTGACTTTTTCGAGTGTGTTCTTTACTCATATAAAACTTTTCTGTAAACTTCTATTTGAGAGTATTACAAAAAGAAACAATATGCCATTTGCAGGCCAGCATAGAAAAAAAGAGAAATAACTTTGTTTTAAAGTGTTCTACTGCAAAGAAAGAAAGACATGGAGGTTTTAAAATGTCTTATGCATGGATATTTCACTCCTGACATGATTGTCTTGTTGCAGAAGTCAGTTATCCATTTCTTTAAACTGGTCCTGAGTTTTCCATAGCAATAAAGATTCCAAAAAGCAGAATGCAGTGTGTATGATCAGCAAAAGGGGCCTCTTCTCAAACAGTGCTTAAACGATGGTCCCAAAGAAATATGTGGGGTTATTTTTGTTTGTTTGTTTAATTTGTGCTGGTTCTGGGGCTTGAACTCAGAGGCTGGACCCTGTCCCTGAACAATTGTCCTTCCTGCCCACCTGACCCCAAAGCTAGTACACTATTGCTTGAACAAAAATTCCACTTCTGGTTTTTTTGGTGTTTAATTAGAGATAAGAATTTGACAGACTTCTCTTGCCAGGGTTGGCTTTCAACTGTGATAGTAAGAAAGCCAAGTGACATCAACTATATGGACTTCTCATTTGAACAGAGAAATATTACATGAAGTTTATTATAAAGCTAATATTTGACAATTTTTAAAAGAAGAGAATATGTCCAACAAAGAAGCCATAACAAATAACAGCAAAAGAAGGTGCACTGAATCATTTTGGAATTATTTTTTCTGCTTGGGAAGATTACTATTGACTTTGTAGTTCCTTTTGGGGAAACTTAATGTCATATTTGCTCTCTTTTAATGGTCGTGTGGCTTGAACTCTGATCCTGGGCAATGTCCCTCAGCTCTTCAGCTCAAGTTGAGCACTCTATCACTTTAGCTACAGCACCACTTCCAAGTTTCTGGTGGTTAATTGAAGATAAGAGTCTCATGGACTTTGCTGACCAGGCTGGCTTTGAACTACAGTCCTCTTGTCTCAACCTCCTGAGTAGCTAGGATTACAGGCGTGAACCACCAGCACCCAGCTCATATTTGCATTTATGTTCACTTAATGACACTATGTAGACAAAGAATGGAAATTTGAATCAAATGATGTGGCATTGCAGCTTTTCAGAAAAATTTGAGGTAGCAATAAATATGTCCTCCTTTTCCATGTTGTTACATGAATGACTCATGAGTTATGGGACTCTTACATTAACATCCTCTGCTGTCTGCAAATTTGGACTTAGTATCAATAACTGTTAATAGAGAAATAGAGAAAGACAGATTTTTAGAAAGCAAAGAAGATCTGGTATGAAAAAACAACATATAAATAGATACAACTTATCCCACAGAGATTAATAACTAACCTAAGAGATTTAGTATGCTAAATGCAATGAGGAATAAGTGTAGTTGATAACTAGTTCTTTAATAACCAAAACTGGTTTCTGGTATAATTATTGATTATTATCATTTATTTTTCTCATCTGGAGTTATTCCTTCACTTCTGTCAAAACTGTTAATTAGCCTTGCCTTTTTGGTGCCATAACTGAACAAAACGTTTTCCAAATCTCACTTACACTATCCTTCTCATTGTTATTAACAGTGACCACTCAGAAGCCTGGAGTCTTTGAATTTCCAGGATTAATCCTCACCTGATATCTAAGCACATTCCTGACATTAATTGCCATGACCTATTAACAAACCTTTTTTTTTTGTTTGTTTTCAACACAGTATTCTAATATAGGTAAAGTAATTGAATTAAGGACGATTGTTAGACATAGTTGGAAGGAGCAATTATATATTCCAAGTATAGTTTCTTTATTTGTCATTTACTAGCTAAATGACTTTTTTGCCAGTCCTGGGGCTTGAACTCAGGACCATGGAACTGTTCCAGAGCTTTATCTTTCTTTCTTTCTTTCTTTTTTTTTTTTTTTTTTGCTCAAAGCTAGCACTCTATAACTTGAGGCACAGCACCACTTCTTTTTCTGTTATGTGTTACTGAGGAATTGAACCCAGGGTTTCATGCATGATAAGCAATCTCTGTGCCATGAAGCCACATTCTCATAGCCCTAAATGACTTTCTTAAAATGGCATTACTTTTTCATTCCATTATTTTAATTTAGACTAGATGGTGGAAAAGGAAGTGGAAACCAATACTAAGTCCAGTAAGGTTGACATTCCTATCACATCACTAAGGAAGTACAATGTTAAGAACTGCAGGACTTATAAGGCTGTTGCATGTAACATTATTATGGAAAAAAAAAAAAACATTTAACAGTCATCTCTGACATCCAAAACATTCTGCTTCACTTACACCGTCAAGAGCCAAACGATTTGTTTTTCCCCTTCCCCTCTACAAATTATACCGACATCAAATACAGTGAAAGCAGGGGTTATACTGTGGGCGAGGGACATACAAAGCAACAAAGAAATAATCTTATAAATGTGTTAGAGACAATCGCACGAAAGTAAAAAAAATTGAATACATATCTTAGGGTTCATTTCCTTAACATCAACTTATCTGAACTTTTCTGTTTGACTCAGACATATACTAGTTTCAGTTCACAGACAAGGGCAAACAAGCCCTAGGATGGGAATTAGGAAAGACTAGGGGACTAAGATTGTACAGATGGGGAGAGACACATGATGGCATTCTCATAATCCTACAAGCAATTGCCACAGCCAGTTATTCCCCTTCAGCAATGCGACCAAACACAGTTTTAAAACCAGTCTCTGCCATAAACCCAAAGTAGACAACAAGAAAGAGCCCTGGGTTGTAGTGACCCCACCTCCTTCGAAAAAGGGGAGAGCATCCCCTTGGCAGAGGATTCCCTATGGCAGCTGTTGGTTCAAACTTACAATGTGATCAATCAGACCCATGCTGATATTACAAGCTCTTGTTGGATGTGTTCTGATATGAGACCTCCATTTTATGAGGGTATTGCAGTGATACAGAATGTGACTAATGTTAAAACAAGTAAATCATGCAGATGGGAACAAAAGGAAGCAAAACTTACTCTACAGGCAGTTATAGGACAAGGGTTATGTGTGGAATGAGTACCAACTAACTTTACTCACTTAAGTAATTAGACTCAAGAATGGATTCCAGAGGAAGGATATCTATTACCTCCTCAAGATGCTTGGTGGGCATGTTCAACTAGCCTAACCCCCTGCGTCCATTTAGAAATTTGAAATAGGTCTAACAGTTTTTGTGTCATGGTACAACTTATCCCACAACTGTTCTACCATTCTCAGGAAGACCTGATGATAAAGATGTCTGAAGCAAGCTATTGGCCATGAAAAGCTAAAAGAGAAATAATAACAGCAATAAAAGTTGAGGTACTAGTGGGCTTAGCTGGACTAGGAACTGGGGTGGCATCCCTAATTACTCAGAGAACATCTTACGCTAGTCTTCATGCCAATATAGATGAGGATATCAATTACCTGGAAAGCGCTATAGCCTACCTTCAAAAATCACATGACTCCTTAGCTGAGGTAGTGTTGCAGAACAGATGGGACCTGGACTTAATTTTCTTACAACAAGGAGGTCTATGTGCTGCCCTCGGGGAAGAATGTTGCTTCTACGCCAATCATTCCAGAGTTGTAAAAGAATATTTAGCTAAAGTAAGAAAGGGACTAGTAAAACGAAAAAGAGAAAGAGCAAAACAGGAAGGATGGTTTGAGTCATGGTTTAATTATTCCCCTTGGATAAGCACCTTAATATCCACTGTGTTGGCTCCATTATCATTCTGGTACTTGTGTTCACACTAGGGCTTTGCGTTGTCAATCTACTAGTGATGTTTGTTAAGGAATGCGTTAATAACATGCAGCAGATGGTATTGAGAACACAATATCTACTGATTCCTGACAAAAGACATAGTGCAGGCCCGTAAGGACCATGATTGGCCCTTAAAGTGCGTATTAGAAAGGGGAGAGATGAAGAGCCTAAAGTTTAAAGAGGCACAATGAAGGCCTAAGTAACTCCATTACACGCTAGCAACCATCTTGTGAGGTTTGAATTATAAAAATAACCATGGGTTTGACCCAGAAATGACACAAAAAGAAAAACAATTCCCAGACAATTGAGACATAAATAATCCTTGAGAAAGCCACAGGAATTTCCTCCAGATGCATTGACCAAACACTGGGTGGCCATGCAGGACACAGTGACCCAGTGGCCAGAAAATTCCCATCAATAACACGTCAATAATAATATTACCAATCACATATGCATAGCTTAGTTTGCTTAAAATTTTAGCCAATCATGTAATTTCTCATGTAAAACTTCTTTAAAGTTGTTTGTTCAATAGTATAAAAACTATGCTGATTCTATGCTGGGGGGCCTCTTAGCTTCACAGGTTACTGAGTGCGTGGAGGACCAACCTTGAATTTGCAAATAAACGACTCCTTTGTTATTTGCATTGGTCGTGGTCTCTGGTGCGGGGGGGGGGGCTTCTCCAGTCCATGTACAACAAATTTATGATATTACATTGAAAGAAAGCGAGCAGACATTTTAACCTATTTGGTACAAGTAAATTAATATTAAGCAAAGCTAATTAAAACAATTACTTATTTACTCCAGAGAATTAGTATAGTACTCTTGGATATCTTGGAGGAAAAGACTTTAGACTCATTACAATTGATGCTTTACATTGAAATTACTGGCTAAATTTTCCTTTTCAGAAAGGCAAAAGCTCCATTTCTTTCATGTTAGTATTATAAAATCATAATTTCCTCTGCTGTTTTCAATACCATTCTTCATCCATTAGGTATCTAGGGCTTGGAATGACCAATTCCTTAAAATACCTATATTGCTTATATTGTGATTGAAATCTCAATAATATTAATATGAATTTATCTGAGTCTCATCTTGAGCTACATTCAGATGAAATTTATGCAATCTCAAGCAAGAAACCTGGCTATTTTACTTCTATATTTTAATCAATATATCTATTCTCTTTAAAAATATATTCTCATCTTTTATATTGCTCCAGTAAACATCATGTATTTCTAGTACTTTTACTGAAATAAATATAAAGTATGGAACATGAAGACAACCCCCCTCATCACTTTAAAGTAAATCCTTTGGGACTATTTTATATATAAAAATAAAAAAGTGCAATGCACATGTTTATACATGAATAATCTAATGGTTAAGTCAATTAGACACAAGAATTACTATACCACATCAAGTCTCAATTTACTTAAAGGCACCAAAATATGTGTTCATGAATAACACTCATTTTAGAAAATGACTTTTCACAACAAAGTTTATATTATATTTCAAATTTTAAAAATGAAGATTACACCCAGATTAGATGTGAATATCCTGTTTCCAGGAATACATTTATTCAGCAAACAGGTAAATAAAAAAGTCAGGGTTTGTCATATAGAATGAAAGATGTAAAAGCAGACTATCTTTCCTTAAGATGATAAGTACATGCAAATCGTGTGATTTATTCAAAGATACTCTAAAAATTCATGAAAGGATTTGTGATCAGAAGTGATAGGTAAGCAAAGTAACTGGAAAACTGTATATGTAAATTGTGCTTTCAATATAGGATGACAAGTTTTCAATAAATGAGCCTATAGATGATAATTTTGTATCTGTAACACACATCCAGTATTCTACATTTTAGACACACTCCCATTCCCTTACCCCAGTTATTGATCTATATTCCTCTACTTTCATGATGTCAATTGCTACTAAAGTAACAAGGTGGGGGTTTTCTTGGTTTCTAGATTGAATAAATTTTAGTATTTTCAAACAGTAGTATAAATTCATGGAGTTTGACTTGAATGTCAAGTTTGAGGATACTGTATTCATGGTATTGTTAATTAGCCTGAAGCAGCGAGGAACATATTATGAATACACAGACACACAGTATACTAAGAACTAGAGACTTGATCTCAGGGAAAGATAAAGGTCCAGGCAAGATCTTGAAGTCGAGATAAAGAAATGGAGCAAACATCAATCAACTATCATAATAAAGGAATGGAACTGATCTCTGATGTGTCTGGGTGACAGCTGTGTGTGTGTGTGTGTGTGTGTGTGTGTGTGTGAGAGAGAGAGAGAGAGAGAGAGAGAGAGAGAGAGGAGAGAGAGAGAGAGAGAAGAGAATTTTAGTGTGGCTTCTATATATACAGTCTATAGAGCATTACTTGTTAGGGAGAAGGTGCTCATACCAGAGCTTTGATACCACTGTCATCACTTTTTACTTCAAAAAGCACTTGCTTAATCCCTAAAAAGGGAAAAGTAAACTAATATCATACATGATTGTTTTGAAAATTAATTGGCATATTGAAGGCCAAAGGGAGGAATTGGAGAGTAATATAATCTCTCTTCTGATTATTACACCACAATAGCCATGATTTTCAGGAGTCTTCTGTAATGTACTTACAGCTGAATTACTACTATGGTTGATAATATGAAACATATGAAGAGAAATAGATCAGCCTGCAAGCACAAAGATCTAGTGATAAGATCGAGGTTTTCAGCAAGGTTGCCACATCTTTTAGGAATGCAATTCCTTCATATGAACTTCAAATTTTATGGCTTTCCCTGTGTGATTAAAAGGTAAGAAAGTACTGTAGAAACAAGAATTCCTGTTCAGCCATGTAGAAAGTGCTCATGTTCCCATCCTCATGTTGCAAATTTCGATTTCATAAAGACTCTTTGTTAGAGTGCTTTCATTTAATATACTTCAGCACATCATTCTTCCCTGATGGAGACAGGAAAAAACATAATTTTGTTTGAATATTATCTTATGTAAGTTATTGTGTCCAGGCATGATTTGTGTAATTACAAAATTTTGCAATAAATATAATTAGGGATCATGTCACAACTAAAAAATGTAATTAAAATCACATAACAAGACTAGAAGTCAAAGCATTTTTGTGCATGAAAACATACATTAAATTAGTTGCAGAATTTCTATTTTGAGATAAACTTAATATTGAAGTTTATATATAAACTTCATATATATATATATAGTTATATTTGAGATAAATTTTATAAAGCCCTTTACTAAGGGTTGAAACATTTTATTGAAAGATATATTTCTTAGAGATATTTTTGCTTCATAATTTTAAGAAGAAAAATGGTCCCAAAGTAATTATTTTTTAATTATTTTCCTGTTTTCATGTGATTAACCTTCAAATTAGAAATCCAGATATATAATTCAATTTACTTTAACCAAAAATATTTATTGAGTATAAGAACCTTCTACTCTCTACATTCTTCTCACTAAGTTTACCAAATCTGAGTCTGAAATACTTTGTGACCTGTGTTGGTATTATTTACTACGTGAGTGAAATATTTAAAAAGTAGTATTTACTTTAGCTTAATTGCTCTGAAGAGAAAATAAGTGATATAATCAAAGGCTAAAAATGATTAAATATAAAATTTAGAAATCAGGAAATGTTTTTGACCACACTGGTTACTGGAGCCTTCACAACAACCTCATGAGATAATTTATATTGATGAATCAAAAATCCCAGAGGTTAGACATTTACAAATACAAAAATCGTGTCATTCTGAATATGTAGAGCTTTGTATCAAACATAGAAAATTTAGCTTTTTAATACCTGAATATACTAATACATTTCATTGCAGGGAAAGTACTTGTTCTGAAAGGAGATAAAATTGCATTTATTTTGATAACTAAACCTAATTAAAGACAATGTTTAAAATATCACTCATTCAAGAAACAAGATGTAGAGTTAGTTGTTTTTCATGTCAGTTATGTTCTCTAAACTTACTAGAAGTACTAGATTAGTAAACCTAAACCATTGCTTTGTAAGGAAATAGAAATTTAGTTCTCTAAAACTCATGACTATAACTTTTTCTCAAACAATTACTAAGTAACTGTTTAATGTTTTTTGTCATGGAATCTTATTTGATATATTTTTATTGATTAAGCTAAATAATTGGCCAATAACAATATAAAATATGCAAGAACAAAGTTTATCTAACACAAGTATTTTATTCACAAGACATATCATGGCTCTCTTAAAGAACACTAGAAGGCAGTGTTTTTTCTAATTTTTAGTTATTTTGTTAATGGTTATTAATTGTCAGAAGTGGCAATTCCATAATATATTTAAAGCATTTGATTTTACTCCCTCTATTTTCTTTTCATTACTCCTTCTCCCAAAAATCTTCTGTTTTTTACATAAAATTACATCTTTATATAAGCACATATAATCTAATTTGGATAAAAAAAGATTTAAGCTAAACTGCAAAGAGATTCAAGATCGACAGTGGATTAACAGGATGAATAAAAACTTGAATATTTTTTGTTAACTTCTGAATTGAGCTATCATTACTATTATAGTTAGGGTTAGGATCGCAGACAGAATTAGAATTAGGGTTAGAGAAATAGAAAATTTAGCTTCAACACAGGATGACACGTTGTAACAATGATATTCACAAGACACTATGCTAAAAATGAACTTTACACCATGGGGAGGGAGGAGTAAGAGAGGTAGGGTAGAAGGAGAACAACAAAGAAGGAGGTAACAATGCTCAACAAGAAACATACTCATTACCTTACACATATAACTAATCCCTTTTTAAAGCATCTTTATAATAAAATAAAATTTAAAAAAAATAATGAAGACGGGAGCTGGTGGCTCACGCCTGTAAACCTAGCTAATAAGGAGGCTGATATTTGAGGATCATGGTTCAAAGACAGCCCAGCAGGAAAGTCCCTGAGACTCTTATCTCCAATAAACCACAAGAAAACCGGAAATGGCGCTGTGGTTCAAGCAGTTGAGCGCTCACCTTGAGCTGAAGAGCACAGGGACAGCGCCCAAGGCCAGAGTTCAGGCCCCACGGCTGACCAAAAAACAAAGAAAAAAAAAAAGAAAACCTGACAGGAAATCAAGAAACACTTAATTTAGGCTCAAAATGCAAGTAAAATTTAGACCTATACGCTGAGCAAGAGAATAAATGTGCAATAGAGGTGTGCTATTAACAATATGATTCAGTTTTTATTTGTAGGTTTAGGATTAGGAAAGGTTTTCCAGTTAGAGCTGTGGTTAGATTAAGAAAAAGATGTAAGATATAAAAAGGTGTATATAAGTAAGTTGTATATAAGATTTAAGATATAAAAAGGTGTAAAACTGCAACATATTTTAAGAATAATGAATGGCATCAAGGTTAGCGTCAATGAAAACCAGTGTCTGTTACTTTAAACATTCAGATATAATTTGGCTTAAAGTGTGAGTTACTTTTTTGTTCTGGTTAGGGTTAGGGAAGGATAAGCTTTAGGGAAAAATTTAGTTTTCCAATAAGAAGTAGAAGCAAAAATAATGTGTGATTGAATAGAATCTAGACAATTTCCTTACATTAACCATTTGGTGTTAAATCAAATTGTGATTAGGATTAGGTTTCTGGCTAAAGGGGGTTGAGAATAGGATAAAGAAATTGGTTAAACGGTCTGGGAAGATAGCTCAGTAGTAGAGCACTTGGCTTGCATGCCTGAGGCCCTGGGTTCGTTTCCTCAGCACCACATAAACAAAAAGAAAAAAGCCAGAAGTGGCACTGTGGCTCAAGTGGTAGAGCACTAGCCTCGAGCTGAAGAGTTGAGGGACAGCTCCCAGTCCCAGAGTTCAGGCCCCACGACCGGACCCCCCCAAAAAAAATTGGTTAAAGTAGTGGCTCGTGCCTATTATCTTAGCTACTCAGGAAGCAGATTTCTGAGGATCCCAGTTCAAAGCCAGCTGGGGCAGGAAAGTTCATGAGTCTTTTATGTCCAATTAACCACCAGTAAACACAAAAGTGGTGCTGTGCCTCAAGTGGTAAAGCAAACACTTTGAGCTAAGAATTCAGGGATCATATCCATTCCTAGAGATCAGGGATCGTGCCCTGGCCCAGAGTTCAAGCCCCACGCCCGACAAAAAGAAAAAAAAATGTGTTAAATGTTAAGTAAAGCTGAACTTATTTTACATTCTAGGAATGCAGGAAAAGCTGGGATAATGGAAGTACAATGTATTTCATAATATCAGGATTTGCAATCAATGGGTTTAATGATTCCTGTTATGGAACATGATAGATTCAGAGTTAAGAGTGAGAAAATCTGTAGGGTTTAGGAAATCCTGAAATTTATTTCAAGAATTACAAGTAGAATTTCAGTTAGGATGATACAAAATGAGCATTTTACATAAATTTTAGAACTGGGATACTATTAGTGTCAAGGACATGGTTAGGATTCTAGCCATAGTTAGGGTTAGAGTGAGGAAGAAAAAAATGAGAGTCAAATTAAAGGTAAATTTTAGAATAAGCATGGTAGAAATTAGAATGAATATGAACTAGAGTATTGCTAATAATATTAGAATCTACTTAAAATTAGCCTTATGGTTATTCTCAATGTTCCAGTTTAGATTAAGTTTAGGGTTAGAAAATGACAGGTGGAACTGTTGCAACAATGAGAAGTACAAGTTGTCATGTCGAAAATGAACTTTACAACGTTGCTGGGGGGGGGAGGGGGGAGGATTGGGTGCGGGGGTAGGAAGGAGGCTGGGAAGGGATGTGAAGGGTAAACAAAGGAGGAGGTTGCAATGCTTGATAAGAAATGTATGCATTATCGTGCCCATGTAATTGTAACCCCTCTGTACAGTATGTTCACAAAAATAAAATAAAATTAAATTAAAAAAAAGAAAATGACTAAGATATTGGAAAAAAAATTGAAACCTGGGCTGGGAAGGTGGCTCAGTGGTAGAGCGCTTACCTTGCATGCATGCGGCCCTGGGTTCGATTCCTCAGCACCACATAAGCAAAAAGAAAAAAAGCCAGAAGTGGCGCTGTGGCTCAAGTGGTAAAGTGCTAGCTTTGAGCTGAAGAGTTGAGGGACAGCGCCCAGGCCCAGAGTTAAGGCCCCACAACTGGACCCCCCCCATAAAAAAAATTGAAACCTATTTTTTGAAGGCTCATTTGAATCAAGTTAGGATGAGTGAAAACTAGTGTACTTGTGTTTGTGTTAGTATTGACATATAATTTGGATTAAGATTGCAATCAGTATTTTGTTCTGATTATTATTAGTTTTATAAATAGGAAAATTTTTAGTATAAAATTTATCTTTTACTAACAAGTAAAGGGAAAATTGTGACATTGAATAGTATCTAGAGCATTATCATTATATTTATTTCTCAGTGATCATTCTTGTAATGATTAATGAGAGTTTTCCAGCCAGGTTTAGGTTGAGAGTTAGCATTAAGTAATGGACTAGATGGTAAGTAAATCTGAAATTGATTTAGGGTACAGAGGTCCAGGAAAAGGTAGGATCAATGGATGGAAACTACAGTATTTTTCCTGATAAGAGAACTGGAGGACAAATAATATAATGGTTCATGTTAAGGAACAAGATAACTTCAGAGGTAGAGTCAGAAAATTGTGGGAACTAGGTAAAACTGAAACCCATTTCCAGAGTGCAAACTGGAGTGTTCATTAGAATGAATAAGAACTGGAGTATTTTTCTTAAACATTAGAATTGGACTATCATTAGGGTGAAAGTTAGGTTTCAGATCCAGCTGGAGTTAGTGTTAGATTTAGGGAAAGGGAAAGTTTGGGGTCAAACTGAGAGTAAATCTTTAAATAACAAATCGAATTAGAATTAGGATGAATGTGAAATAGGAACCTGGTGACAATATTCAGATTAGTGTGAAGGTTATTCTCAATATTATGATTAGTATGATTAGTGTGATTATTATTAGTATGATTAGTGTGAGGGTTAGTCTCAATATTCCAGTTAGGTTTAGGGTTAGAAAAATGGCAAGATATTGAGTAAAACTATGAACAATATTTTTTGAAAGATGAATTGATTCAAAGTTAGAATGAATAAAAACTAATGTCTTGTATGGCTTTTAGAATCCAAAGGCTATTTAGTTCTATGGTTAGGGTTACATTTCTAGTTCAGGTTAGACTTAGGCTTAGGAAAGGGTAAGCTTTAAGGTAAAACAGTTTTCTGCTAACACTTTCAAGTAAAGTAAGTTTGAAATTTAAAAAAAACTACAGAGTTTTCCTGTTCCTATACAGGGTTCAATAGGGTTAAATTTAGAGTTAGGTTTCTAGTAAGGTTTAGATATATAGTTAGGGTTAGGAACTAGAGTAGATATAAAGTAAACCTGCAACTTCTTTTTGGAGATCTAGGAGTTCAGTAAAAGTTAAGATCATTGGAAACTATGGTAGTTTTCAAAATATGAAGATTTGAGGCTAATGATTCATAATAGAGAACAATTTCAGAGTTCAAGGCAGGGAATCTGTAGGATTTGGAGCAAACTACAAATCATTTCAAAGACAACGAGTATCTGTTAGGATGAGCTACCAGTGCCCAGGAAAGTGCCTGACTTACTGATTGTTTTTACTTTTGTTCGAGATCGAGACTTAAATTCAATATCTGACTGCTTTGATCACTAGGTGGCACTGCCACTTGAGCCATATGTCCAAAAATGATTACTTTAAATAGCTGGAAGTCATTAAATTTTCTTCAGATGATATGAATCATTAGTGTTGTTCTAAAACTTATCTTAACTAAAAAAAGTTAAATAGACCCTAGAGATGATCTGAGGAGATTCCCATGCTTTGCTTCTAATTGCATAACATTTTAGGGACCTGATTTTTAAATTATTATTTTAAGTAGCAAAGGATTTCTCATTAAACACTGCAGTTTATGCGTACAATATACCTTGGTCAATGCCAACACTTCAACATTCTCATTGATCCCTCCCCTATGCACCTCTTCCTTCACTCTGCTTAATTTTGTAGGATATTTACTGGATTCCTCTGCATTTCCCCCTTTTCTCCTGTTCATTCTTCTACCTTTTCCAACTTCATCCCTCTTTTACTACCCAGTTCCATATGATCCAACAACTCTACTTCTGGGCATTTACCTGAAAGATTACAAACCAGGATATAGTAAAGGTTTCAGCTCAACCATGCTTACTGTATCAGCCCAGATACCCCTCAAGAGAGAAATGAATCAAGAAAATGTAATACACACACACACACACACACACACACACACACACACACACACACACACACACACACACAGAGGAAATTCTACTTACTGATCAGAAAGAATATTGTACCATTTGTGTCTCTCATTTCTCATTTCATCTACCTAGTATCCCATTGTCATCATATTGTCCCTGTACTGCGGTAACCGACATAGGCAAACTGATGTAAAAGATTTTCAAGGTTATCGGCTAGCCATAGATTCCTGAATATGAGTTTTCTGCTCATTCTCTTTGTCTATTCATGCCTTTGAGTAGTGATTGTACAGATTCATTTGCTACACAGAAAAGAGATGAACCACTTGTATGTATCTATATATGTATAGATACATACATGTATATACATACATACATATATATATGCACACATATGGATATATATGAAATACTGAGTACATTTTATGTTTTCAAAATTATGGAGCTAACAAAAATCACATGCATTTTTCTTCCTTTTCATTTTTTCAAACCCTAAATAACTTTGTCTCTTTGAATACCTAATTTTAAAGAGAATGTCATCATCTCTGATCTGTCAGTGGCCTTGAAATTAGATGTTCAAATAGGACAAAGTTGTTTAGGCTTTTTGGTAGAGGAGAGATGTTACTAGGGTTCTATTCAGGGGTTCTCTGCTTGCTAGATAGGATTTTGTTGTATCGCACCAAGCAGCTCAACTACTTTTGCCGTACTTCTAATCCGTTTCATTTACTTGAGGTCTTAAACATTTTGCCAGGGTCTGATCTTACATTGACTGAGACTTGGTAACTATGCTTCCCACATAATTAGCTAGGATTACAGATGTGAACTATTATGGCAAGCATTTGTTGAGATGGCTGTCTTGGCAGTTTTTTATCTGGTCTGGCCTCAGACCATGATCGTTTTCATTTCTGCTTCCCAATCAGCTGGGATTACAGATGTGGGCTACAATACTTGGTGTACATGACACCTCCTTTTTTTAAAAAGAGGCTTTTATTGTAAAAATACTTTATAGACGGGTTATAGTTACAGGAGCAAGGTAATGAGTACATTTTCTATCAAGCATTATTACCTCCTCCTTTGTTTTTCCCCTGCCCTCCTTTCCCTCCCACCTCCACAACTACACTCTCCCTCTCCTACCTTCCCCGCTTCCCCACCTATATTGTAAAGTTCCTTTCTCAACATAGTGTCTTGTGCATCTCATTGTTACAATGGGTCAGCCTGTATCCTTATTTAAACATTTTGGTTTTTTCCCTTCCCCTCCCCAAGCTAGAGAAGGGTGTGTACAAGATGCATGGTACCAACATTAAATACAGTGAAAACAGGCGTTATACCATGGGGGAGGATCATGCAAAGAAACAAACAAATCACATGGTAGATTATAATCCCTATCTTGGGTTTCATTTCCCTAAACATCATCTTATCTCGTCGTATGTACATAGCTTTTAAACTTTTATGCTTGTCCAGACATATACTAGTTGTTGCAAAAAAGGGAAACCATAAGACCTATGTTTCTTTGGGTCTGGCTTTTAATATAATTTTTTCCAAGACTCCACGTAGAGCTCCCCTATGACCCAGCAATCCCACTTTTGGGCATTTACCAAATGATCACACATAAGACCATACTAAGCTACCAACACAACTACGTTTATTGCAGCATTATTTACCATAGCTAAGATATGGAACGAACCCAGCTGCCCCTCAGTAGATGAATGGATCAAGAAAATATGATATATATATATATATATATATATATATATACATATATACATACACACACATGGAATTCTATGCCACCATCAGAGAGAATAACATAGCCTCATTTGCTAGGAAATAGAAAGATGCAGAAACAATTATATTAAGTGAAATAAGCCAGGCTCAAACAACCACAGGTCCCATGGTTAACCTTACTTGCAGTAATTAGTACATGGTACCATGTAACCATATAAGAGGATGTTATGTGAAATGAACCCCAAGATAGGGACACAAATGAGTTTTTATTCCATGAGATTCTTATCTCTATATAATGCCCCAAATAAAATTGGCAGGAGAGCTGTGGTTCAAATACAGAGCACAACATTTGAGGGAAAAAACTTAATTGAGAAGGTAAGGTCCTGAGTTTAAACCATAATATGAGCACTCAAAAAAGTTGATTTTTTTCCTGAGGTTTTTATTAAATTGCTCAAATAATAATCAACGTTGTATTTATGTTTAGCATTACTGTTAAAATCATGTTATATTTCTTGATGTTATTCTTTATTTTCTTAAATTTAATTTACACATTAATATCCAGTAATGATAAGAGATGATTACTGTTTCACAAGTTTTTATAGCAGTTGAATATATGGATGAGAGGAGCATACAAGGTGTTTGGACAAAAAATAGATATTTGCAAGCTCTTCACATAAATCAATGATAGTTGAAGAAGCTGTTGGCATGTATTAAATAAACTAAAGGAACCAGCAAGGAAAGATAAGGTATTATTCTGGAAAACATGCAATTTTGGAAGAAAAATCAACAAGGAAAATCTGTATCTTTTGGTAAGTCTTTGTAACCCACCTACACATTTGATTCGTTATTTCTAGTGGAAGGCATTTCAGTTAACTTTATTTTACAAAGTTAAACATGATTGACATTTAATACTAACTGGCTTCTGTCTCAGGTAAGCAATTATTCTACCCAGGTGACAGGCCCGTATGCCTATAATCCTAGCTACTCAGAGGGCTGAGATCTCTAGATCCTAGTTCAAAGCCAGGTTGGAAAGGAAAATTGGTGAGACTTTTCTGTTCAATTAACCACGAGAAAACTGGAAGTGGCACTCTATGGCTCAAAGTAGCAGCAATACTATTGAGTAATAAAACTCAGAGACAGAACCCAGACCCTGAGTTCAAGCTCTCTGACATTATTCTTAAAATACTTGTTCTCACTGTTTAATTTGTCTAGAAGAATGTTTTAAACTAAGGGATTTTTTTTATCTTGTCAGGATTGATTTTTAAGATGTGCAAAGAAAAATTATAGTCAGAACTGGTTTGTATTGCTTTGTATTATGCGTGGACTCTACATTCAGAGATCAGCTGGAAAGCAGATGGCCAAATCTTATCTCTTGGCAATGAAGATGGATATGTGTTTCTTTTAGGAAAGTAACAAACTTATGAAATGGTAGCCTTTACATATAATATCTTAATAGTAACAATAAAATTCAAATTATTGCTATTATTTTTTGTCTGTTGTGGGGCTTGAACTCTGGGTCTGGGCATTGTCCCTCAGTTCTTAAGTTCAAGGCTAGCACTCTACCACTTGAGCAACAGTGCCACTTCACATTTTCTGAACCATTATTTGGAGATCTGGGTCTCACAGACTTTCCTGCCCTGGCTGGCTTTGAACAGAGACCCTCAGTTCTCAGCCTCCTTAGTAGCTAGGATTACAGGTGTTGAGCAACTGGGGCCCAGCATAAAATTATTTTGAAAAAGAAAAAACCCACGATTGTATACTTAAAACAATCACAATCTGGGAATTGTGTCTCTAAAGTTGTTGTATCAAAGTAACCATAGGCAGCAATCATTTTTAGATCTCACTATGTCCTGTCCAATGCCAGATAATATTTCACCAATTAATTTTAATTTTTCCTAACCAAGTTCATTATGAATGCCCAACAGCACAATTTTCTAGTGAGTATAAAGAATTCTTCAAAATATTTATTTCAACAAACTGCATTTTGCACTTGCTTGGTTGTTTTTTTTTTTTAATTTTGCCAGAGCTGGAGTTTGAAATCAGGGCCTGGGCACTCTCTCTGAACTTGTTTTACTCAAGGCTAGCTCACTACCAATTGAGCCACAGCACCACTTCCAGTTTTTCTGCTTATGTCATACTGAGGAATCAAATCAAGTGCTTCATGCATGCGAGGCAAGCACTCTACCACTAAACACATTCCCAGTCATTGGGCCTTTTGTTTTTGTTTTAAGATAGCATTTTACTATATGTCCTCTGTTGGACTAAAACTTAGGCTGGTCTCAAGCTAACTTCTAAATTAGCCTCCCAGTTTCAGAGATTACAAACAATGGCTACCATATTCAGCTCAGGATTCTTTGTGAGAGAATAACGTTTTCACATATAGAAAGAGTTATTCTGCATATAAGGGAAACCATGGGACCTATATTTCTTTGAGGCTGGCTTACTTCATTTAATAAAATAACTAGTATATGTCTGAGACAAACAGGAATTGTCAGACAAGTTGATGTTAGGTGAAATGAACCCCAAGATAAAGATTGAAATGTTTTTTTCTTTCTTGCAATTGTTTCCAATATATTTATAAGATGATTTCTTTGTTGCTTTGCATGTACCTCCCCCATGATATAAGCCCTGCTTTTACTCTATTTGATGTTGATATAATTTGTGGAGGGGAAGGTAAAAAACAAACCATTTAAATAGGGTTACAGGTGGACCCATTACAACAATGAGAAGTACAAGACGTTATGTCAAAAAAGAAGTTTACAACTTTGACGGGGGTTACGGGGGTGGTGATGGTGGTGGTGGTGTGGGGGTCGGGGGGTGAAGAGGGGAAGGGATGGAAAGGGGAAACAAAGGAGGAGGCAACAATGCTTGATAAGAAACGTATTCACTATTTTGCCCATGTAATTGTAACCCTTTGTATGGAATTTATCACAACTAAAAAAAAAAAAGACTTGAATTTAAAAAAAAATGAAAGGAGCTATTCTGTCTTCCTTGGACTGGATGTTTTTTTGCATTCAGCACTGTTAATCACATTTCTTTTTTTTTTAATTTAATTTAATTTTATTTGTGAACATACTGTACAGAGGAGTTACAGTTACATGGGCAGGATAATGCGTACATTTCTTACCAAGCATTGCAGCCTCCTCCTTTGTTTACCCTTCACATCCCTTCCCAGCCTCCCCCCCTCCCCCCCAATCCCAATCCTTCTCCTTCCCCCCCTTCCCCCCCCTTCACTCCCCCACCCCCCCCCCCCCCAGCACCAACGTTGTAAAGCTCGTTTTGGACATGACAACTTGTACTTCTCATTGTTGCAACAGGTCTGTTAATCACATTTCTTGTCCTGGTATGATTCCCATTCTAGATCAATAGAAATATTTCAGGTTCTGAACTTGAAGCTGATCCTTGGCATCCAACAACATCAGATTCTTGTGAATAGCACTAGCTGGCCTCATGAGCATAGCAGCCAGCTGGAGTTCAGCTATCTGAGGGCATTCGGCTCCAACAATGGAATCATTTCTGTGCACAGACTGAAAACTGTCATAGGTAATTTTGATTTATTCCACTCTATTCTCAACTACTTGCCATTCTCAGCTTTGTATGTTTTAAATTCTGTTAAACATTGATTACTATTTCCTGCCATTCTCAAAAGTAACATATATGTCTTACTTTAAAATTCATTCAAACATGCAAAAATGTTAACGTAGTTGCTGTCCACCAGTGGCTCATGTTTTAAAACCTAGATACTTAAGAGGTCAAAAACTGAGGATTCAGTTTCAAATCAGCCCATGCAAAAAATCTGAGATATTTCTCCAATTAAGAAAGCAAAATCCAGAAGTGGAGATGTGGCTCAAGTGGTAGAGTGTCAACTTTGAGCACAAAGTCAAAGCAAGAATAATAGGTCTAATTCTAACTCCATTATTTACTCATAGAAAACACACACATACACACACACACACACACACACACACACACACACACACACACAATTTACATTCTCCTGGACTCCCCTTCTTGAACAGTATTCAATGCCATTAACTTAATGCATGTTTTCTCCAAATTATTATGGTAGGGATTAAACTATATTTGTATTTATGATAATGTATTTTTTGTACATTTTGTTTTGCAATTTTGTGAACTTACATGACAGAACAGTGTTTTGTGAAGACTAAACAGAAATCAATGTGTCAGTAAAAATGTAGGTGACATGTAGACTGAAAGATGCAAATAGTACCACTTGAAATTTTATTTCTCCAAGTTTAAATATATATGCATATGTATGTATTTAAAATTTCTGCCAAGATTTTACTTCCATTAACAATGATCTATTTGTTCCATTATATAAATTTAATATATTGTATGTTTCATAGTAGATTACTATTTAAGAATTCCTCACCTCCTCATTCTCCTGTGTCAGGTTCTTGATTATTGGCAGGCATTACCATATAGTAGAATAGTACCATGTCTAGCTATATTATTTACATTTTGTTCAGAAGAATTGTTTTGCCAAGGTCGCAGGACCCCCACCAAGAAGACTACCAATAGTCAGACTCTACAGCTATTTTATTTAAATGGGCTGCAGCTCAGCCTCGTCCTAAATTCTGACACAGTGGAGCCCAAGAGTAGATCCCCAAGCTCAGGATTTTCTGGTCTTATAAAGGCACACAATCAGGTGGTTTAGCACCACGTGTTTCTTTGTTCTGAAACAAGCAACAAATGATCACTGCCTCAAGTACTTTAACCCTTCATTCCCCCCTTGACTTATGGTCCTGAGACACAATCTTGTGTCTCCGGCCCAAAACTTATGAAGGGTTAAAGTTTTGAGGCAGTGACAACTTGTTGCTTGTTTCTAGCAGAGCAACATGTGGCAGTAATCCAAACACCTGGTTGGTTGTGTGCCTTTATAACCCCTGCAAATCTTTCGCTTGGGGCTCTCCTCCTAGGCTCTGCTATGTCAGAGTGTAGGATGAGGCCCAAGCTGCAGCCGTTTAAATAAAATCTTAAAACAGCTGTAAAGTCTGACTCTCAGTGGTCTTCTTGGTGGTTGTCCTGAGACCTAGACACAACATATTAGTGGGGGCTCATCAGGAACCCCCCCAAAGACCCCCGAGACCTCAGACTCCAAAGGTAAAACAGCACTATCTTTGTTAATTTGTCTTGACCTGTCCTTTGTCTATTTTACTTTCGTTTTCCCTTGTGAGGACAGCCCTCAGATTCGTAAAGGGTTGTCAAAGCAGATACACTTGCATGACAACCATCAAGGAACTGGGAGACATCCCATATCCTCTTGTGGGGCGGGGGGTCACCCTGCCATGTGGAGCGGGGTTCCTTGAAAGCCCGCTGTGTGGAGCAGGTCCTTGGAATCCCGCCATGTGGGGCGGCGGGGAAGGGGTCCTTGAAACCCTGCTGTGTGAATTGTGGGGCAGTGGTCGACTCCATGTTGGGCCGGAATTGACAAAGAGGGCCTCCTAACTGAGGCCCAACTCCCCCACTGTGGGTCTGCACCTTCTGCTGTGGGGCCTGGGTGTGGAACCCGCCATGACAGGAGTCAGTGGACCAATTCGGGAGATCTCCACTTTGTAAGCTTTTTTTTTTTTTTTTTTTCGTAACCGTCAGGCCTGCATGTGTTTTGTTTGTACTGTTTATTGTTTTTTGGACTGTACGATTGACGGGACTGGAAACCATGGGCAACACTAAGAAAGAGGAAAAGAAATTGTACCCCCCACCCCCGTTTTTCAGGGAGATAACTTAGAAGAAGAAATGTTTCCTTCCCCCATACTTCCCTTCCCAGGTTCCTTCTTCAGAGCCTGAGAATAATCAAGAGGAGGAGGGAAGCTAAAGAACGAACAGCCGAACACTCAGCACCTGCCCTTACATTTTCTGAGGGGCCAGTCACTCGACGATGCTGTGGGATCAGCCCCCTTTCTACTGCAGCTGTTTTTCCCTTAGGCGCTGTAGATCCTGTGGTTGCGGATAGTCAACATCAACGCCAATATTGGCATTTTCTACCAGTGATCTATACATTTCATGCACCCAAAATGCCCCCTTTTCTGAGAAACCCCAGGATTTAATTAGTTTGCTTGAATCTATTCTCTTTACTCAGCAGCCCACTTGGGATGATTGTAGTCAGCTTTTACAGGTCCTTTTTACAATGGAAGAGAGAGACCATATCAGAGAGGTGGCCCAGAAACATATCACTGGCCCCACAGGAGTGCCCATCATGGATCCTGCCCTGATCGCTGCCCATTTTCCTGAGATCCAACCAACATGCGTCTACAATAAGGTTGAAGTTAGGGAGTGACTCCTCATCTACTGCCAGGCTCTGTTGACAGGTCTAAAGGCGGAAGCTTGCAGACGTACAAATATGGCCAAAGTTTATGATGTTAGACAGGGAGGAAGGGAAAGTCCAGCAGCATATCTTGAGCGGCTCATTGAAGATTTTAGTCAATATACCCCGTATAATCTTGAGACCTAGGAGTTGGCTCAGATGATTATGTTTGCCTATATAAATCAGGCTCTACCAGATATAAAGCAAAAGTTGCAAGCTCTGGACAGACTTGGTAAAAAGTGTATTAGGGATTTAGTAGCCACGGTGGAAAAGTTTTACAATAAGAGAGACAGAGGAACAAAGACAGGAAAGGAAGGACAGAAACATGAAATTGAGCGTGAAAAGAGAGACCGGGCCAAGAAAAGAGGCCAGACTTGTTGGACTTGCCACCATTGCATTCAAGCTTACCTGGTTCACAGACAGCAGCAGTTTCATTTGAGATGGAGAAAGGTAGATGGGCACAGCAGTCACCACAGACACTGAGATAGTGTGGGCAAAAGCACTCCCCAGGGAACGTCTGCACAAAGAGCAGAACTAGTGGAACTAACAAAAGCCCTACAAGTGGGAAAAGGGAAGAGACTAAACATTTACACATACAGTCGGTGTGCTTTTGTCACCGTGCATGTCCATGGAGCCATTTACCAAGAGAGGGGGCTGCTGATAGCTAAGGGAAAGACTATTAAAAACAAACAAGAAATTTTAAGCCTCATCCAGGCCATATGGGAACCAGCAAATATTGCCATTATGCACTGCCCTGGCCATCAAAAGGGAACTGATTCTATAACCAAAGGAAATAACTTGGCTGATCAGGCAGCTAAGGAGTTGGCCTTCCAACACAGAGCAGAAGTACTGACTCTAGTAGACCCAGGGCCATGAGGCTTGCCTTCTGAACCTCAGTACTCCCAAGAAGACTTGAAGTGATAAAGAAAATTCCCATGGCCTATAAACCCCCGGACAGAGAAGGAAACAAAGACTGGTGGAAAACTCGTGAGTGGAAACTTATCTTGCCACAAAGATTGGGCAAGGGGATTCTTAAGAGAATCCATCGTGTCTCTCACATGGGAACCCGAAGAATGCAGGACTTGCTCCGACACTCAGAAGTAAAAATTAGGCAAGGAAATCAACTAATTGAAGACATTGTTAAAAATTGTAAAGCCTTTCAGCTTACCAATACCCCCAATCAACCGGTTGCAAAAGGAGCTTTCCTCCATGGAGATAGGCTAGGTGTGTATTGGGAAGTAGACTTCACAGAAATTAAAACTGCAAAATTTGGATATAAATATTTGCTAGTTTTCATAGACACCTTTTCAGGATTGGTTGAAGCCTACCCAACAAAGCATGATACCTCGAATGTCGTGGCTAAGAAGATCTTGTATGAAATCCTACCCAGGTATGGCTTCCCATCCACCATTGGGTTGGACTGGCCGTCGTCTCAAAAGTAAGTCAGGGAATAGCCATGGCATGAGGGACAGATTGGAAATTGCACTGTGCTTTTAGACCCCAGAGTTCAGGGCAAGTAGAAAAAATGAATCAGTCTCTAAAAGAGACCTTAACTAAATTGGCCTTGGAGATTAGCACAGACTGGGTATCACTCCTTCCTTTTGCCCTGTTTAGAGTAAGAAATTCACCCTATCACCTTGGCTTTATTCTTTTTGAAATAATGTATGGACACCCTCCACCCAATATCTCTAGCTTTCAGACTGAATTGCTTGCTGATTTGGATGATACTGAATTTCTGCATAAGCTTGACTATTTACAGGTGGTGCATAAGAATATGTGGCCCCAGTTTAGAGCATTATATGATTCTGCTTCTATTCCTACTCCCCATCTGTTTAAACCAGGGGACTGGGTGTTTGTTCGAAGGCACAACTTGAGATCTCTGGAACCACGGTGGAAGGGACCTCACATGGTGCTACTGGCTATACCCACTGCCCTTAAGGTACATGGCATTGCTATTTGGATCCACTGCTCTCATGCCAGACTGACTGACCCCTTTTCCCTGGACGACCATGGGGAAACATGGGAAGTCTGCAAGCATCCTACCCAACTACTCCGCATACACATCAAGAAAACAAAAATGAACTGATTGTTATTGGTATTGTTGTTTAATAGTATGGCTAAGGTCAGTGAGGGACTATACAGGTTCAAGATCAAGAACTGTTCGAGTTTAATTTTGGGCCAGAGCTACAAGATTGTATCTCAGGACAATAAGTCAA